>NC_079439.1:28571559-28928229 GCF_903798145.1 Danio aesculapii
TAGTTTACTGTAATTGTCTTGTGTTGTCCCTGCTTTGCCACATCGTTGTTGATCTTGGTTTGGTTCTTGTGTACCCTATTTCCTAGAATCTGTTTGTTAACTAAACTTTTATTTACGCTAGAATTCAACATATTCTTGTCTAGTCTCTGATGCACCTGGACCAAATTTACTGAAACAGTTGAAATAAGTGAAGCATCATGTGAGGAACAGACATTTGCATGAATAGGAAAGTGAGCCAGTACAACGTTGCAGTGCATGTATATATTAAAATCGGCTTTGTAGTCAAGCAGATCCACTAGGAAGAATAATGAATTCTGTTGAAAGGTTGTGGCCACCTTTTCTACCGTTGACCCTTTTGTAGCAGAGGGAAGTGATGTCGCCATATTCGGCTCGCGAAACAATTTTCATCTTGTCAGCTAGCTATCTGCAACACTGCACAGCACAATTGTCTTCCTCTTTCTCTTTTTCACCCGGGAGTAAAATACAGTGGATATTCATGGTTTTCACAAAAAGGAAGTGACCTGCTGGCATGTGATTGAAGTTGCAGGTCCAGTTCATTCGTTTTACAAACCTAAGCTTTTGAAAGTGGTCTCTAAAAACAGTTAAATCAACTTAAATTACTTCAGTTTGTTACACCTAAATTCAGTTTTTTCAACTTGATTGCTAAAAACTGATGTTTAAGTTTTATTTTTTTACAGTACTGCATAGAAAGAAAAGAATGGTTTATATAGAATTGAAAAAAAGATGACTTAGTTTGTAGTCACAGGTAAAAAGAAATTTTAATTTACAAGAATATATCAATATTTTCATGTAATCACACAAGTAATAATTAGTGCTGGGCAATTTTTTTGACAAATTAGATAAATTGGTGCTTGCAATTATTCATTCATTCATTTTCTTTTCGGCTTAGTCCCTTTATTAATCTGAGGTCGCCACAGCGGAATGAACCGCCAACCTATTCAGCACGTTTTTACGCAGCAGATGCCCTTCCAGCCGCAACCCATCTCTGGGAAACATCCACACACACTCATTCACACATACACTCAGTCGCTTTGGATAAAAGCGTCTGCTAAATGACTAAGTGTAAATGTAAATGTACACATACACTACGGACAATTTAGCCTTCCCAATTCACCTGGACCGCATGTCTTTGGACTGTGGGGGAAACCGGAGCACCCGGAGGAAACCCACGCGAACGCAGAGAGAACTCCACACAGAAACGTCAACTGAGCCGAGGCTCGAACCAGCGACCTTCTTACTGTGCAACTGCGTCATCTGCTTGCAATTAATCACATCCAAAAATATAGTTAGTTTTGATATAATTTAAATGTCAAGTAACAAATAAATATCACACACACACTCACATTTGCTTTTAAGAATTGTGGGTACATTACATACAGTGCTCAGCATACGTAAGTACACCCCTTACAAATTTAGGTTTTAAATTCATAATTCAATAGGAAGCTATTGACCTTATTCTTTGCGTACGAGTGGGTTATTAGAATCTTTTTGGCTCGAGACTTCCGGTCTCATTCACTTCTGTTCATTTTTAGAAGTTAAATAAGCTTGTTATGCTGCTTGATGTTGCAAACTGATATTTTTTCTTATTATATTAATCTGCTTTGTCTGTATAGTCATGAACACACTTGTTTGTAGAGCAAGTTGTTTGGCCATTTTTTCAGTTTATTATTCCGATTCAGTTGCCTAAGGGTGAAATGACTAGGTTGGCCATACATGATAAATGCGCTATATAAATATGTGAAATTACATTACATAAAGATTTGAACAGTTTTTTTTACATGATCTTTTAAAATATTAGACTAATTTGTTTTTGTTGGAGTATTTACGGGAACTGTCATATCATAAAATATGCTGATGATTCTGGGATTGTGAGTCTCCTCCACGATCAGAATTTGGTGCATGGTCCTCTTGTGGAAGAATTTACTTCCTGGTGTGATAGATTTTCTCTCCAGTTGAATGCGAATAAAACAAAAGACATGGTGATAGGTTACTGGAAGGCTTCTCCTACCCCCAGCATAACAAATATTAAAGGTTTGGACATTGAAATTGTTGACACATAAATATCTAAGGCTTGTTATTGACAATATGTTAACATTTCAACCTAACACCCAGGCTGTCTATAAAAAAGTCAGTTTTTTTCTGAGGAAACTTAGATAGTTTCGGGTTTGTACCTCTATGTTGACTATGTTTTGTTTTTGTTTTGTCACTATTTATTGAATCCGTTTTATCTTTTTGCATTGTAGCTTGGTATGGTAATCTTAATTTGTCAAATAAGAACAGGTTGAGTAGCCTTGTGAAGGTGGCAGACAAGATCATCGGTTTTAACCAAACTGGTCCAATGGTAATTTACCATAATTATATTTTAAAGAGTGCTCAGGGTATTCTATGCACCCTGGATCACCCATTTTACTCTGTGCTTCTGCTGCTGCCATCAGGACTTTGTTTTAGAGTTCCTATTTGTAGAACAAATAGAATTAGAAACTCTTTTATAATGGTGGCCATTAGGTCATTAATTGAGTCCAGCAGGGAGGAAGATGCACCTAAAAATGATGTATTGTATGTTGTGTGGTAATATTTAGTTTACATGGAACTTCGCCTGTGTTGTGGCACCTTGCTTCAATTTTAGTTTCCCTAAACAGGATAATAAAGTTGAGTCTGAGTCTAAATTTGCCATATGATGTTATTTACTGTTATTTGAACACGGTTTTTACTTTACTATAGTTCATAGAACAAGAAAAGAAAGTGTTCATCTTTATAATGAACTGAAAAACAATAAAAAGCTAAGAACTCCTTTTGACACCAAAGATAGCAGCCCAGGGTCGAATCACCCGCTCTGTGGAAGTGACAAAAATATCCTTAAATCACAAAGTATCTGAAGATAGCAACGCTTTAAAATGTGATGCAATTGTGTAATTTTTCTTCAGTTAATCTGTCTACAGTATATGTGCTCTGTGCAACACAAATTCCTGCCCACTGCGAGTCTGCCAGCAAGCATCTTCAGAGGAGTAACATTTCTTTTTGAATTATTTAGAGTGAGCTCCATGTTTTGTACCTTGAACTTTGAAACCCTGTGTAATATTGTGCATCTAAGATTTCCTGCTTTTTTTCACCGTACCCATGGGGCGATCTGTGACATTCGCCTGATATCTCTAGTGTGACTGTGCTTTTCCACTTGGCGATTCTGCAAATAGCCCAGAATGCACTTCACCGTGAACTAGGTATCACGCGCCTGGGAATAAATCTCTGAACAATACCTTTAATTTCTTCAGTGCTTCTTCAGAGCTGTAGTTCTTTGCACAGATCATTCAACAAGAAAAGGTTTTAATTAGAGGTTAAAGTGCTGTTGGCATGTTTTTGTTTTACACATAATTAACATGTCCTATCTTCAGCTCTGTTTTGGCCCCTCTTAAAAACTTTTCAAATAAATCATGTAAGATGAGGGGAACGGGGCTCTTCGCGTTTCTCTTAATCAAAGTGCATTTGCGCAGAGATTGGAATTGAGTAGTGGAGACCGGGGGCAATTATAACACACTGCATTTCTTCACAAACAAGCTAGACAGATGACACTTGAGCACAGCTGTTCACAGTGATGGCCATTAAATCACCGGAGGTCACGGGGTCAGTCTGCTGCTGCTTTGTAGCAGCCATTCATAGCATGCGGTGGGATATAATAGGGCTGCATGATACTGGAAGTGAATGAAATTGCAGTATTTTTTTTGTTTTGTTCAATATATACTGTGATATGAATATAGTTTCATCTGATGAATTAAATAGCGCTATTTGGAATTAAATTAGAATTTTAGATTGATTGGGATGATTTTTTTATAGAGTGGATCTGCATAAAAATCACAACTATACTGCAAAAATGCTTGTTTCTAGTTCAAATATGTAAAAAATCTTAAATTAAGAAGCATTTTCTAGTTCAATCAAAACATGTTGTCTTGTTTTAAAAAATAATATGAAGCAAGTTAATAAAAGCAAAATAATCTGCCAATGGGGTAAGCAAAATAATGTGTCCAAAAATAAATAAATAAACCATTAATGCTTTCCTTGCCTCATTGGCAGATCATTTAGCTTGTTTTAAGGAAAAACTCACTTAATTTGGCATATTATTTCTTTAAGTGATGTTTTATGAACAAATGTTCATAAACTTGATCAGTTTTTGACGCGGCTAATTCATCATTGACAATCATTCTGCTATCCAATCAGCTCAAGACCAAACCCCTATTGTAAAACTCAATAGTCAACTTTATCAAATGGAATGAGTGTAGTTAACTCTATATTTACTGAAAGTTAATTCTACTTATTTGAAAAGTGTTTGAACTCAGTGCTGAAGGTAATGCTGAAGGTATTGCAGTTGCTTAGTTGAAATAAAAATATTGATGCTAAAATATATAAATATATCCTTAGGCCTGTCACAGTAATCAATATATCGACTTATCGCACAATACATGCACATGACTTCAATTGGAGGTGTCAGTGTCAGTATGGCTAAAAAAAACACTATAGTATTTATTATAAATTACTTTAGTATACTTTCATGTGGTGTCTGACAACTGAAAATAGATCTGGTAGCAAATACCGCAACCTCTGTTACTTTTTACCTACGACTTTTTCTGTTAACATTTGTTATTATTTAATTGTTTAGGATGTGCGTTTTCACATTCTGATTCCAATGCCTAAATTAACAAATTGTTATAATGACTATAATTAAATGAAATATTTTTAGGAATAAGATATTATGTGTTCTTTGGAAGAGTGTACTTGCATTATGATGCTATTATATTGTCATTCTGGCATTATAAAATGAGTGGCATAAAATGGTCTTGTGTGGCATAAAATGACAATAATATTGTTTATCACAATGTATTTTGGTGCATTATATCGTACAACAAAAATAGCTATTATGACAGGCCTATATATGCTAAAATATTGATACGAAAATGATATCATTGTGCTGCATATAGTATCTAGTAGTCAACACATTTGTCGATGATCATTTACATCAAGAATTTTGCATTTAGTAATGCATAGTGTATTGGTTGCTGTCCCTTACAGAAAAACCACATGATCTTTACATGTCCAATCGCAAATCAAAAGCACATTCAAATCATGTGTGAAATATGTTGAATGTGTGGCTTTGAAATATTTATGATTATGATAATATATTAATTTGTAAAATTGTTGATGGATTTCACATGAACATTCTCCCAAGCCAATGTTTGACATGAGTTCTTTTAACTTGAGCAAGGCTGCAAATTTTCATTCGAAAGAAAAGTAATAACAGTCAAATTGTAAATGATTAGAATTTACTCTTATTCATTTATGATGTAGTTATTTTATGTTTAGATTTATTATTTAACAATTAATTTTACTCTTGCGTTGGTGATGCTAAATATCAGCCTTCAGTGACGCATTACTCTTTCGAAATCACCTTTATTTGGTGATTTTGGGTCTTATATTTCTTATTGACAATGATGAAAGCTCATTTTCAGTTCAAAAGATTAAAAAGAACATAATTTATTTGCGTAGAATATTTAAAAAATAAAATATATATAGATATATATGTTGTTTTTCAGCCAATTTTAGTCATTTTAAAGCATCTTAGCTGCATTAGAAGCATTTCGAAAATAGCAAAAAATGTAAATAATTGTACATGTTCCCTTGCAGTATCTACACTGTAAAAAATAAATCTATAAAATTTTACGGTTAGAAACCGGCAGCTGTGGTTGCCAGTACTTTACCGTTTTCTCGTTTTTACAGTAAATTACCCTATTTCATTAATTTATAGAGGTAATATGTCTGTATTTTAAATTACCAACATCTACACATCTTTTGTTACACAATTAAACACGTCAACACAGCCATATGCAGGTGGTGATGAGTAAGTTACATAATGAATTAATGCTTATCACAAATAACTTTTCCCACAAGCAGAAAAGTGTATCAATATATAGAAGGTGCTCAGTGTCATTCACACAGCTACTAAACACCAGTATGGTAACACGCATAAAATTAAAGTCATGAAATAAACATTGTTTATCAACATTAGATGTAACATAAATCTCTAATGTACATTACTGATGGGGAAACAACTAAAAAGATCCATAGTAATGTCAACAAAAAGCATAAAAAGTGATGTGCCATACAGGGAATTTTGGGAAAGTCAATTTACGGTTATTCACCGTATATATTAAGGAAACATACCGTTAACTAGGCTTCAGATTTTTACTGTAGCATTTTTACAGTTTTTTTACCGTTGAAATCACGGCCATTCTTTACAGTGTACAGTATTCGAAGAGTGTACATTGGAACTGCTGTTTACATGTATTGTTAATCAATTCCAAGTGACTGCAAATGTGGGAGGTAGTATGAAAGTAGTGAGATTTCAGTGAGCAGAGTTGAATTAGTTGGTTATTAATGACTTTCAAGGGATTTTTTATTTCTTTCCGCACATCGTCAGCACCCCTTATCTTACTTGTCTCCTCTGTTTCATCTCTATTGGCTATTGGTCTGTCTGCTGTTTTAATTCTTCCTTCCTCTTTAGAATGATTGGCGAAAGAAAGAAAAATAAAACAAACCCTCGGCCCAAGAAAGAGCGTTCTCATATTCTTCTGCGCCGAGATGGATTTTAGCTCATCAGTCAAACACAAAGCAATCAGTCGCACCCTCTTCCATCGCTAATTCTTTTATTCTTTTCATCACAAAAGCACTCAGGGAAACCTAATGCGTTTTTAAAGTAGAAAATGGCTCGAATTGTTTTAGTGGAATTGTCTCTTCGGCGTACAGTTTAAAATCAATGGGAAGCTCAGAATATTCCCCGGAGGAATAAAAAAGCACCATATTTACGAACCCAAAGCTGATGAAATGTTGAGCACATTTGCATAAAAATGATCCTAAAATACTTTTATGAGCTTAAATTGTGCAGAAGCGTGCTAGGGAAATTTCTCATATGTGTTAATTGATTTCACAGGAGCCGTCGGTGATGCCCTTGCTGATTCCCTGTCATCAGTTGGTGGGACGTTACCTCACTTCCTGCAAGAGCCCGAGGATGCTTACATAATCAAAAACAACCCGATTAAGCTGCGCTGCCGTGCCACCCCAGCCCTGCAGATATTCTTCAAATGTAATGGGGAATGGGTACATCAAAACCAGCATTCCTCACAAGAGTACATGGACCAAAACACTGGTAAGTCTTGCGGATAATTGTTATTCCTTTAAAAAAGAACTCTGGTTTATATGTAGAATGATCTTGTTTAAAAGGATATTTTACACAAAAAGGAAAATTTGTTGGGTTTTTATTTACCTTCAGGCCATCTAAGATAAAGACGACTGTGATTTTTTTTCATTATTAGAACTTTCAAGAAAGTTTTAGCTGAAATCATGGCCCCTGGCCCTCCAAATAAATGTTACCCAAAGCTGCGCGACATATGACCTCTAAATGAATAGGGGTATTGTGATTTCTATTGTATATTTATGTTAGCACCCCTATACGAATGAGTGGCATAACAGTGTTTAGTCACGCTGTTGTTTTCGCTTTTATAAGTGAACATGAACAAAATAATTTCGTCTTTTGTTTAAATTTAAATAAACAAAGGGAGCCATTTACATTTCGTTACCTACTCATTACCTACAAAACTACCCTTCTGTGTAATGTTCCAAAGAGCTCCACTCCACAGTGGAAAATAAAATCGTATCCCTGCTGTCTGGCCCGGTTTGGCATGGAACGGAACGGTTTAACATAAAGAACGGTTCAGCACGATAGTGGAAAAGAGCTTAATGGTTCCTTGAGAGTCAAACAGTACAGACAGGCTAGCCAAAATTATCAACTAATTTTTGGCTCATGATAATAAATTGAGGTCTTATGAAGTAAAATGATAAGTTTGTGCAAGAAACTGAGCTTTTTTGTTGACTTTCAATGTGCCAGTAGCTGTTGACTTTTTTAAATCAGCATAAACCAAGGTTTTAGCTAAAAAAAAACGTCCTAAATGTTCTACTTAAGTAAAATAAAATCACATATATCATACACTGAAAAAACGATTCAGTGGATTTTACACATTTTTTAATGTAAGTGGTTGCAAACAATTTATTTGGGCTAAATTTAAACAAACAATGTAAATTGAACATTACTATAGCCCATGTAAATTGTTTGCAACAATTTTACAAAGGAGCCGGAGACGTGTCTGATTCGCTTAATGAGCAAATCGCTCTAATTGCTTTAGTCTGAAAATCTGAACTTTAGCAGAGATTTGCGCCACGTTAACAAATCAGGAGCTTGCTCTTGTATGGGCGTGATTATGACGTAGCGCCTGTTGTTGGTGTCCCGAGGGGAAATCCTCCTGCTGACACCAGACAACAGCTCATCAAACTGGGCTCGGCTCAGTTAGAAGCATCGCTGAAAGCTTCCATTGTCCAGGTACAGTTTCTGGAGTAGTTTTTGAACTCACAGATTTAGTGCACCTCTGAAAGCATCTAGTGCTCTCAGACACGGCGCCAGACGAATCTACACTGTTCTTCAGCCTTCCTAAAGCACATAAAGCACAGCTACTCTCTCAATAAAATCCATGTTAGCCACTTAGCAATGAAGCTAGAGTCACCGAGCAGACAAAAGCCCCGCCCATGACGCAAATCCACGTCTATCGTGAAGTAAATTTGATGCTCAATTAAAGTGATTTTGCTGCACAAATTACGCAAGTACACTCTAAATGTTCACGCGATTTATTCATGCAAGATGCTTCTGGTCTGAACACAGCATGAAGAGGAGTAAATTAAACAGTAACCTTTATTTTTGGGTGTTCTTCTATTATTCAATGGGTCAGTTCAAACACATTCAGTGTTTAAAAACTGCAAATACATGGTTTATGTAAAGAGATATTTAAGTTATAAATAAAAGCAAAAAATTCCTTGACACAAAGCTCTGTTAAATATCATTTGGGAAATATTTAAAAAAAAAAAATAAAAAATCAAAGGAGCGCTAATAATTCTGACTTCAGTTTTTTTTAACGGTGAGGTCAAATTGACCCCAGTGGGGAAATGTTGCTATTAGATTTTAGCTTAATAGGAGGGTTAAGAGTGTGACCAGTTAGACCCCAGTAAACATTATTATGTTTCCTTTCTAAATGTTCATCTTTCATAGCCAATTACCAATTGATGCATTTTGTTAACTCCATTTGCAAATTTACTGTCTGTGAATTTTATGCCATAAATTGCTGCAAAATGTATTGCAGTTTTCACACTACAGTTGGTTATTACCCAGTATCACAGAATACATTTAGACATTTGTGATCTTCTCATTAATAAAAGATCACAGCTGGGATGTTTTAGCAATGCAAAGCTATATTGACATCAATAATACTATTATGATTCAGACCTGTGAATTATTATAGTCTTGTACTCGCTGTCTTTGCATTGCACAGTTGTATTTTTAGCCTGCTATAAGTTTAGATTTTACTGGAATAAAAATAGACTGTGCTCTGGCTAATGCAATATGCCACAAATCATTTTCCATAAAATATGACTGTGAAAAAATGTAGCTAAAAATATCTCCTATTCATTTTTCCAGCTCTTCTTGTGAAGTTAGGTGTTATTTGGTTTTACAACTTGTGTAATGTTAATTTGATGTTTCCTTGGCAACTTGCCAGCGGCAGTAATGTCCAGTTTCACTTAAGCCAAATTACAGGAACTGTCAGAGGTACACACTCAACAGTGCATCGATTAGAGGATTTCATCTTTTGTAATAACTAAAAAAATATATATTAATCAAAAAGCTAATCCACCAGCTCCTCTGAAGCACACCATGATTAGTCCATACAGGCATTACCTCACACGAAGGCTATGTGGCAGGAAGAGCCTCTTAATTGCTTCTGGAAGTTCATTATTGTGTGATTGCTGTGCTGTGAAATTGTCGAGTGCTTGATAATGGGAAAATGAAAAATCACAACAAATTATTTTCTCATCTACATGCGGGAAAAGTCAGAGAAGTTTAGACAAACTTGCTTGCTACTGACACTTACAGTAAATGCATTGCCAAACAAAGCAATTTGCTTTGATTATACATTTGGCGTGATAACACATTTATTATTAATACATGTTGAAATGTGCGTATTCAGGATTGAATAAGAACAGAAAGATGAAGTTATATTAATTAGAGAGGCACTGATTGTTTTTTTTTTTGTTTTGTTTTTTAGCAGATTCCGATTTCCGATTTTGTTTTTAGTGTGACCTTTGTGACCTGCTCACAAAAAACCTAACCACAATTATGACCCTTTTTTTCCTCATGCAGCAAACATAAAAAAAAAAAAAACATTTAACTGCATAATCGCATAAAATGTTTAGAATTCTTACTGTCTGTCAAAATGAGCATCCCTGTGCAGCTCAGAGAGGAGAGGTATCTCTGCTCTGGACCTGTTCAGATGAGGGGTGCCAGCCCAAACGTTCTCTGTCAGGATTTCATCATGCACATGGTCTGCATGCAAGGGTTGAGATTAAAAAACTCTGGCCATGCTGATCGGTCCGTTCTTGTTATACGACTCACAGTGCGCACACACCATTCTTTCAACTAGGAGCACCTGGAAAGCTTGATATGATATGATATATATATTTATATATCATATATATCTATAACTATATATATATATATATATATATATATATATATATATATATATATATATATATATATATATATATATATATATATATATATATATATATATATATATATAGTTGAAGTCAGAATTATTAGCCCCCCTTAGAATTTTTTCTTTTTTAAATATTTCCCAAGTGATGTTTAACAGAGCAAGGACATTTTCACTATGTCTGATAATGTTTTTTTTCTACTGGAGAAAGTCTCAATTGCTTTATTTTTGGCTAGAATAAAAGCAGATTTTAATATTTTAAAAAACATTTTAAGGTCAAAGATATTAGCCCCTTTAACTATATATTTTTTTCCGATCGTTTACAGAACAAACCACCGTTATACAATAACTTGCCTAATTACCCTAACCTGCCTAGTTAACCTAATTAACCTAGTTAAGCCTTTAAATGTCACTTTAAGCTGTATAGAAGTCTTGAAAAATATCTAGTCAAATATTATTTACTGTCATTATGGCAAAGATACAATAAATCAGTTATTAGAAATGAGTTATTAAGACTATTATGTGTAGAAATGTGTTGAAAAAATCTTCTCTCGCTTAAGCTGAAATTAGGGAAAAAAATTAACAGGAGGGCTAATAATTCATGGGTGCTAATAACTTTGACTTCAACTGTATATATACTCTGTAACTTATTCGAATGTCTTCATAGCTGCAAAAAATAACATGAAACGGTGTTCACTTAACATCTTTTTTTTTTTGCTTATTTAAAAAAAATAAATAAATAAAAACTTTAAAAAGTTAAATAATACAATTTTGGTTATTTAAAAATAAGCCTTTAAGCCTATAACAAATGCCATTATATCTTTTTTATTTAGTAAATCTGTTTTTGTTTTGTTTTTATTTAATAAATAATGTATTTTCTATTTGGGCTACTTAAATTTATATTCGGGCTACCAAAAACTGAAGAGTGCCTGCCTGAGGGCTACCAGGAATTCAGAAATTTTGCGAGCCCTGCTGTACATACATGCTCCTAAATTTTGCAACATGTTTACTTGCTGCTGTTTCTGCACCCTTGGGCATTTGCATTTCACATATCATCACACACAGATTCATCATACTGTTAGCCTCAAAGGACACAACACCATCATCATCTCAACTGAGACCCAGGTCTTGTAGCCAAATGACAAACCATAATTCATATGTGAAACAGCAGGCGTTAGGTAGAGTAGGATGCTCTTTCCTCTAAATGTTTTTGTTTTTATCTATCTTGCTATCAGTCATGCAACAGATTTTGCAGCAGATATTTTAGGACAGGTTGTTCACAGTTTCCTGTTCCCCCTTTGCTCTGTCCAGCTACAGTATGGAAAGCAGTAATTTCCTCTCCTGAGAATATACTTCCCCCATTACCAGGTTCACTGCCTGTAGTGTTGCCAAGGCGATGAAATGTATCAGTCTGGACCCAAGTGGATTTGCAATTAGAACAGCCAGAGGAAGTTTCCATTCGGCCAATCACATTGCCAGCTTTACATCAGTGCTAAACTCATAACCAGCGATAACAACATCCTTTATAGTGCCCCACCATGCCACTATAATGGATGACAAAAATGGCGATTGGATTAGAAGGACGCTAATCAGAGCGGCAGATCTACAAAGAATTGGATTTTATTGATTAGAGCATGGGTCTTCAATGTCATCGCGAGCCGAAGATAAGATCTCTTATTTACCAGGCCGGCTGATAAGCGGCAACACATTGCCCTTGAGTTTAGTCCGTGTGCAGGTCGAAAGCTACCAATCCAGACCCGTTGGACAGAGACCAGTTGCATGTGGCACAGTGTCTGAACTTGACATTTGGTATGCCGTTTTTTGAAGTGTGTTTGTTTTTGTGGCAGCAAACTAAAACCGGGGCCATATTTTGTTTTTCTTTAGGAGCATAAACAGCCGACAGAAGGGCAGCAGAAGGGACTGTCATGTTTATGACTGATAAATATAGCAGATTTTCTCCTTCATAAATAAACAAATGGGTGACAGTGTGGATCATCCTACATTTGTATCTTTATTTAATTCATTTAAAGTTTTCCGATGGGGTATCAGCTGGTTTTTCCTCTAATGCAAATTAGTGCACACATGCAGAGCTGTGACAGAAAATGTTTGTAATGTGAGAAAATGTGTGGTCAACTTACTAACAACACAAATGCCAAAGTTTATGGTAGATAAAGTTCTTGTTACAAAGCTAAAATACACTCTCAGAAAAAAAGGTACACAGTGGTACAAATAATGCTCCTTAAGGACCAGTTTTGTACCTTTGTAAAAGTTGTACGTTAAATGTTACAGAAAAGACCTCTTATGATTCTGTTCTGTACCCTTTATGGTACAACTGAAATGACGGTACACAATTGTTCTCATAAAAAAAGTTACATACAGTAAGTGTTGGACAACTCCTTTATTACAATATCTATTAAAATAAATAGCACTGGAAAGGCATAGTGGTTTTAGGAATAATTTCCATATTAAAACATGAATCATCATTTAAAAGCGTATGTTTAAAGAAACCCAAACATGAATTATTAAGTTCTGTAAAACAAAACAAAACTATAAGTATTGTAAAGTAAACATTTAAGGCATCTTTAATAAACAATTGGTAAACATTTTTTGATGAATACATTTTCATTATTGAAAGTAAATTAACTTTTCAGTGATTACAAAGGTATTGGGTGAAAATTGGAGGAAAAAAAGTCTTATATTGTACATGGGAGAATGTATTTCTGTAACATTTTTGTTAAAAGTGTAGTGAAATGTTTAGCAAAAGTAGATCTTTTGATTAATGTTAAAGTATTTTTTATTCTTTATTGTAAATGGAAAAGGTGCATGTACACAAAAAGAAACTAAAAATAAACATTGTTTAAACATGTATCTGATGTTTTCTATTTACTAAAAATAAATTGACGAATTTTGGGTAAAGCAAAATGCCTTTAAACAATTCTTGAAGGAACACATTTGACACTGTTAAGGTACAAAGTGTCTTGTCACTATAGTGGTGCCTTCATGGATCAGATTTGTACCTTTTGAAGGTACAATATTGTATTTGCAGGTTTTAAAAACCAAAGGTACATTTTTGTTTAAAAAACATAAAAAGGTACTGCCCCAGTGACAAGGGTTTGTACCTTCTTTGGTACTACATTGTACCATTTTTTTCTTATAGTGCAGGGTGCAGTTTATGTTGATTGTCCTTTTTAGCCATTCTGTTGACTACTAATAACTTAGCAACTACATGTAAAATGTTAGTTAGACTGTTAATAATAATAATAATAATAATAATAATAATAATAATAATAAAATGGTCTTCCATTTAGGTACTGACCGGGCACAGCCATGCTTAGCTTCATTGTGTGACCATGTGAGAGTTGCAGAGACATAGCTTAGGGTTTGGGTCAGATGAATAAGTTGAAATATTTGTGAAATCAGTACAACATGTCAGCAGATATTGAGAGAGTCAACTAAAACTCTTATAACTGCTATATAGCGTAGTTTTAAACTATTCTAGTCAACTGAATAACTGAAGGGCACTATCAAAATGGTTATGCAGAAAATATTGTTCCTGTCATTCTGCAAATATGAACACATCACTTATCAAACTGTTTTTAGCATGAGCTTTTTTCAGAAATGATGAGAACTGATAATGCCTGCGGTACAGTATAGCCTTCATATCGAGTCACTTTCAAAAAATGGACAATTTAATGAGAATGCTCAAAACTGTGCTCCATTACTGTCAATTTTATAGACCACTTGAAAGCATTCAGACCCATCAATCTCACTAAAATTACCATTACATGGCTCCATTAACTACTTGGTTCTGATTGGTCAGTTGCAGTAAGACAGTTTTTGAATAATGACATCAAACTGCGTTATCAAGCAAGTATTACTTGGAACTGATTTCCTACATGTGCTTGCATGTCATTCTTATTGAAACGGTAAGTCTTTTTTGTGTTTAAATATTAAGTAGCTGTGTGATTAAGCAGGGTTACAGTATATACAGCAGGGAAAATAAGTATTTATTTACATATTTATATAAGTAATAAGTATTTATAAATAATATAAAGGATCTGTTGACATGGAATCAAACCAGATTTTGGTAAAAACTCAAACAATACAAACATAAAAATAAAACAAAACAAATAAAATCTAAAAATGAGTTATGTATAATAACATTGGAATGATACAGGGAGAAAGTACTGAACTACTGAAACTTATTTATTTAGGCAGCTTAAAGAAGTCTCTCATATGGAGAATGAAGTCACATGAATTGCTCAGGTGTGTTCGTCTATCTAATCTGATCCTAATTTTGTTTATTCTATTGTATTTATGGCAGGTGATTGGCTGGGCCATTCTACATTTGATTTACTTTCTTTAAAAGCATTTGAGAGTTTCCTTGGCTGTGTTTTGGATCATTGTCTTGCTGAAATGGCCACTCCGGTTTCATCTTTATCATCCTGGTAATGTAGATGTCGGATTGAAGCAGCAGATATTAATTTACAACGAGGAAGGGCAGAGGGTTGCTGAATAACTATTGAGAGATTTCAGCTGCTGTCTGGGCTTTCACTGCCTTTCTACACGTCCATTTCTTCATGTGTTCAATACTTTTTCCCTGCAGCATTTAATTTTATTATGCATAACTTAATTTGTAAACTAAATAGATTTGTTTTCTTTGCATATATGAATTTTTCAGAGGAAAATATCAAGTCAACGCCACCTTCAGAAATATGTTTTTTGAGAAAATTGGTGACGTCAATACTTACCCCCCCCCCCCCCCCCCCTGTATATAACCAGCTAGTCATTAGCACAGCATAAACCCTTTTGGGTTTTATTATCCTACTCAAAAAACAAACAAACAAACAAGAAACAAATGAAAATGGATTGAATTGATCAATTGGGTTAAAACATTTATCATGTCACAAATTATTCATATTTGAAAGTTTTCTTTTAAACTTTATCCGTCAAAAAAACAAACAAACAAACAAAAAACAGTTTCAGTTTCTTCAATCTTTCAGTTTCCTTAAATTATTGAGTAGTAAAGGTTTACAATGTTATGTATGCATAAAATAACATAACACAAGCTATTTCAAAACCATTATCATATTTAGAATCATACAGATATTTCAAAAATAACTTTTGCAGTTATGGTAAAGTTTTCTTTCATAAATATTAAAACCTCATACACACCCCACATGTTTGTAGTGTACAATTTGACACAATGACAAGCTGACTGCGTGTTATCCCTAATTTGAAAGTTGTTTGTTATTGTTGAAAATGTTAATGTGAGCCAAATTTATCATTCCTCCATTTATCTCTTCCTTCTTGTAGGCAAAGAGTCTGATTGAGAGTGCTTGAGTAGTTGCTGTGGATTCCATGATTGCAGAAATGATGGCTTTATCTGTGCAGTGTAATATTTTTGCACATTAGTGCCGTAATCAGTGACAGCAACATGTTTAATACATCAGCTAATTATATGCTCTCCAGCATTTCTTTTGCCCCAGCAAATCAATTTCTGAAGAACAGAATGCCTTAACAACCCAACCCTAAAGGTGATGAATGTGGTTTATGACACCAGTTACTGAGCATCCCTGGTGCTTAAATAATTTGCTCGGTTGAATAGTAGCGCAGCAGGAATTGAGAAGAGCTTCGTTTTCACTGGTCGTACAATGACTAGTAAAACAGCAAGATGCATTCTTTCCTCCCCACATGAGCATTAATACTGCTTTGGGAAAGAATTGTATAAATATTTCACTTTTATTCTTCACCACCGACAAGGGAAAGAGATCTGAAACTATCAAAGGTGTTCGAAAGAGCTCCAGTCTAGAAAACCACCTCAGGTTTTATTTGTGCCAGGCTCTGCGAAATCAACCAATGAGGACAGTTATAGAGCATAACCATCACATGAAAAATCATCCTCGGCTAAGTCATTTATCAGGGATTTGCCAAAGGAGGAAGAAACGACTGCCGCGCTGCTCGCTGTGCCTCTGTTATTGTCCTTTACTGATAAATGACAAGCTGAAACTTCTATACAGCGGCACACAAATAAGCCCCACAGACTACTCCATTTAGGATTATAACTTGTGGATTAAGGTAAAAAAAGAAATCTCAGTTGATAGTGTGCTGGAGAGACCATCCTTCAGAATGTGACCAGAAAGTAGACAAAGCTTTTGCTTCCTGTCTGTAGATTAGAGGCAAATAGAAAGAGGCAGATTCAGACAAGTCCCAAACACTATAGGGGCGCAGGCGCCGCTAGACCTGATAATGAGCTCTTTGTGTGCCCGTCATACCTGAAGTGAAGGCCTGGCGACCTGGCAGCAGTGACAAACTAACAATGACAAGATCTTTCCTCTGGCTGTGCGTCTGCATGCTTTTCTTCTTTGCCATGGAGTGTCACATTCTAATGGCTGCTATCATCAGGAGTTAAGTCAATGTATTCCTGCAGTGGTTTAAATGAGTGGGAGTTTTTTAACTAGAAACCGAACTGTTTGGTGGTTGCGAGCCATTTTAATATCTGTTTTTAAAGGATTTTTGTGTGTGTGTGTGTCATTATTTTTTGTTTGATTCCCTATTTTCAGCTCCACATGACTATTGGCATTCAGCAGCCAAACAGAAAGCGTTGTCACCTGCTCTAAACTCTAGCATTTCTCCTGCTTTTGAGAGAAATTACCGTGCGCGCACTGTAAAATTATGTGGGCACGCCATTATAAATGTCACCCAATCAAAACCTGCGAATTTGTATGTAATATAATGGAGAATGAAAACTCTTGCATGTCTTGTCGCTCAGCCTAATTGGTTATAATGGCAGTGATGTAGTTGTGTTATGGCGTGCTGTTCGCTTTCACTGGAGATTGCCTGCAATGCTTCACACTGTGACTGGCTGGGGTTTTTGTTTCTTTCCAGGTGAGTGAAAGCTCACAAAGAAGTCTTGTGCAATTATGTAAAAGTGTCTGGATTGCAGAATTTCGGTATTTTTTTATTCATATGCACTTACATTTGATTATGAATATTGCTGAATTACAGTATAAAGGGGTCCTATTATGTTTTTTCACTTTTTAATCGTAGACAGTGTGTAGTTTTTATGTTTGGGTAAAAAACATACCGAGTTAAAGCGTCTGAAAGTCCACTCCAAAGCTCATTTGGACTACTAGGGAAGTCGATTTCCACAAAATCCTGTGATCAATGATCATTTAAATTAACAATCAATTATCGATTAATCGTTAATCACCACTTCATCATAAACACAAATAAGCTTTTGAATTATTCGATATATTCAACTAACAAACCACCCAAGACTTTTCCATTCAGAAAATTACAGTTATTACTTGTTGTAAGAATGGAGCTCGCCGCATGACTGGCCATGACGCGGCATAATAAGAATATAAGATAAGATAAAATAGCTTAAAACACCTTCATATTTTAGAGAAAGTAGTTAAAGTTTGCATAACCAATCATTGATCTACTCCAATCGCGACCCATAATTAAATATCATGCAGCCTATTTCTGATACCTGACCCATGGATTAATGGCAGCACCCGCAGATTTTACTGAGATCCGTGCATAACAGTGTTTAATGTGTCCCCTAGTAGCAAAGAGAGTGAATCTGTAAGGTAATGTCAACTTCACACACTTGATTATTTAATGTGTAAAGTTGTGAATTTGTGTCTCACAACACTAAATTTATCCTTTAAATGTCCATGCTTAATGAGTCATCGATGAGATCAATAGATTAAAAGGCTTACAATTAATCGTTCATCGAGGAATTGTTAGCATTTTTAACTACAGCCTTTTTTTACGGGGTTTAATGATGTCACTAAGCAGCCCAAATCTCACCTATGGAATTTCAAGGGCTAAGGGTTGGTGAAGGGCAAAACATGTTAAATTAATTATATTGTAAAATATTACTGCGATGTTGTGATTCTTAAATATTTGTAAGTACACATTTTATTGTTAAAACATCTTAATGTTTGCATTAGTTGATGATGGTTGACGGGCTGCAGTGTGGAGTTGAAGACAGTAGAATACACAAGTCGTTTCACTCGTTTTGAATTTGGAAATGTGTAATGGTCAATAGAGTGGAGGAACTATGACGTCACTTTGTATGCAAAAACCTAGAAGCGAGTTAGCATTTTAGCAGTTCCGGTTCCCTCGTCCCAAAGTCAATGGGTTTTTTCAATGGGATTTCAGTTAAATCGCTTAAATAAGGTTCGTGGCAAACACAACTTCAATATACTTTCACATTTTATTCTACGACATGAAACACATCAGGTAAATCACACTCTTGAGTTTTTAAATCGGTTACGCTTCTTTAAAAAGACTGTTGCTATCAAGTTGCTAAATGAGACTACAGGCGGTGTCGGAGACATTATACGTCATCGAGCTGAACTCGTCTGGAGCGCAGCTCGCTTGTGTTTCGGGCATTTGGATTTCTCTGTAATTTAAGTATTTTCATAAATAGTATATTATAGTTTGTAGTGTTTTTCTAATTGGGAATTCATATTGTGTGTTGATAATGCCTTCACTTGGAAAGACTGTCAAGACAGATTAATTTGTTGATCACTTATTTTAATTAAAGATATACGGATACAGCTTACCAGTGCAGCCTGTCTCTTTCCTGCTCTCAGTAATGCAAACGTGTATATATATATATATATATATATATATATATATATATACATATATATATATATATATATATATATATACATATATATATATATATATATATATATATATATACACCACAATATCATGTTTCATATCATTCGATATCAATAATTATTGAATATTTTTTAACAATACATTTGGAAATATTAGGATTTTTTGTATTTAACCATGTTATTTAATTACTAAGGCATATTGTTTTAATAGTAAAAAACAAAAATATTTAAGCAAAATATCTGATCTGATCTGATAAAATAAACAAAAGTGTTAGAGAGACTTGTAAACATGATAAATAAAATGTTACAAAGTGTGTGCAATGGTTAAATGCTGAACAATCAAAGCAAACTTTAAAGTCTGAGTAATAATGATACAGTAAACCTAAAACTGTAAGCAAAACAAATTATGGTAATCAAATCTGAGCTTTCAAGTAAAGGAACCAGCCATCATTATTTAAATACATATTGCAACATTACAAATTGTAAAGTTGAATGACTATATTACCCCTATGCTAAAAAATCTTTCAGATAGGGTGCTAGTGGCTTTGATGCACAAGAAAAGAAACCAAAAAGCCACTCTGGTGACATCCTTGAATCATTTTTTATTTACAATCTACTCACTGCTGCTAAACAGCTCTCATTTATGAATGTGCTGTTATTCTGACCTGATGTGACAAGCTTGTGTGTGGATTTCCTAACCTTTCTTAACCTTTAACTTTGTGCTTGCGGTCCCCTGGCGTCTCTTGTAACTAGATGACCATCAACCATTTTCTCATCAACCATCATCGCTGCAGCCTAATGCAAGTTTATAGAGAAAAGTAAAAAAACGCTGCTGTGCTTGCGTGTGCTGTGTTTGTTGAGTTAATTCTGCCGTAATTACTGAAATGTGTGAAGCAGATTGGTTAGTTCTACTTGCATGAATAAAGGCGCACTCAGTGCATTCAGAAAAGTTCAGATGTTTTTTAACTAGGTGCAGCTGGAAAATGCATGCTGTTCACGTTGCACAACATGTGCGTGTCGCTTCCATATACACATCGTGCAAGTCGTGCACCTCCATTGGAAATGACAAACTTACACCCGAAGCTTATTGGCGCTGCTTCCAGGGTGATCGCTCAGCAGCCACATTTTAACAAAATTGTAGCGATTCATACTGAAACTACATACCGAATCCTTTATTTAATCGATATTGACAATGGTGTACGATCAACAAATATTAATACCGATTTTATCGCCCAGCCCCAAGTAAAAAAATGGTTTTGTTTTCAGAAATTAAATGATGAAATTAACAGATTTTTTTTCTTTAAACAAGTTAAATAATCTGCCAGTGGAGCAAGGAAAACAAACTTATTTCAAACAGAGTTATATTTCACCCCATTTTCTTGATGTTTCATTACTCTTTTTTTGGCATGGCTTATCAGATATTCTCATTGTCATTATCAAAATCTTTTTAACAAACTGAAGTTCGATTGTGCTCATAAACACTTCTCTTAAACACCAATGTAAGGCTAAAGCTCTGTCACTGTTGTCACTTGGGTTATATTTATACTCATTTCATCTCTCCTCTGTCTCGGATTGATGAAATCTCTTTCCAGTGACTGCACAGCCAGGCTTGAGGGCAGCTGTAGCTCATGTGGCTCAGTCCAGCTCCATGTAGAGAGCTCCAGCTGACCATTGCGACTTATGATGCGTTGGAGCTGACATGTGATGTGGTGCTGACATCTGTTAGGGACAGCTCCAAAAAAAAAAAAAACACACACTGCTTTCTGAGGAAGTGCTACAGTCGATAGAGGCTGACTGCAACTAAAAGACAGAGATGGAGAACTTTAGCAGTGCTTCAAAACTGGATAGTGAAAGAGGACAAGTATTGGGCATCAGCCTTCATTTCACTTAACGCAGAAACATTTTTGGTGCTGATATTCCTCTAATCTGGGCTAGCATTATCAAAAACTATTGCACACTGTATACCCACATGTCTGTGACACAGCAGACTTGACAAACATTTTAACCATGATTAACAGAAGACAGCCACTAAAAGCCATTCAATATAACTTACATTTTAGCAAATTGGAATAGTTATTAAACATAATGAGCAGTACTGTTTATTTTTTAGTTTCTGTTACCCTTAAATATGGAGCAATCAAACAAGATGTGCTAAACTAGTGTAATTTATTTATTTATTAATCAACAGGGTTACATCTTTCTTTTTCTACTTACTTATGTGTTTCGGATCGCTCTTAACAGATATAAGAGGTCATTAACACAGAAGCTGTGCATGTGTCAGCGAGTGCAGACAGTTTCATCAGGAACACAATGCCTACCTAAATGGTTCTATTGGCTTTTACATTTTGCCACATAAATGTGTACCCGCTAAACAGATAGAAATCTGGTCATCAAATACAGTGCTATATACAAATAAAACTAGGAAACATTAAATCAAGGCTGATTTACTGTATACTCTACCCGTTCGCAAGTGTACACACTGCAAAAAAAATTCAAAGATGATTCCTTGCATTTACTAAATAATTTTTTAAAGATAAGTGGTTGTAAACCATTTATTTGGGCTGAATTTAAACAAACAAATTAAGTTGAACATTGCTAAATTTAATTTGTTTGTTTAAATTCAGGTGACGCAGTGGCGCAGTAGGTAGTGCTGTCGCCTCAGAGCAAGAAGGTTGCTGGTTCGAGCCTCGGCTGGGTCAGTTGCCGTTTCTGTGTGGAGTTTGCATGTTCCTCCGGGTGCTCCGGTTTCCCCCATAGTCCAAAGACATGCGGTACAGGTGAATTGGGTAGGCTAAATTGTCCATAGTGTATGAGTGTGAATGAGTGTGTATGGATATTTCCCAGAGATGGGTTGCAGCTGGAAGGGCATCCGCTGCGTAAAACATATGCTGGATAAGTTGGCGGTTCATTCCGCTGTGGCGATCCCAGATTAATAAAGGTACTAAGTCGAAAAGAAAATGAACGAATGAATGAATGTTTAAATTCAACCCATATAAATAGCTTGCAACAACTTTGCAGACATATCAGAAATTCATTTTGTTTGTGACCAACATTTTTTTATTTGCGAGTTGAGTCCGGCCAATCTGGGTGAATGTGCATGTGTGTCACGCTTGGGCTCGCTCAGGAAGGCAAAAGATCGCAGGAGTTATCAAAACACGTAGATTTATTGAATAACACTCACATGAAGGACATAGGAAACACAGGAGTCTCGGGAACGATATGGAGTGACGACAAAGCATAATCAAGAATACCGGACAACGACTAAACCAAACTAAACCTGCGGTTACACTGCACTCCCCATAGACTTCCATTCATACGCACGCGAATGCGTCAGGCTGGAAACGCAAGCTCATGCAGCAAGTTTTGCTGGTCACTGAGTGGGAAAGTTCAAGCTTGGTGTTCTCTGACCTGCAAAATCGCATCACTTGACTGCTTGAGATTAATCGAGAACCAAAACATGACCTCTCTGGACAGGAATTTATTAGTTTGCAACTACTTTGCAGACATCATTTTTTCAGTGCATAGGTGCACGTGGTGACTGTGACATCATCACGTTGTTGGCGGAAATTCATTTTGTTTGTGATCAACATTTTTTTATTCGTGAGCTGAGTCTGGCCAAGCTGGGTGAACGTGCATGTGTGTCACGCTTGAGCTCTCTCAGGAAGGCAAAGGATCGTAGGAGTGAAAATATGGACCAATTGCTTACTTTTTTAAAAATGTCTAATCATCTTGTTTAATCCTGCCCCTTTTCGCATCGCTGTACGGCAGAATTTTGCAAGCTCGAACTCTAGTGAGACCGCGGCTTGAGGTTTATAAATACACAGGACATGATGACTATAATAACACACAGGGGATGAACACAGGTGAAACTGATAAACATAATGAAATGGCGGGAAACAGAACAAAGGAGCACATGTGGAAGGTCACATCATGAAAACACAGAGGCCTGACAATGTGACAACACCTTAAAAAATTCAAAGCTACTGCCTCAAGTGAAGTTCTTTAGGTTTAGGTTACTCCATTTTCATTGCTCTTTTTTGGCAGGTGAAGTTCTTTAGGTTTCTTTTGAAGCTTTGAGGGAAAACGACATGTGTATTTTGTGAACAGGTTGTCCAAAGTTTGAATCACTTATTTACACAATTGTACTTTTGTACACTTGTAATTTGTAAAAGCAAACATTTTCATGCCTGTCCTCCTAATTTATCCACAACCTCCTCATGTTATATATGAATAAACTCTGGAACTATCAGAATTCTACTAGAATTACTAAGCTACTAGAATTACCATAGTTATTACTCATAAAATATGTCATATTGTCTTGTCATATTTACATTTAAAGCTTCTATTGAGATATTAAAATGAAGCTTTGATTGCCTGTCATCATATTGAATTAAGTCATCACCCTAAAAATACGATACTTTCAGTAATATAGCCTGTAAATTTGTAGTTAGCCTACATAGACCATCTGCGAATGTTCGTGCCTCACTTTTATTTTCACTTTTGCAAGAAGTGTAGCAGGGTTTTTGCCAGCACTGAATATGCTAATTTAAAATACATATCTGAAGTTAAGTTTTCGTAACAGAAAGTTATGTTCATGTTAGTAGGAAGTTGCTAGGCAACAGAGGCACTCATATTAAAGGTCAGAGAGAAAAGTAGCAGACACTGAAATGCATACAGCCATTTTGACTGCTATGGTAGTTTCAGGTAGAAACTCTTTTGTGTTTTGTAATTTTAATAAAATAACAATGTTAGAATGAAATAAACAAATATTTAGTGAAAGTCAGGGTGTTACAGGTATGTTTTTTTAAATATATATATTTTTATAAAAGTTGTTAGTTAGTTCGTTGTTAGTTAGTTGGTAGTTCTAGTGTTAATTAATTTAGCAACTCCACATTTCAGAGGGCATTTACACCTGCGCTTCTCATGATAGTGTAAACGCTGATTTATGTTATTTCATGTCTATAGCAGCATATGCTGGTGTATGTGGCAGCAAGGAAAAAGAGGTTAACGCTTTTTGGCGTAACAAAACTTTGCACAGTAAATATGCATTCATTCATTTATTTTCCTTCCGCCTAGTCCCTTATTTATCACAAAGGAATGAACCGCCAACTATTGTTTTGTATTGCTAACAATTGTTTTGTTATTTCAAACTATTGTATTGGCATATGTTTTACGCAGTGGATCCCCTTTCAGCCGCAACCCATTACTGGGAAACACCCATACACACTCACATTCTCTCACACACACTCAAACACTACGGCCAATTTATAACACTGGGAGAACCATGCAAACTCCACTCAGAAACACCAACGACCCCAGCCGGGACTCAAACCAGCGACCTTCTTGCTGTGAGGCAACAGTGCTAACCACTGAGCCACCATGCTACCCCAGTAAATATACATAATGAGAGAAAATAATAAAATAAAATAAACTTGAACTCAAAACATTTGTTTATCGCACTACAAGACCTGTAATGATCCACAAGGGAGGAACAAGTGACGTTTCAACAAATTCAAACCTTAAATGTAATGAATGTGCTATTTCACAAACATCCTGGAACATTGGAGCAGATATGTCTTTCAGTTCCTTTATGTTTGAATTCCTTAAGTCTTCCCTTCATTGCTCTAATAGCACTTTGTGTCGTGTCTGTTATGATAATTATTTATTTGGAGTTGTGCTGGAGGGAGCTGCCATGCAGAGCGGGTGGGGAGTACATGAGTGCGTGATGGAGGATGACATTAATGTGCTATTAAAGCTTCTACCCCCTGAGCAAAGTGTCACATTCGCCACCGTGAGCTCACGCATGAGCACAATGAGAGGAGTCGTTTGGAGGAGGTCACACCAATGTTGTGCGTGTTAGCTGAGAAATGACCTGTTACCCGTTGTGGAAGTGTACAGCCTTTGGAGTCCAACCCTGGGTAAGACCACATTAGTAATTCAAGCAGTCGTTTAACATATTTGGACAATCTCCCTTGAGCAAGTTGGGGTTAAATGCCCTGTTGCAACCAGTTGTTCCTTGTTTGAATATCCGCTGATAGTGAAAACATTGGTGAAAAGATGTGTAAGGTAACGCTTTGTTTTGACAGTTCCACAACATACAGACTAAAAGTATCCTATTCTATAAACACTAATCCTAACCTAATGCTGTACTAATACCCCCAGCTCTCATAGGTGCAAAGTTACTAGCTGCTAGACAACATTATGTCTATTGTTAATGGTTTCAACCCCTGGCATTGTTAATGGTTTAGTCAACCCAAAAATAAAATTCTGTTATTAATTACTCACCATCATGTTGTTCAAGGTTCTTGAGACATTCATTCATCCTTTCAGAACACAAATGTATTGTAATTTTAGATTAAATCCAAGAGCTCCTTTATTCTTCATTACAGCCTCATGATGTTAAAAAGATGTTCAGAAAAGGAACCAAAACATTACTAAAACATTCCAGTGACTCCAGTGGTTCAACTGTAGTCAAACAAAGTTCTGAGAACACCCCAAAAAACTGTAAAAACAACTTTTTTTGACCTTGGGCTCTATTTTAACCGTCTAATAGCAAAGTGTAAAGTGCATGGCGCAAAGGCATTAAGAGTGTGTCCAAATCCTCTTTTGCTATTTTAAGGATGGAAAAATACTCTCTGCGCCCCAGTACATGGTCTAACAGGGTTGTGCTTATTCTCTTAATGAGTTATGGGTGTGCTTTGAGAATAACTTACATTAAACCAATCAGGGTCTCATCTCCCATTCCCTTTAAAAGTCAGTTGTGTCACACCATGGCACATTTGCTACTTACATGGTGACTTTGTAAGAGGAAAAACTGAACGCTTCACTAGTGAGAAAACAGTTAAACAGACCGGTGGAGAAATCTGAACTTGTTTTTGATTAAAACAAATATAAATATGCATATTATCAATAATAATAATAATAATAATAATAGTAATAATAATATCAGTTTACAAATGCAAATTATCATGAATAAACTGAAAAAGGTAATGCTTTTTTATATTTATAGCAAATAATAATTTTGTAAAATTTTAATCCTTTAATTTTATTCATATGTAAAGATATTGTGTACAGTGTATTGCTGTAAATCATGTGTGTAGTAAGCAATGTGTAAGCGTTTTGACCTGCATAGGCACACAACTACCGAGCTCTGTGCTGGACTTTAGACCAGCTTTTAGTTGGTCAATGGTGCAGCCTATTTCAGTTCGTCAAAATAGCTATGCGCCAACAATGCACCTTAACACACCACAACCTTTTTAGACCGGAACACCCATGAGCCTACAAAGTAGCGCAAATGGATTTGCTATTTAAACCACGTGGCACAAAATGTAAAAATTACAATTGCACTGGTCTGAAAATAGCAACAAATCACAAACACGTCTTGCACCTTATTGCGCCAGGTGTATGAAAGGGCGCTTTGTCTTCCTTTCCATGACAGATCAGAGTGTGCATTTACTATGCACAACAGTGCAACACAAAAGCATTGTATTTCCCATAGTAAACATGCACCATAATCTGAAGACATAAGTGAACAAAGTCATTTTTAAGTTTTTTTTTATTTGTCGATGTTAAAAAGTGTTTTGAAGGTTTGTGCGATTACAGTTGAACCACTAAAGTCACATGGAATGTTTTGAAAGTGTTTTTGGCTCTTTTTTGAACTTTGAATGCATTAGGATCTTTTCTGTCTATGGAGGATGGGAGAGCTCTCAGATTTCATGAGAAATATCTTATTTTGTGTTTAATGAGTAAGCAGATTTCTGTTTTTTAAAGCTTAATGCTGGTCACTTCTTACCAGTATATAAATGATGTCAAGCTGTATTTGTAAACTTAAAAAAATAATAATAATCATCATTTAAATTGAAAAGGCATATGGCATTGCAACAACACCAGGGTGAACAAATGACTGAATTTATATTTGGGGGTGAACCCTCAATTTAAGTACTTTGAGTTTACCAGCTGTTCCAACCTGTCATACAAACGTGAAAATCTGACTTGTAATATCACAAGTACTGTATGACTGCAGCAGCTCCCCTTGCTGATCCGCCATTGGTTGTCGCTCTCCATGGTGCTGAAATAATCTTTCTCTGCTACAGCAGGGGAGACGAAAGCTGCAAATCAATTGCTGGAAGCCTTTGCTGGAATCACATGGAAGGAAACATTACACCGTTCTCGCTGTGCCATGTCCTGTTCTAAGTCTGTTCAAACACTGAAGTACTACTGAAGTCGTTCCCTGTGGCTGCTGTCACGTAATGTAAGCAGCTTTTCTTTGAGTCCAGCTAGTAAAGTATTACAAAAGGAACCCGCGTAAAGAAAAGCGCATTAAAAATGACTTGCAAATGTTGCTGATTGATGTGGTGGTATTGTGAAGTTGAAAGTGGGATTCTTTTTCAGTACTGCTTCTCATAATCTATGCCGTCACAACTGCGTGTCACTGATTTAAAATGGCTTATAAGGATCTCAAATGTTGATGTAGCAGCACACCTATAGTCTCGCTGTCACTCATATAGGCTTAATGGGTATTTCAAGTCTCTTTTCTCTAACAGTCCATCATATGCAGAACACCAGATGCATCTATTTTAGTAGATCTAATATTGGTTGAGCCAGAGCTTCAAATGATTGCCATGTTTTGTCACATTTTGGCCCTTGAATATGTTGCAGACCCGAGGAGACCTGTGATCTATTGAGCCTATTTGTATTTTGCAGGCATATACATGATTATCTTTATCACTTTTTTAATTCTACTTAGGATTATTTTGATTGATTCATTCATTCGTTTTCATTTGGCTTAATCTCTTTTTTTAGAGGTCGCCACAGTGGGATGAACCACCAACTATTCCAGCATTTGTTTGACGCAGCGGATACCCTTCCACCTGCAACCCATTACTGGGAAACACTCATGCATGCTCATTCACACACACACACACACACACACGCACACACGCACGCACGCACGCACACACACACACGCACACACACGCACACACACACTCATACATATACAGCCAATTTAGTATATTCAATTCACCTATAGCGCATATCTTTGGACTGTGCTGACCGGAGCACCTGGAAGAAATCCACACCAACATGGGGAGAACATGCAAAGTATACACAGAAGTGCCAGCTTGCCCAGCCGGGACACAAACTAGTGACCTTCTTGCTGTGAGGCGACAGTGCTAACCACTGAGCCACCGCACCCAACACAAATTGAGTGGATTGAACATTCAAGCTGTCCTAAAAAAATCTCAAGAATTATGTTGTTTCAGTTCATATGATAATCAGCCTATGATTATTTTATTTTAATTAATTTAATTAATTTGTTATTTATAGCACTTTCATGATTTACTGTTGTTTTTGGCACTTTTAACAACAGCACTTACCTGTACGAGCCAATTAAATTATGACACTAACTGTAGTTTCATTTAAATTCGCGTCTGTGAACCATGACAGATCAGAGTCATCTTTTTATTCAGAGGTTGATATTCATTTTTGCCTACTTGTCACAAAATACATCTCTAAATGCATCTCTGTTGGCCTCTTTTGTCGAGTATAATTATAATTTAGCCTACATTTAATCCACAACACAACTCAGAAGCAATCTTTCATTTCATTCACTCACTTCTTCTTGCTAAAATAAACCTCTCCACCTCTTCAGTTGAAAAGATTGTCATTTAAAAAGAATCTATTAAATTAGAAGTATGATTATTTTGCACATGTTTATTTTAGAGTAAATCGTTCTGTTTGTGTGGGTGTGCGTCAGGCATTGACGAGCTTTGGAGCATTAGGGCAGAGCTCATAAATATTGATAGCCACCATTCCAAATATGGTCAAAACCTAGCTTTTATTCAAATTGGTATTCAAAATTGTTATAAATGAGCATATTAAACTGTTTTTGGAAAATTTTTGAATTTACCAATAACCCATACCCAATTTAACATATTGAATCAATGCACTCTATGGCTTCTTTAACAAAAGCTTATTGAAAGAGTTGTGTATTTTTCAGAAAGAGTAGTTTGATGAAATGATGCAACAAAATCAGTAAATCCAAAATTACAAATATAATATCTTATTATGGAAAAAATGCTTACATACCTAAAAAAAAAAAAGATTGATATAACCTAATAGTGGTTGATTTCTAACTATCAAGTTGAACATGTTGAATGTATGAACATTTATTCAAGACTTTCTTAACTTGATCTTAAATTGTTAGAATCTCCAGGAGCTCTCCCATGATCACCCACTGAAGCTAAGCAAGGCTGCTGGATGGGAGACCACATGGGAAAGCTAGTGGTGTTAGTGAGACCAGCAGGGGGTGCTCAATCTGCAGTTTGTGTGGGTCCACACGCCCCAGTAGATTGATCGGGACTTTAAACTGCTCAGTGAGCACTGTCATTTGGATGAGACGTTAAACTGAGTTCCCATTAGTTCCCTTAGATTACAAATCTCAGGATGTCCTCCAAACAAAAGAGTAAAGGTTTAGCCCTGGCATCCTGGCCAAATTTGCCCACTGGCCTTTGTCCATCGTAGCCTCCTAACCATACCCATATTATAATTGGCTTCATCACTCTGTCTCCTTTCCACCAATCAGCTGGTGTGTAATATGGCTGCCGTTGCATTATACAGGTGGATGCTGAATACTGGTGGTGGATGAGGAGATTCTCCCTGAAAATGTGTAAAGTGCGTAGAGTGTCTAGAAAAGCACTATATAATTGTAAGGAATTTTTTTTATTATTTTGAAAATCTGACAAACAGCATGCAAATGAAACCGCAACGTAAATTCCACACAGCAAAAATATTGCATTATGAATTCCAGTTTTGAATATCCCTGCAATGAACAAATCATCTTGATATAATTGTAATAATTCCATGTCCTTCTTATTTCCTGACCTGAGTAGGCATTGTCAGTCACTTTTTGTAAAATCTTTCCTGGGCTCTCAGAATTTTAAGTGACAAAACCTTCCCCACTTCTGCTGCCAACAGTGTTTTTTATGCAAAAAAAAAGAATGATGCAGATAAATAAAAAAGTGTCTGCTAGGTCTCTCTGGGAGTATCACCTGCTGTCATCTGTCAATTTTCTTGCAGGAAATTTGACTTTCTAACAAAGACAAAGCCCTCCTTAGCTTAACATAATACTTTTTTCTCAGATGAGATTATGCGGTGTCATTAGTCATGATTTTTTGGCCTGCCGCTGAATTTTATCCCCCACACTACGCTGTCGATGGAACATCTCAGCTGGGGAATGATGAATAATGTCTGCATCTCTCCGAATGTCCATGAAACACAGGCGTCTGTCTTGCTTTGTTTACCCCTGACTAACAGTAGCATGTAGAGTCAGCTCCGAAGTGAAGGCAGTCTGCTTTCATGATCAATAAACCTGTGGGACAGCCAGGATACGCCACGCTGTTCTGGTCGGCTTTTTTTTTTCTCTGCGGTGTCATTCATTTTTGGGAGAAAACCAATTCAAGAAGGCACTTGATTAAATGAGATGTTAGTGTTTCGCCTCCCTGCTATGTCCCATGACTCCTTTCCGCAGTGGCTGAGAGCTGCTCATTTATTAAGGGAAGAATCACATCCAATTCCGCTAAAGCAGACATAAGTGCCGTATGTGGTGCGAACAACATTCATTTTGTCATCATCTCAGCAGGACCTGTCTTTAAAGATTTGTGATCATTAGTGAAACTTTTCGTTAACCACATAATGATGGAAGGTGAATTCCGGCAAACTTGCAAAGTGATTAGGAATGCAGCAAACTGCACACTTTCAAAAGTGATTAGACAGTGGGTTGTCTGAATGTCTATTTAACTACTCTCTCTAGAAAAGACTTCACTTTCCCTCATTCTACAGAGAAAGACTTCTTAGAACACAATGGACAGTGTTTTATTATTTTGATGGCTTTTTTTTTGTTCCATGCATTGCAAGTAAGCGTCCGATGCTGTTTGGACCACAGCATTCTTCGAAATATATTCTTTTTGTCTGAACTAGTACAACAGTAACATAATAAGTCAAAGATGTTAACAAATAAAACGGATATTGCATTGGCAATTTACTGAATTCTGCAAAGAAATCCTAAAATAAAATTTTTAATAAGACCTTTTAGCGTGAAGCTGAGACTAGACCAAGATGTTGGACATATTAATGCCCTAATATTGGGTTTAATATTAATAGTTACAACAGGCCATGATTGATTCTCATCAACCCCTAATTTGGTTGCCCTTATATTTGATTGGTATTTGATTGGTATATTTAAATGGTATTACTAACGGCGTTTCCCCATTACGACGCCATTACCATTACTGACAATAAAATCAAATTATTGATATATAATTTGCATGCCGAAGTCGTTTTCATCTAATTTTGGTATATAAATGATGATGATTGGAGTATGTGTGTGTGTAGGAGTGGGACAATCGCTTAACTGACGATGATTGGCAAAACATGCAGGTGGTACTTTCAAAGGGGTAGACCACTGCATTTAAGCAACTATAACAAATTTAGTATTGTTCTGGTATGCAGAAATAATCAATAGTAGCTAAACAAGTCAGTCATGTTAATATATTTTAATGAACTACAGCCATTTTCATCTAATGTTGGGATATAATTATGATGATTAGAGTGTGTGTGTAGGTGTGGGACAAAAACATAACTGAAGATGATTGGCTACAAATGCAGGTGGTACTTTCAAAGGGGCAGATCACTGCATTTAACTACTAAAACAAGTTTAGTATTATTCTGATATGCAGAAATAATCAATAGTAGTAAAACAAGTCAGTCATGTCAATATATTTTGATGAAGGACTTTAAAAAGCACATCTCTATATAATCAGCTTGCTGTGAATGAAGGCAGGGTTCAGTCATATGGCATCAGTGTGAGAGAGCATTAACACTGCAGTTCACAATGGACACAAAAGCAATTTACTACAGTTATACCAAGATTAAAACATTAGAAGGTTCGTTGAAACATAACACGCTGAAATGTTCAGCATCTTATGTGATTGCCGAATCTGTGCTTCAACCATGGAAAAAATGTCAATGTTATTTTTAGATTTTATATAAATAAAAACATAATACTCTAAAAATAATACTGTAATATTTATACTCCCTTTGTGTTACATTTTCTAAGAAACATAATTTATTTTTATACTCACTAGTTGGCCAGTTGTGGTAAATATTAAAAGTTCTAAAGCATACATTGTGTTTTATTGTTTCACTATAGAAGTTGTAATACTTGCTATAAAATATGACAATTGATAGGTGTCTCTCACATTGTCCCACAGCAACATCTAGTATATAACAGAATGTTTTACAATAATAGTTTATTTAATTTAGTTTCCATTTTATTCAACATAAAATGTTTGTTTACATATTTTTCTTTAAAAAGGTAACTCAATAGTTACATTCCCTGGTAATTAGTTACTTTTAGAATAATATAATTCAATTACTAACTACTTTTTGTGAGAAGTAATTGTAACAAATTGCATTTTTAAAGTAACATGCCCAACACGACTCTTAATAATGTAGTGTTGAAACTGCTTTTGCACATTTTAAGCATGTTGTTATTAATAAATGACTTGCATAGTGCTATTTGGCTTGAAAATATTCTGATATAGACTGGACCTCTGGATCAATTCGTCTCATAGACTGCATATTTACCAAAACAGTAAAAGATCAATACAACCTGATTAATTTTGTGCTTATTGCCCCAAGGAGCAACAAAATGGAAATAAATTATTTTCCATAGTTTCTCTCATTAAATGGTTGAAAACACAGTGTGGGACACTGAAAAGAAAAGCAAGAAACAACACAGTAGTCATCATCTGAATGTGTGAAGGTAAAAATAAATATTTGGAATCCAACAGTAATTGTTAAAGGTGGTGAATTTGTCATAAAAGTGGTGCTTTGATGTCTGGATCTCTGGGTGGCTTTACAAAGGGTGAATTTAGAAATTCTCTTCGAAGAAGGGTTTCAGTGTGCTGACAGTCCCAACAGTTACTGTTACTAAAAACTGAAACACCATCAGCATGCCAAACCACTCTCTGAGAAGCTTCATCTATTCAGCTGCTAAAAAAACATTCTTATTGTCCAACAGTCTATTCAACCATCGTGACTATCTAAGCATTGTCGCAATGTTTGTTCTCTAAACTGCCAACCAGAAGGCCACTTGTATATGCTTGCACCAGCATGTGACTGTTCAAAGTGACCCTGAGATGTGCTGAAATGTCACAGGTAAAGAGGCAAAGGTCCCACCTAATTTACATTGTTTTAGCTGCCTCAGTAACTGTTTAATTGCTCCTTACCAGTCACACCAATGTTTAAATAGGTCTGACGAACATTACACTCTCAATAACACAGTAACATTCCCCATTACTCTATATAAATTATTACCTTTTATTTATTGTGCAATGTAACGGTCTGTGAAGTTTTTATCATAAAAGTGCATGACAAATAAAGTTATTAGCCAGGCTTCCATCCTAATGTGTAGCAAATCTTTTCAGAGTTTGCAAACAGAGAAAACAATATCCTAAATGCAAATTGGGTGCATTTCGATCGAGTTGTTTGAGTGGCTAACTATAATATTGGCAACCTACTGTAGTTACCTACACTGTAAAACCCAACAGTCAACTTTATCAACTGAAATGAGTGTAGTTAACTCAAAATTTGCTGAAAGTTACTTCTACTCATCTGAAAAGAGTTTTGAACTCAGTGTTGAAGGTAATGAGTTAATTAAATACCTCATTACTTCAACTTAAATGGAGTAAGTTCACAGTACTCATATAGATTCATTTTTTAACTCAAATGGTTTGTAGCAATCGGTTTCCTCAAACAGTTTATCTTGCTTTAAGTTATTGGGTTTTACAGTACTCAGTTGGTTTGAGTTCTTTTCATTTATTGGGTTTTACTGTGCTCAAATTGCTTCTTTTTCTCAAATGGATTAAGTTCACAGTACTCATTTAGGATTAAATTTTGAATTTAAATGGTTTGTTGTAATCAATTTCCTCTAATTGTTTGAGTTACCATAACTTTTTGGGTTTTACAGTGTATTAAAAACATTTTATTCAGCAAATGTCTTTCCATCTCTTATTATTTACATTAACTAATTTATGTTTTTTTTTTATTCTAAATTTGCCATTTGTAGCACTCATTTCTCATGGCATCTTTCAAATTGTGCATTAACAGGGGGTGATGGCATACCTGTCAACCCTTCTGATGTTCCTTGGGATTCTCCTGTATTTTGCAATTCCATCCCGCTATCATCCCGTAAAGATATTTTCCCACATTTCTCCCTTATTTTCAATCTTTCTACGAAAGGTGGTAATAAACATTAAAGAGTTGATCCTCCCTATACGTAACTCCCTATACGTAATTTCATTTTATTTAGGCATGAAAACACTTTAAAATAAATATAAAAACATAGTTTTTAAAAAGTTTTTTTTCTAATGTATACTACTTATTCTATCCTTTTTCTAATGTATACTATTTATCCTATAGGGGATGTCCCTTATTCCACATCCCAATGTTGACAGTGATGGAAACCTAGCTATTGATACGAGCCATCAACAGTTCCAGTTTTTCTGCTGTTACCAATTTGCATCGATCTTTATCAAGTTTGCTAAGGTCCTCAAAACATGTCATTGATGCAGTTAAGAAGGATTTATTAATTTTTTTGTGACTAATCAAAAAAACATCAGATTCACCATACAGAAACTCATGTTATTGGTTATTATTATGATAAATGTACCATGCATTGAATTGAACTAATAATTTGAGACTATTTGAACCATGTGGTAAACTGTATGTTATGAGAAAAATAAAAGTATTTATTAGCTTGGATACATGCCTGTCAGTTGTATGAGATCTTCAAAACAAAATTAATAAGCTTTGAAATAGCATAGTACTTTAAAGTCACTTTCACGGGTTATGTGCCATTTTCTGTTGATTGTTTTAAAAACAAAAATGCAATGGAAAAAATATAGCTCACTGTGTCCCACACAACATTTATTATCCTCTAATCACACCACTTACGCCACATCTCAAACTGTTATTTCTCTCAGAAGCAATTCTGTGCCTCAGCTTTTCATCAGCAGATATCTTTGAAGCTTGGAAGTCAGATAACTGAGTGTATTTAATATGAGAGATTTTCAAAACGTTTTTGCCAAGTTTGTGATCATTTATAGATGGTGGAGGTGTATTTTACACAGTATGCGGTTAGCAGTAATCGGCTTAAGATCTTGCCTCTCATTCATATTTTCACACATAGGGAGTGTGATCATCGATAGCTGCCAATGGGAACTCATTTTATTTTCCTTTGTTTGGTGTTTAAGGGGAAAACCATTTATGAAATCAATTTTACGAGTGTACCATTCAAAAGTTTAGTTAAAAAAAGCTTAAATATGATATTGATCGGTCACACTTTATTTTGATGGTCCATTTGTTGAATTAAGTTACATTGCATCTACAGTACATGCCAACTAATTCTCATTAGATTATAAGTAGACTGTTAGGATAGGGTTAGAGTTAGTGTAAGTTGACTTGCAAAGCTTCTTATAGTCAGTTAAATGTCTGTTAAAGAAGCAGTATCAACAGATATTAAGCAGACAGTCTACTAATACTAAAATGGACCATCAAAATAAAGTGTTGATTGATCAAATACACTGTAAAAATATATTGTTTTATAACAATATAATTTATAATAACAGTATTTTTTAATGCAGTTTATCCATCTGATAGTAAAGATCAGTTTTGTCAAATTATCATTCTCACGAGAAACGTCCTACTGTTATCAGTGTTGAAAACTGTTTTGCTTGATACATTTTTAAGAGATGTTTATAATGTGATAATGAGATTGTGAAACGGAATGCTTTCACATAGGAAGAACCAGCACTTACAACCATCTTCCACAGCAAAATTCTTGCTTATCCCACTGCACTGGGATTTATCCTAAAATGAGCCTCCTTAACTGAATTGTTTACATGAAATCCATGCCATCATATTATCTATGAGCTACAATGGTAATCCCTGTATAGTTGGGAGGAACTTTAAGATTTATTTGATATTTATCTGGTATAAGTGTTTAGATACTGTGCTGGCACTAAGATGTACTATACAGAGACGTTACAGAGGGCTTGTTTGAGTACATTAGAGTGGAGAAGCATTCTTGAGTTGTTTACATATTGCAGTTTTCTTTTAATCCTCATATTTGTACATTTTAGTATTGTAGACCAGTGTTGGGGAAAGTTACTTTAGAAAGTAATGCATTACAGTATTGAGTTACTCTCCCAAAAAAGTAACTAAGTGCATTACTTAGTTACTTTTTATGGAAAGTAATGTGTTATATTACTTTTGAGTTACTTTTCCTTATACATGGCTGAGGTTTGATCTCTTTCAGCAGGTGTTTTTTCACCTTTTTATGGAGAAGTTCTGCATTTAACAACCACCTATATCACCTACACCTTCATTTTCCTTTTAAAAAATGTAGGATGAAAATATATTTTGAGAGCTTTTTGAGCCCAGAGCTACAAATGTTTTATATACAGATTAATGACAGCATGTAATGTTTGCTACTTTTGAATGTTTTGTGTTATTGTTAAGTAAATTCACTGTCCATTTGGATAAAGACTGCAATAAAGCCTAAGAGTACTAACAAGTAATAATCTATTAAAGAGCCCATATTATGGGTTTTTGAAAATGCCCTTCCATGTAGTGTGTCACACAGCTCTAAGTGAAGTGAAATATCCAGCTAAGGCTTAAATCTGTAAGTGTACAGTGTTTAAAACTATTGATTCATCTATAAATGAGTCGACTCATAGTGCTTCAAACGAGTCGTCTTGATAACGAGTCATTAGGTGTTTCGCGATGACGCAGCCACGAAACACAAGCCTCGCCAGTAGTTACGCACGCAAACCAGGGAGATTTGAAACCTGCGGCCCCGCCCACTAACAGAAAAAAGTCACACACACACACACACACAGAGACACACACAGACACCGGTCGAATGAAGTCACGCTGTGCAGATGGAGATTATTGACAGTTCACCCAAAGATGAAACCTTAGCAATATAGCCTAGCCTTGAGCAGATCGAGAGCCTCTGGAAACTACCTGCTTACAAAGAAGACTTCATCAGTTTGTTAAAGGAAGGATCAGTAAAGACTGTCAGAACAAGGATCAGTGGATCATGAATCAGTTTCTTCCCCCATTTCACCAGTGTAAGTACGTGCGATTAAAATTGTTGCCTCGTTTACTCTAGCTTGCAAATTATGCATTTAGTTGTGTTTTGTTACTTGTAACCGCGTGTACTGTATGAGGTTAACTCTATATATTCTCATATCGCGTGTAAAGCCACGTTGAAAACGCGACGCGTGCCGCTTTGTTTATGGATAGTCAGCTATGTGTGTGTGTGTGATGTGTGTGTGTGTGTCTCCTCTGACGACGGTCGTTTGTGTGAGTGTCTCCTCTTAGGAGGTTGATGTGTGTGTGTGTGTGTGTGTGTGTGTGTGTCTCCTCTGAATAGGGTAAAGCTCTAGGCAAAGGGTGATCAAAGGGACCCGTTTGTAAACTGAGGACGCGGAGGGGGAGGGAGGTGTCGCCGCCGCGCCGTCTCTATTCTGGACGCGCCGGCCCTGTGTGTGCGTGTGTGTGTGTGAAAAGAGCAAGTAGACTGCTAGGAGATATCCTCGCCAGTTCTTGGACTTTTTGCTTGATAAAATAGTTAGTCGTCAGTATTTTCTAGTCCATCGTCTGTATTTACATTCACCCACTGGCAGCCAAAATCCACTAAGAAGCGTGTATGCACTGTGACTACTTTTATATTTTTGATAATCTGCTGGGCATTTCACTCTGTCTCGCCCTGAAGCCTGTCACTGTCGTCGACCAGCTCGCAGCAGGCTGTCATCGGTCCAATCAGCGCAAATTAGCTTCGTGTTGAGGAGGGGTTTGGGTACAAATGAATCGCTGAACGATTCATATGGGAGTCGCTGGGATAATTAGGTAAAAATAAATGCAGATTATAAGACCATCAAAGTGTTGTTTGACCTTGCATGCATATTAGACTGTTGTTGGAGACCCTTACAACCTAAATATGACCCTATTTCATGTATAATATGGGCTCTTTAAACCGTTGAAATGTTTAATAACAAAATGAACAGTAAGATGATAAAAAAACCCAAATCAAAATAAATCTTTGAGCTTTATACATTGAATAGATTTCTTCACGTGGCCTTAACAAATGCGGAAACCATTTTTCACAAGAAAAAAAAATACTATATCACGTATATAAGACGTAGTCGCCTCTACAGTTACGTTAGACAGTGGCTGCATCTCCTCAACAATAACCATTTTTTAGTTTAGTTTATAATTGATTGTTTTACCAGCAGAACGTGACTGGTGTCAATCATTTGTTGTTTAGCTGTAAGTGGTGAGGATGTAGTGCTTTGCATCCAATTTTAAAAAGGGATTTCCGATAACGTGTTTCTTGCAGTTGTCAAGAGTTTTACTTACACATGATCTACACTTAACAACAATCCACTTCTTTTCTTCAATGAGTACAACATATCAAGAATCTATTGCAAAAATGTAAGTCTTCGGCCTGACATTCTGACTGTCTGTAGTGATGATGGGTGATTCGCAAATTAATTGTTTGTTTTAACCGGATCTTTTAAGTGAATCGGTCGACCCAGTTCATTAAATTGAACAGAATTGTCATGAAATGGTTTGCGTCTTCAGTAAGTACTAACTTACCGGATACTCCCACTGACTCAAAATAAACCAATATCATTAGATATTCAGTTACTATAACAGTACACTGACTCATCTGCTGTGAAAAAGGAGACCTGATGATAAGTACGAGTCAACTGTCCTCGCAGCACGCTCTTTCATTGAGTGTGTGATTCAACCTAAGATAAATTTTACACCGCAATATGTTTAGCAATGTAAAGATTAACTCAATATTGCTTATTTTTAAAAGTAATGCATTATATTACTTGTTACTTTGGAAAAGTAATATTATTGCGTAACACACGTTACTTATAATGCGATACCCCCAACACTGTTGTAGACATACTGCATAAGCAAGTAGAACATGAACTTGATTCATAAAAAATCTTTGTTGATGCAAAATAACAAAACAAAACAAACAAAAAAAAGCAGGAAAAGTGACTAAAGTTAATGCAAGGCACTTTGAAAGTCAAAGAACATTAAATTGCACCACTGCAGTTTTATCTTAGATTGGAGAGTTGGAAGGGTTCAGGTTGTGACCGACTCATCTGAAGATATTTGTCTTAAATGAAGCCTCTGGGATAACAAGCGTTTCTGGCTCTTCTGCTTTTAGGCTAATGCAACTTCAGCTAGATATTTTCATCTTGCTAACGATCTGTGGCACAGACAACAAGGAAAAACCTCCTGGGAGATGGAGATAAAAAAAAAAAAACTTTTTTTTTATTGGTAATGCACTCAAAAATAAAAAAAAGGAGAGAGCAGCAGAGATACATGAAACTAGAGTTATGTAGGGCAGCTTGAGAAGGGGAAAGCAGCCAGAGGCCATTAAATTTTTTACTGGTCGTACAGATTTTCTTTTAAATAACAATGCATAAGATATTTTTAAAGTTCACTTACAGAATTTGCTGGTCCTGGTACCCTTTCATCCTTCTGGCACCCAGCGTATATTCTTACAGTCAATCGCCATTAAGAACCCAGTCTGAAGTGACCAAACACTGAAAATCAATACTTAATGGGCTTTGAGCCGAAGTGAATTTAGATGAACATGTCCATGCTTTCTGTTTCTCGTTATACAGGGGTAAAAATCTGCGAAGTGACGATCAATGTTACCAGGCAGCAGGTGGAGGATTTTCATGGACCGGAAGACTACTGGTGCCTGTGTGTGGCCTGGAGTCATCTAGGAACATCCAAGAGCCGCAGAGCCACCGTGAGGATAGCCTGTGAGTATGCTGAAGCAGCCTCTGCAAGTATATAAAGCACAGTGTGCTAATTTTTTGGCTGAAATAATAACTGGTAGGCAAGTGGGCAATAGATCTTTAGTAATTTTGAAATTTGTTAATAAAACTCAAAAAATGTAATTAGTAGTAGTAGTAGTAACCACAAGATGGCAATCAAAAACTTTTACATACAAAGGTGAAAGACTTCAGAACTGCATGTCTTATTACATTTAATTAAAGTAAGCTATATCTGATTGTGCTTATCTGAGATCAATATGTACATTTTGAAGCTGTTTATTTGACAGTTTAGGCGAAAGGAGAATTGGTCACACACTGATGAGGGAACTAGCATTGCGTGGGAGTTGTGTTGTACATCATGATACTGTTTATGTTACTGCAATTTAATCACACTTTAAAAAGCAATTAGTTACTTTACTTTAAAAATATGTAAACACATTGCTTAATTTTTATAATTATGCACATTGTTTATTTGCTTGGGCTATTATAATAGGCTAATTATAATTATTAGGCTATGGGTTTACATGCTTGTTACGCCTGGCTCAAAGATGTAATATTGAGGGAGACGACATGGCGAAATAAAGACAAAAATAATATTTATTCTAACACAATTGAAAATAAGATAATCAAAACATCAGTATTAGTATGTTCGATCAGTGTAAAAAGCAAGTGAATGGATGCGGTAAGTGTTATCAGCGCTAGTGTATGGATGCAAAACAAAACATAAAGCCCAAATTGGAGTGCAGCTCTGGCCAACTGCTGACGAGCATCAGGTTCACTGAAAGCACGCCCCCACAACCTAGAACTGACAAAAAACATACTAAAACACAAACCAAAACATCGCAGTCCTAACTTGATTTTTAAAGAAAAGTCAGTAAATCGATTTGAAAGCAACAGGTTAACTCACTTTTTTGTTTAAAAGTGAACTAATCACTGTTTACTGTGCAATTCCGAATTGTTAATGGATGTTAGACTGATTTTGTTCTATGGTGAGCTTGATTACCTGTGATTAGGTTGTTCTCATGGGACACTAAAAATAGAGCTGAAATACAGAACTGTCCTGGTAATTATGAGACATCTGGTCATCAATTTGGGGGCTAAACTTTTTTTTTTTTTCTAACTGGACTACAACCACCTTAGCGTATCAGTGTTAGTGCTTAAGACACAGTTACTGTGTGCGTTTGTGCTATTTTAATCAGTGAATTCAAAACCACAAATAATACCTCCTTCAACAACAGCAACTATTTAAATAGTTAACCTTTCTAACACATCAAATATTAACATTTCTAACACAAAATTTAATAGATGCTTTTTTAGGCATTATTATAAAACAATTGTGTATATACTGTAGTAGTAATCTGAGGAGTGCAAATGTTAGTCAATTGCACTGCTTGATTCATGAAAATCTCTACTGTCATAAAATTAGAGTCTGGCCAGGAAACTGCTACAAAAGTATATTCAATAAGATCAGGTGCAAAACTAGCTGTGTCCACACATTTTCAGCACTAATTCTTCCTTGCATGTTTAGTTAATACTGACAATACTGTTTTGACTCCGAAACACAGTTTGGACTGGCACAAGCTGTTAGTAAATCCTTCCCTAAACACTTTAAATCTGAAGGCATATTGAAAAGACTGGACTTTTAAAAAAAAAAAATTTTGACATGCTAAATCTTAAATGCATTTAATATCACCTACAATGGGGTATATATATATGGACATTTATTTTCAGTCAGCCAGCCCCAGGGCTTCCTGTTAATTGCAATCCCCATACAAAATCACTGCGTTTAAAATCTAATTTCATTAAAAAACAGCAATCTTCACGTCCTGACTGAGATGAGGTTATAAAGTGGGTGTCAGACCAAACAAGAAGCACTGCATTAAAATTTTTTTTTCCACATCATGTCTTTAAAATATGGAAATTGATTTTACCTCAGTATTTTTAATGGAGTTTTTGTGCTAGCCTGCTGCTACTGATGGTTCCTGTATGTAAACGGTCTTTCCTCTTTCTTTTTTTTCACTTTAACAACCAAATGAATGCTTAAGTCTATTTAACTGATTATATTTGAATTACATTACAACATCGGAACCTTATGAAATTGAAAATAGTCACATTAAGCTTTGACCGGAAGTTCATTATTGGCTGAAAAGTACTAGCTGTGCATAGAGCCCATTGAAACAATATAAATAACAAAGTGCAAGTTACTTTTTTCTTAAACAACGCATCAAATGCTTTAAATCTGAATGCATATAATTTTAATTCATCATAATTATTTATTAAATTAATTAACTATCATAAATATTCTTATATTTGATCATTATCATTAGTTTAAAATTAGTTTTTATATTACATATAAACACATAAAATCTGCCTTATGGGTTACCTTTTTTCTTTAATCAATTTATTAAATGCCTTAAGTAAATCTAAATAAATCATAATAAATTAATTATTAAAATAACTAATCATAATTATTTAACATTCTTATTTAATTTTTATCATTACTTTTAAAATCTGCAGCTTTGTTCCATTTTAATAGATTATGCGCATTTTGGATTTGTGCATAAAAAAACTGGTTGGTAAACATTTTTATCAATATGAAAAGATGCGCATAAACTACAATGGAAACACACAGAACAAATTCCAGTATGCACAAACACCACCACACGTTCACTGCGTCTCAGGATTGCCTTTTGAGGCGCAAGTCATTTATTAAATGAAGAAAAGATTTACGCAGCTTCTCCAAACGCAGTAAATTCATTTTTACTGTTGATATTTGCCGCCAGTTAATCAGGAAGTGACGATTTTGTTCGCTTTGACTCGTTGGATGGAAACGCTGCTTTTTTTGCACATCTTTTATTCGATATTCCAGTTTTGCAGATAAAGTTAGTTTGCATTTTTTGATGGAACCATAGCTATTGTGTTTATCCTACCTGAAGCCGGACCATTTTAGTCTGATTTTCTTATATTTTCATTCTGTAGATTCAAAGTAAATATACAGAAGTAAAAAAATCCATTTCTGTAGAAGCACAGCAGGGGTGAAGCAGAACTGCCCAACTGAACTGCAGCAAAGACACCTGCAACTCCAGCAGATGGTCAGAGCACCGTTGAGAATGCCTGCTCTCTTTCGCTCTTTTGCCCTGCCTTTTCAAGGTCGCCAGAAAGAAGGGCAGGGGGGCACAGAGAGAGCAGGATGTCGAGCGGTAAAAGCGATTGGCACAGATAGGCCAAATATCGGCTTGGACTCTGCCCGCTGTGACAGCTGCCTCTTATCTTTTCTAACAGACCTCCGCAAGAACTTCGAGCAGGATCCTCAAGGGAAGGAAGTGCCAATCAAGGGCATGATTGTGCTACATTGCCGTCCCCCAGAGGGAGTGCCCATGGCAAAGGTAAGACCCGTCCTCTCAGCCTCCAACACCATTTCCACAAGGAAGCTTTCTAGGAAGGGCAGTGCATGCTCTCTGCCGACAGGAAAAGACCATCAGTGTTGGTTTAAACACAAGTGACTCTGGTTTCTTTGCTTAAAGGAATAGTTCACCCAAAAAAAAGACAATTCTGACATTATTATTGGCCTTTCACTTATTCCAAACCTTTGAGTTTCTTTCTTCTTTTGAACACAAAGTAAGCCTCTACCTATTAGAACTGCTTCCTCGCTGTCTGATTTTAAGGCAAGGCAAGTTTGTTTATATAGAACATTTCATACACAATGGCAATTAAAAGTTTTTTACATAAACAAAAAAAAAAGAAACAAGAAAATAAAAACAACAAAGAATAAAATTGATTAAAAACCTGTCGGACGTAGCACAGTGCTCATTCAGTAAAGGCACAGCTAAACCGATGTGTTTTAAGACTTATATGACTTTATGTGTTTAAGAGCACATCTGATCATTTCTGAAAGCTGATTCCAGCAGTGGGGGTGTAGAAGCTGAAGGCAGAATCACCCTGCTTTGACTGAACTCTTGGAATTTCTAATTTACTTGATCATAAAGATCTGAGTGACCTGTTAGGTTTGTATTCAGTCAGCATGTCTGTAATGTATTAAAGTCCTAGGCCACTTAGTGATTATAGACAAGTAGTAATACTTTAAAACCTATTCTGAATGTAACCGGGAGCCAGTGTAAAAGCCTGAAGACAGGTGTGATGTGCTCAGATTTTCTGGTTCTGGTCAGAATCCTGGCAGCAGCGTTCTGGATGAGCTGCAACTGTCTGACTGTGTTTTTGGGAAGGCCATTGAGGAGGCCGTTACAGTAATCCACCCTCCTGCTGATAAAAGCATGAACAAGTTTCTCCAAATTCTCACTGAAAACAAAGCATCTAATTCTTGCAATGATTTTGAGATTATAATATGCTGATTTAGTTTCTGCTTTGACGTGACTAGTATGACACGTTAAAAGTTAAAATTGCTTTTTTTTGCAAATAATGTGTGAGGATTTTAGTTTTTATTTATCATTATGCCTTTTTCCTTCTTTCCCAATCTTTTCTCTATTTTTACATTTGTGCAGCACTTTGGCCAGCAGAAGTTTAACAAAGTTATTTTAAAGAATGTTGGAAATTGATATTTTTTGTATCTTATTTCTGTGAATATCATTTGCTTAATTATTCTTTAAAATATATTTTATCTTCAACAGAAAAAAGGAACTTTAGATCCACTTGAAAGTGAGTTAATGTTAATTTCTGGAAGAAAATGTTAGTCAGTTGTTCTGCCCCATGTCTGACTTTTCAATTTTAAAGGTGCAGAATTCACACTTTAAATTATCTAAATTAGGCGACACAGTGGCTCAGTGGTTAGCATGATCGCCTCACAGCAAAAAGGTCGCTGCTTTGAGCCCCAACTGGATCAGTTGGCATCTCTGTGTGGAGTTTGCATGTTCTCCCCGTGTTCATATGGGTTTCCTCTGGGTGCTCCGGTTTTCCCCACAATCCAAAGACATGCGCGCTATAGATGAATTAGGTAAACTTAATTATCCATAGTGTACGTATGTGAATGAGAGTGTATGGATGTTCCCCAGTACTGGGTTGCAGCTGGAAGGGCATCTGCTGTGTAAAACATATTCTGGATAAGTTGGCGGTTCATTCCGCTGTGGTGACCCCTTATGAATAAAGGAATTAAGCCGAAAAGAAAATGAAAGAATAAATGAATGAATGAATATTAATGTTAATCCATCCTATGAATAATTTTTTGTCATTATTGTAAGCCTATAATAATGGTGTTTGTACTGGGACTGTTTTAGATCTATTTAAGAGATAAGAGATAGAACTAGCTTCAGGCATACAAAACATCAAAAGTACAAATCATATAATGAGCACAGTAGCTGTTAGTAATAATAAATCACCACACCACATCTCCAATTATAGAAGAAAAAATACTGTATTTACAATACCAACAAAAAGCCTTTAAAAAGAAACTAAATTCAAATAATATTTTTGTAGCTCACAGTGTACAAAGAATCAGCATGTGAGTACTAAATTAAAGAGTTTTTAAATTAAACGAATTAATATTGGTAGAATCATTAAATTGATAAGGCTTAAAAAACATAAAAATTACAAACTCTAATGAGGACGTTGCAGCAACAAATATGTCATGGCAGATTTCATTTTTGTGTGAACTATTCCTTTAAACCGAACTGTAACTGACTGTGTGACAGATGTCGTCAAATTTGATAGATTGATTTCAGTTTAATATGCATTCGTGTGCATTCAAGGGTCAAGTAAGGGACAAAAATGACAGCTCCACAAATCTAGGATTATGAGCAGGCAATATATTCGTGTACATGCGTGAGTGTGTGTGTGTGTGATTGTAACAGGTTTGGTTCTTGGCAGCCCCAAATGCTTTATGAATGATTCAGTGATGAAATGAAAGAGCTCTGTCAGCATCTGTCTTATCTACAGCGCGGTGGGCAGAAACCAGTGGAAATCTGGCAAGTTCTGGAAGACAAGAAGCTCCCTTCAAGTACTTTGTCAACATAAATGAAGTCGGCTATAAGAGAGGCTAGTGAATAATGTAAAGAGAACACCAGCGATCGGTGATCAGGTCCATTGCAGCACACCTCCGCCATGAAAAATTTAAATCCCCACTGTGAGGGCGAGAGTGCAGAGATTTATATGGCATCATTTTACCAGTCTCTCTCTCTCTCTCTCTCTCTCTCTCTCTCTCTCTCTCTCTCTCTCTCTCTCTCTCTCTCTCTCTCTCTCTCTCTCTCTCTCTCTCTCTCTCTCTCTCTCTCTCTCCTCTCTCTCTCTCTCTCTCTCTCTCTCTCTCTCTCTCTCTCTCTCGTTTTTTTCGCTCACTCCGTCTCGCTGTCCTCATGGAATGTGTTTGTGGTTTTAAACTGTCATAAACACCCCCTCTGAGAAATGCTCTGCTGGATTTCTGTGGCCACAAAGCTAATGAGAGTCGCATCTTTCGGCGTAAAGTCTGTTTGTCATCACTGTTGGCTCTTAGGATAATTAACCAGCCTGATCTCTGTTTTAATAAGCAACCAAAAAAACATCTTGTTTCAGAGTAAATGGTGTTGTTGGTCACTGCATTCTTATTAGGCAGAGTTTTTATCCTGTACAACAAATGCATTTGGTGGTTTATAGAGCTCAGCTTCAAAAAAGCATGGTAACACTGATTAGGGTGACTTGTGTATTATATTTAAGTGTTCTGCACTGTATTCTAGCTATTTGAAAGCTTTGTGTGAGGCACAGACTGAAATTCAAGCCCTTGCTTAATGATCTTCCTTAGATCAAAAGTAATATTTAGAAATGCTACAGCACACGTGGGTCATTTAAAATGCATGATATAAATAAATGTATACTACATTACTGTCTGGTTCTCAAATCTGATTGGCTGACAGGCGAGTAAGATTCTGCACTATCAGAACTCGTACCACCTCTTCACTCTTGTGTATTACTCCGCACGCATAGAGTGACAGCAAATCAATATACTCACAACAGTTTGACAAATATTGCTGCTGTTAGACAACATAATGTACTTTTGAGGCTTTTTAATCCAGAATGTAGTTGTTTAGATTGCATCTATGCAGTTTATGGATAGTGCCCTATTTTAAATATTTATAATTTCAGACAGCGTGTTGACATCCATCAGCCTGTTATTGAGCAGTGCAAAGACGGTTGATGTTGTTCATTCAGAAAATGGTGACAGAGACCTCATAATAAGCCCTTAGAGGTAAAAAAAAACTCATAATTTCTAACTAAAGTTGATCAAATCATTATTAAACTGGTAAGTGACTTTCTTAGTCGATCTCTCTCTTTTTATGTTGTAGTGTTGTATTTATATTAATAAATTGAAATTTAGGGGAATACATATTAATTTACATTACGATCCTTATGTACAATGCAGAAAAAAGTAATTAGACTGATAGAAAATGTGGGGTATTTGAAGCATACGAATCCTTTATTTTTTAAATTGACGAAACTTAAGTTCAATGATTTGGTTAAATTTAAAACAGCACAATTTATTTTTAAAGCTGGGAATAAAATACTTCCGAAATGCATACAAAAGTTTTTTGAAGAAAGACAAGGCGGATGAACTAAATTTCATGAGGTTAAAAACAAGGACAACTTTAAAAAGTGCGTGTATGTCTGGATGTGGTGTGAAATTCTGAAACAGTCTGGAACAGATTCTCAAACAATGTCAGGATATTAATCAATTAAAAAAGTTGTGTACATATATAGTACATATATATTATTAACGAAATATAATGATGAAGGTGATTGAAAAAGGATAAAATGAATTAATGGCTATTTGCAGTACTATGTAATTTTTGGGTCTATGTTATAAAATGTAAATGTACAAATGGAATCAAACATATAATATGTCAAAGATGCCAAAAGGATAGAATATGTGCCATGTAAAAAGAAGAGATAAGTAAAAGAAGAAATAAGTTTAAGTAATAGACGAATGATGTATGTGGTAATGGGGTGGGAAAATATTAAGCTTGTGCTTCATCCCGCTCCATTTTCGACCATGTTGAAATGTATTTTTTGTTAAAAATATTTTATATTTCTGTTTGAAAATAAATTAATCAAATCAAAATATCATGGTAATTCTAGTGTATTGAGTGTGAAATAGGACTCGCATATCAGGAATGTATGTAATTAGTGTTGTCCACTCTTTGTATAACCCTCAGCTACTTTTTGGTTGTGTTTAGAGTTTTTCCTTATCGCACACACAACAGTAATCTGGTAGTGTTTGTGCTGCTTTGGCTTTTTCTGGGTTAATTATTGTGATATTGCAACAGAGAAATACTGGCAAATCTCTGTAGACTGATGGCATTTTAGGCCGTTCAACCTCATAATTTTAAAATGTCAGCAAAATCACTTGTTTTGTCATCACTTTAGACATTACACTAGAGAATCATTCAAATACTAGCTCTAAAGTGACGTTTGTGAATTAGTAAAAGCTTGTGCTGTTCTGACGTCAGCTGCAGCTGTGAAGGAATGGTGGAAGAAAGTACTTCCTCATACAAAAGGATTTTTAGACTCTCCGTGTTTGATTTTCTTTTATATATACGATTATGCCATCAAACTGTTGTATAAACGCAATATCACACGAGTAGCAGTGCGATATGGCTGTATATTGTCACTGGTGGGACACTAATGGCATTCGGTCTGCGGCCTCGTGACAATGCATGCCTCCCGCCAGTGCCGATATACAGCCATACAGTATCAAACTGCTACTCGTGTGATATTGCTCATATATTAAACAAACGTATATATGCAAATAATAAATGAGAAAAATAACATTTTTAAAAAATGAAACCATTTAATACTGTTTCTGTTGAATGTCATACTGGAGATGACATTGCTGTAGTATGACATTGAAAGCGTTCATGGCTTCACAAAAATAAAAACCTTTCAGGCAATGACTATGATTTTGAGATCCATTTTTTTTTTCGCTGACGACAAATGAGACACTTGGACAGCACACACACCTACACTGTAAAAAATGCTGGGTTCCACACAATTCTTTCATGTTGTCCCAAAATAACATAATAATTAACATAATCATTTTACAAATTTAAGTGGGTTGAACATAAAACAATTAAGTTGTCCCCAAAAAATGTAAGATTTGTGATTTCAGCTCATTTAAAGCAGGTAGTTGGAACTAGCTAAAACCATTTTTTTAAAAGGTGAAAACACTTATGTTTGAAAAGGCTACTGATTACATAAATTGTATATTTTTTTTCTTCTGAAAAACACGTACATGTATGTGTTTTTATGTGGCCTCTAAAGATTTGAGCTAAATAATAATATTACTATCATTATTATTATTATGGGTTGACGCAGTTGCGCAGTAGGTAGTGCTGTTGCCTCACAGCAAGAAGGTCGCTGGTTCGAGCCTCGGTCAGTTGGTGTTTCTGTGTGGAGTTTGCATGTTCGCCCTGCATTTGTGTGGGTTTCCTCCGGGTGCTCAAGCTTCCTCCACAGTCCAAACACATGCGGTACAGGTGAATTAGGTAGGCTAAATTGTCTGTAGTGTATGAGTGTGAATGACTGTGTATGTATGTTTCCCAGAGATGGGTTGTGGCTAGAAGGGCATCCGCTGCGTAAAACATATGCTGGATAAATTGGCGGTTCATTCTGCTGTGGCGACCCCAGATTATTAAAGAGACTAAGCTGAAAAAAAATGAATGAATGAGTTATTATTATTATTATTATTATTATTATTATTATTATTATTATTATTATTATTATTATTATTATTATTATTATTATTAAACAAATTACAAAATAAACATTTACACAACATTATTTTGGTCAAAGTTTACACCCTCCCGGTTTCCAATGCATCATGTCATCGTCTGGATCATCAGTGAATGTTTTCAGCTTTTGTAATAGTGTAAGAGTCCCTCAGCTGTCCTTGGTGTGGAAAGATGGATCACTGTATCACACAGTCACTGCAGAAGCTGCTGGAAAACCAAAGAATTTGAGGATGAGGAAAACCAAAGAGCTGGAGGATTTTTCAGAGGAACAGTTTAACTGCTCAGGACAAACAAGGGACTATCAATCACAAACAACTATGACAAAAATAAAACAGTTGTGGATATTTAAACCTTTGAATCAGGTCATTACTTAAAATACTGTTATTCACTGAAAAAATGCTGGGTTCCACATAATTTATTCATGTTGTCCCAACAAAAATCGATTAATTTAACTTAATTGTTGTGAGAAAGTGGACCTCAAGAATTGAGTCTATTCAGCTCATTTTAATAAGTAATTTGAGCAAGCAGCAAAAATAATTTTTGAGTGTTGTTTTTGTAATGGAGTATTTAAATTTATCCTGTCTATCTGTTTGCAAAATTATTAAAGATAGCAAAATAGACATGTACTTTTATGATGCCTGTTATTTTGTTAAACACCTGCAAGGTTTCTGTAAACGTATGGCCATGAATGTAAATGCTTAGTTTCAGGGTCAAGCAGGTGGCTTCATTGTAGTGGGTGGAAAATGCAAATCAATGATGATTGTGAGATGTACAAAAAAAACTTGCATGAATAATCAAGTGAAGTATAGAGAGTAGAGGTTTCTTCAGAACAAAAAGTGCTCATCTTGAAAAGTTCTAATCTAAGAGCTGTTCTAAAATCTGTTGTATAAGGATTAGGGAAGATTTTACACCAAAGAGAAAAATACACTATAAAAAATGTAATTACAAAAAGTCAAGACAACAAATATGTTTATTTTGCTTTAACTTGTTTTAATATGTAAATCAGGTTTCAATCATTTTTTTAAGTTCTAAAAAGTTTAACTTAATATTTTTATCAGTTTGATTAAGGTAGGTTAAGATCACTAGAAACATTACTTCAGTTCAACTAAGCAATTTAAGCTACCAAGAATTATTTTACAGTTAAGGATAAGATATCAATCAGAGAGCATAAGGCTTGCAAAAGATTCTGTATAAAATTAAGCTGCGATTGCATTTTCTGAATTTTCATGCATTAGAGGCCTTGGAAAATTACTTAATAGCTTTAAAAGGAAAATATGCTTCATGTCATTTTTAAGGATACACCGAAATAAAAATTCAAGGCTGAAATTGAAAATTCTGGATGCACTTGGCAAAACCAAAACAAAAACTTGCATGTTCTACGCAGCAGTTTTTATTCCATAGTGTTGGAATGATGTGGAATTAAATAACAACGTCTTTAATCTAATCCTGTGGAGTTGCAGAGTAATCTATTCCAATCAGTGCATCAGGGGTCTCAAACTGCCTGCTCGTAACTGACATCAAAAATATAATGAGACTCGGCCCAACAGAACATATTTTTTGAATCACTATCATTGTTGCGCAGTCGCATGTAGCCACTTGTGGTTTTGACCCTCCACTTACTGAACATTTAAAATACTGTATTAATTATTCGGGTTACTTTCAGTTTCTCTCAGTGTGTGGTCGAGAGTAACGCACATGCAGATTATTTCTGGGGCTGATTTAAACGTTGAAATAAATGTCCGTAATGGTACTATTTTTGCTATTTTGATTATAATTAGTGTTATACCACCTGTATTTTGTTGTACAAACACATCTCTATGGCTAACATGTTACGCTGGTGGTGTACATATGATAATTTTGCTAATATTTTATTCAAATGGTCTCATTAATGGATTTTCCTAATATGCTTATTAAGATTTGTATAGAAAATGTGCATTAGTAAAATTGTACCGCTGGCTTAATTGAACTTGTTAAAGTAAGTGTGTATATACGTATACATACTTTTGACCTCTTTGTTGTAGTTTCACATAAAGAAAGATACAATTGAGAAGAACAATTGCCAGTAAAGTCAATATAGTTACCCAAACTGTATTCTGCCGTCTTACGCTATCTATTTAACTTTTGGTTAAGCTACAATTGATTGGGACGTAATAATAATTATTATTATGCCTAATATTAAATTGTAGTATTTTCATAGTAATTTAAACTACCCCTTCAATATGTACAACAAAAAGAAGGAGCTTTGATACTCTGCGGAAGAATATCTGAGTGCATCAAGTACATCAGATTTTCACTTTTTTCTTGTGCTTGAACGTTAAAACAGCCCTTCTATGAATTGTCAGTCACTGATATGGCCCCCCGCCATTTTAAGTTTAAAACCCCTGTTTTAAATAGTATAAGTATAAATATGTTGAATCTGAGTGGCGAGTAAAACATTTAAATGATTTTGAGTCGACACAGGGGGGCTTCTCAGTGCTTCAGTAATTACAACTCAAACACACACAAAAAATGAAATGACCTTTTAGAAAGAAAACAAGTTTCCTGTTTTAGAGCTAAACTGTAACAGTAAACGAGTTTCCCCAGAGAGCTGCTTAAACCTTTCTGCATAGTTGGTCTAGACTGTGTTATCATAAAATCTTTTTAATGAGAATATGCAGTCTGAGTTATACTTCTGAAGTCTAGGGTTTTTTGTTCCTAAAACTTTTAAGTTGGACTAGAAAATTGCTATCACCTTCCCTTTTAATGTAGTCTCCTTTGATTGGCTTGGAAAGCTTAAAGATGAGCCTGCAGGAAAGAGAAAAATAAAAACAAATTAGATCCCTTAAGTATTTCATTTGTATAAATGCTTTTAAAAAATATATTCTGCTACATTTGAATGTATTCAGACTTGTCAAAATAACAGTGCTTGCAATTGTAAATCAGTTATTTTGACTTGAATTCATCAGATTCATCCACATTATCTAATTCATGCAATCAGCATTTATATCTTTATACCTTTACTGCATGCCAATCATTGCCCCATTTGTCTGTATATTTCTCCTTAAATCTTTTAGAAGAAATAAAAATAAAGTTGATTCTTAAATTAACCATACCCAGTAGTAGGAAAAGTCATTTTCATAGATCATACTCAAGTTAATGAAGCATTACTTGCCAAAAATGTAGTGCAAGTAGAGTAGTAAATAGCATTATTCCACCTAGCCTGCTTTACTGAGGTATCTGTTATAAATACTACTCAATGTATGAGGAAAAATAGCCCTAAAAATACTCAAGAGTTGTCAGTATTACGCTGTGGAAATGATTCCACCTTATGTTAATTTAGTGTAAGTTAAGTTATTTGCCTTCCATTAACTGTAAATTTAAAATGTGAGAATTTAATGTGAGAACACAGCACATTAATGGATGCACCTATAATAGGCAGACAGAAAGCAGGTTCATGCATTTAAATGCAGAGCAAAATCTGTGTAACCTAAAATTCGAAACAGGAGGGAAAAGTCTAGCTTTAATGATATGTTAACGCTGAGGTTATGCACTTTGAACCTTGACTAATAAGCTAGGAATGTCCAGCAACTGGTGCCGCAAACCAAGCTTGTGCTTAAAGAATACATGTGGTTTATACATGTACTTAAAATGAAAAATTCTGTAGTGTCTGTAGTGTTCAGTTCAAGTCTGCCTCATAATTAAAAAAATAAAAAAAATGCTTCATGATGCACGTGGAGTGCTAAGAGAAGAGGGGTGTGGGTGTGGGTGTGGCCAGCAGAGCAGAGGAAAAGTAGGGGAGCAAACAACTGTCAGTGGGCTCACAAAATGAGACCCAAACCGTGAGGAGACTCATGATTTTATAGTTTACAAAGTTAAAATGCAAAGAAATGCTACATATGTTACATGTTATTTCATATACCAAACCCACAATTTGTTCTGTCATTATTAAGATAATCATGTTTATATAAACACTATAAATGAGGAGGACGTCTCTCCTCCTGAATCCCCGTGTCTGAATGCAGACACAGTGGATAGCAGTGCAGCAGGTCTCTTTCCCTATCTACTCCAACCATAAACCCTGCCGGTAAACTGGAGGATTTTAAAGATATAGATATAAGCGATGTGTCTGAATGGTAACAAACTCAACTGATAAAAGACAAAGTCTGCGATTCTCCAATTCTTGTACAGCTCTCCCGACAAAACATACTTGCAACAAACCCTGTGGATCATGGAAACAAACATATATGACCCTTCATGAACAGCTAAATTCTGCGTGCTATGAGCGGACACGGTCGCACAGTTTGGTCAGCCTTAATTGCCTTTGGAAAGCATGTGCAGTCATGAATAATTAAGAAGCAGGGTCTTCTCATAGAATGAGAAAATTCAGCTATAAATAATAATGAAAAACCGACACGTCATCACTGGACAGGCAGATCGGTGCTACATCACCGATTTTGATCCTGCCCCAAAAATGATTTTAAACCTGGAAGATGAAATCAGATGACAAAAGCTCAAAATTATAGTTTTCCCTACAATTACAACTGACAGGTGCTAACGTTGGCTTAATTGATGCTCAAAACACACAAATCTGTTAAAATCTCAAAAAAGTATTAAAGGGTTTAGGGTTTAAAGGGTCTAACCTTTAAAAGTAAAAAAAAAATAAATAAATAAAAATATATATATAATTTTTTGTTTTTGTTTATTGGTTTTAATGAACATACAAACATAAATAAAAAAGGACAAAGGCAAGGCTATCAGTACACAAGTATAGCAACAAAAGTCAGAAAAAAAATCTATAATTAAATAAATCTAATAAAAAAATCTAATAAAAAAAAAAATAAATAATAAATAGATGAACATACAAACAGAATGCAAAAATCGTAATACACAAATAAAGTTATGTTGTGATTGAGTAAGGTCACACATATTATGAAAACACATCAGAATTGTTCAGAGAGTCAGAGGTTCATTAGAGGCATCCATATTTTTTGAAAGGCATCCCCTTTGTTTCTTAAGTGGTATGTATATTGTTCCAAGAGCATTGTTTCATTCAATAGTTGTGTGAACAGTTCAAATGTTCCAGGTCTTTGTTGGTTCCAGTTGAGCAAAATGCATTTTTTTGCTAAATAGGAGATGATGCCGAGTCTCTTTATAGAAATAGGATCAAGTGTCTTGTTCGGTTCTGTACCAAAGAGGTATAGTGTTGGTGTGTTGTTTAATGGAATTTGCAAAGCTTTGGCTGTAAAGTCCTGTACTGCTTTCCAGAAGAATTTTAGAATTTGGAATTCCCAAAAAAACATGCATGATTGATCCTGAATAAGTTTTACATCTATGACACCTGGATATGCATTAGGGTACGTTTTGCCCAAACAAAGTGGGGTCAGATACATCCTACTGTATGCATAAATTTATAATTTTGTTCTATTATTCTGTTATTGAAAAGGGGAATGAGATCACTGATCATCATTAAAATTAGATTCCAAATCTCTTTGCCACTGGTTTTTAAGTGATCCCAGTGAAGAGTTGTAATATTCTAATAGTACAGAATATATCTCAGAGATCTTTCCTTTTAAAGATTCACAATTCACCAAAATCTCCTCTATATTGGAGACCTTTAGGGATAGTTAACCTCTCTCAAGTATATATTTTTAAAAGTCTTAGTAAAGTACAATTTGTGAGAACAACTACTCAATTACAGTCATTTGAGTATTTGTAATTGTTTATTTTACAGCACTGACCATAACTGATAACAGTTCCCTTAGCCTTCTTTTGACTTTTAGTATACATCAAGAGCTTGCCAAGAGCTCAGTGTTCAGTTTACCTGTTTCTCTTTCCCTCCGCTCTTTCCTGTCCTCTTCCAGACACCATGAAAGTGAGTGATGATCCTCATGATCTAACAAGCCAATTACAGGCCCGATGGAGCCGGGTGGTGTCCTGTCTCTATGTGTTTAGCTGTGATAAGGCTGATCTGGGAAGAATGGTAATGTGGTTGTGTGATCAGGAGAGAAGAGGATGAAAGGCATTGACTCTGTGCTTTGTCCTTAGCTTTAACTCTGTATGATTTGCCAGCAACATAATAGTCACAGAAGTGTTTGCACAATATTTTTTTGCCAAGTTTTAATTAATTGTGATCAATACCAATATATAGACTCACGGCCACTTTATTAGGCACACCTTACTAGTACCTGGTTGGACCCCCCTTTGTCCTTGGGAACTGCCTTAATCCTTCGTGGCATAGATTCAACAAGGTACTGGAAATATTCCTCAGAGATTTTATTTCATATTGATATGATAGCATTACACAGTTGCTGCAGATTTATTGGCTGCACATCATGATGTGAATCTCCAGTTCTACCACATCCCAAATGTGCTCTATTGGATTGAGATCTGGTTATGGTGGAGGCCATTTGAGTACAGTGAACTCATTGTCATGTTCAGTAAACCAGTCAGAGATGATTCACGCTTTATGACATGGCGCATTATCCTGCTGGAAGTAGCCATCAGAAGATGGGTACACTGTGGTCATAAAGGGATGGACATGGTCAGCAACAATACTCAGGTAGGCTATGGCGCTGACACAATGCTCAGTTGGTACTAATGTGCCCAAAGTGTGCCAAACACCACCACCACCAGCCTGAACTGTTGATACAAGGCAGGAGGGATCCATGCTTTCATGTTGTTGACGTCAATATTCTGACCCTATCATTCGAATGTCGCAGCAGAAATCGGCATTAATCAGACCAGGCTACGTTTTTAGGTTTTTGGCACCTAGTGTCGTCTTCTGCTGCTGTAACCCATCCCCGCCTCAAGTTTTGACATTGAAATTCTCTTCTGCATACCTCAGTTGCAACAAGTGGTTATTTGAGTTACTGTTTCCTTTCTATCAGCTCAAACCCTTCTGGACATTCTCCTCTGACCTCTGGCATCAACAAGACATTTGCGCCCACAGAACTGCTGGTCACTGGATATTTTCTCTTTTTCAGACCATTTTCTGTAAACCCTAGAGATGGTTGTGCGTGAAAATCCAAGTAGATCAGCAGTGTCTGAAATACTCTGCTAGCACCAACAACTATGCCACTTTCAAAGTCACTTAAATCACCTTTCTCCCACATTCTGATACTCAATTTGAGCTGAAGCAAATCGTCTTGACCAAGTCTACTAAATGCATTGAGTTGCTGCCGTGTGATTGGCTGATTAGAAATTTGCATGAATGAGCAGTTGGACAGGTGTACCTAATAAAGTGGCCGGTGAGTGTTTATATTGGCTTTGAGGTGCATCAAAGCAAATCTGTGCTCCAGAATTAAGGAAAATTAGAAATTTTGACTTTTGAAAACTAAGTTTGTGCAAATGGAATTAATGTGTGGATTGAGACCGCAAAGATTAAGTTGACCAAGATGAATAGATTAAAGGGATTACGTTAACTATTTAAAACAAGGTTCCAATAGGTAATGGTAGTTAATTTATTTATTAGCATGAACTGTGAATAAACAATACATGTATGTCATTTATTAATCATAGTTTAACATTTACTAATGCATTTTAAACTTGTCATGCTTGTTAATGGTAACAATAGTTAATGCACTGTGAGTTAGTATGGACTAACAATGAATGACTGCATTTTTTCTAAACAATGTTAACAAAGATGAATAAATGCTGAAATAAATGTATTGTTCTCTGTTCATGTTAGCAAATACATTAACATTAATAGAGGGTCGCACGGTGGCTCAGTGGTTAGCACTGTCGCCTCACAGCAAGAAGGTAGCTGATTCGAGTCCTGGCTGGGTCAGTTGGCATTTCTGTGTAGAGGTTGCATGTTCTCCCCATATGCATGTGGGTTTCCTCTGGGTGTTTAGGTTCCATGTGTTCCAGCATGAGCTATAGTTGAATCGGATAAACTAAATTCTTCGTAGTATATGAGTGTGTGTGTGAATGTGAGTGTATAAGTGTTTCCCAATACTGGGTTGTGGTTGTAAGGGCATACGCTGCGTAAAACATATGCTGGAACAATGAACAACAGTAGAACCTTATCGTGAAGTGTTTTTTTTTTCCAAATGTGCAGTTCATAGCTGTTAATGTTTTGATTGACAGTAATATTGTGAAATAAATAAACTGATGTTCACTCTTGAGTTTTGAAACATGTTTTAGATATCAAAATCAAACATGTTCTCAGGGTTCATTTATTATAGAAATGCTATAATTAAATTATTAATCACTCTGCAAAAAATCTAATGAATCTTACATGATGGAAAGCCAAAATATGCTAGTAAATTTTTCATGTTGACGTGCTTGTCAATGGGAATTGAAAAATGTGTTAATTATTTTGCTCAAAACCTATTTTTTCCTATGCTAAAGTCATAAGTAATAGAATGTCCACTTGGTATTGTTTTATTTATTTGACTATTGGGATCTAGGGTGTGGTGCAGTGTTTACCGCTTCAAATACTGAAGGAACATTAACACATGCTGTTTTAAAGTAGTGTTAGCATGTTTTGTTTACCTGTGGTAATGCAACCATGCTCTGGAGCAGCCTTGGCTCTGATTTAGCACTGCTAAAAAGTGCTGCTCCTCTTTTTATGCAAAGTAAACAAATTGCATACTATAGGGCCCCCATCTCTCAAAGATAATTTAATGACAAGGGATCTCATTTATAAATGAGATGTGATGATGAAAAAAGTTATGTACACACAAACTGGAGTGGAACCGTGTAGACACCACTTCCCATGCAAAGGTTATGATCTATAATAAACTAACTCTATTGGAGACTTGATTGGTGCATAAACATATTTAGCTTAAATTTGACTTGATTAACCTACCATAACCATTAATAAATAAATTCTAATTGATTCAGGATGTACATTAGGGCTGGGCAATATGACAAAATCTCATATCACAATACAAGTCATTTCATATGTTGATAACAATATATATCACTATATAGTACCTTTTACGTGAATTCAATTGGTTTATAGTTTATATACACTACCGGTCAAAAGTTTTTTTTTTTAAGAAAATTATTCTGTTCATTTATTAAATGTAAAAAATTTGTCAAATTGTTAAATATTTATTCAAATTTGAAATAACTGCTTTCTTATTGTATGTAGTTTCAAATGAATTTTTACTTCAGTCATTATTGCAGTTATCATTAATACTAATAATCTTAATAATAACAATAATAATTAATATTAGAGTGATTTCTGAAGGATCATGTGACTCTAAAAACTGGAGTACTGAAGCTGAAAAATTATCTTTAAAGTCACTGGAAATCACAATGATAAAATTGAATTAGAATCTAATTTTAAACAGTTATTTTATAGTGCAATAACATTAATAATAACATAAATAAATGCAACCTTGGTGAGCAGGAGAACCTTATTTTAAAACATTTAAAATTCTACTGACCCCAAACTTGATACTGATAGTGTACATTGACCACATGGAATGAACTGTTTTTTAAATTTTTTTATTTTAAGTATATACTTAAATAAATAATTTTACTCATTCATATGCGATCATATTTCTCACTTTATATATAACTGTACACAGGGTAAATGTTTGATTAAGAATGTAGAAATATAAAATAAATATTAATGAAACACAATTATTTTCAAAAACGAACGATTACAGACTCAGCATAAAATGCTAAATAAAATTGCTATATAAAATGCAAAATGGAAACTCAATCATTCATTCATTCATTTTCCTTCGGCTTAGTCCCTTATTTATCAGGTGTCGCCACAGTGGAATCAACCACCAGCTATTCCATGTGACCATAATGAGAAAAAAAATAGAAGATGAATTAACAGTGCTCATTGAATTAATTTAGATCATTCATTCATTTTCCTTCGGCTTAATCCCTTTATTAATAAGGGGTCACCACAGCGGAATGAACCGCCAATTTATCCAGCATAAGTTTTACACAGCGGATGCCCTTCCAGCCGCAACCCATTACTGGGAAACACCCATACACTCTCTCATTCACACACACTCATACACTACAGCCAATTTAGGTTAACCAATTCACCAGCGCATGTCTTTGGACTGTGGGGAAAACCGGAGCACACCAACGCGCACATGTGCAAACTCTATACAGAAATGCCAGCTGGCCCAGCCTGGACTCGAACCAGTAACCTTCTTGCTTTGAGGCGACAGTGCTAACCACTGAGTTACTGTGCCACCCCTAAAATAAAAACATTGTTCTTTTACAATTGCAACTTTATAATGATGCTGTAATTTATGTTTCTATGCAAAGTTTTATAAATGAGACCCCAGGACTGTGCAACTGGTAGAATTTGTGTTTTCATTTTGGCTTACAACGATAACAAAAACAATGCTGTGTGTGTATGTGTGTGTGTGTATGTGTGTTTTTAAATGATGCACTGCTGTTGTCCTTCGTGTGTAACCTTGAAATCAGTGAAATCATGTTGTCTTATGAGAAAGTGTTCCTCGTGTGACTTCTATGCACATGATCCAAGATGGTACAAAGCATGAAGCTTCAGCTGCACTTAAACAAAATCATGTTCGCCTTCACTCAATCTGTCAGTTATGTTTCAAACTCCAAAAGTTAGGAATGTACGTGAAGGATTTGTGCATTTGTATTTGCATTTGACCAAACACACAATGCACAAGTTGAGACAATTTCATTGATTCGTTTATTAATTTAAGTCAATTAATAAACAAGAAAATCAGAGAAACATTCACTGATCTTCACAGAATAATTATAGTAACTTTAATAAAAATCAGGGTGAATTTAATTGATAATGTGAAGACAAGATTTTATTTTTAGTTCTCCAAAGAATAGGCTATTATTAAGGCTTTTTAAAAGTTTTATTTGTCATGTTGGTTGTGATTATCTTTGTGTTTGTGTGTGTGCATGTGTGTTACTGACAATTTCGGCTCACTGTTGTTTGACACTGAAACTGCTCATTAAGGATTTAAGTAGTTGTTTTTTTATGTACCAACAGGACTGATGATGGAAAATGTCCAAATTAGAGTGAACTGTGACACTAACAATGCAGAAATGCAAATAAAGATGATATCTCATGGTTTAAGAATGTGAATCATCGCATATAAATCAATAGGATTAATTGTTAGCCTTTGGTAGATTTGGAGCAGTGTGAAACATAAAGAAAGAACCAAATTCCACTTACCTTAGGTTTAAAATGGCTCAGGGTTAACTATTTCAATTGTGAAAAGCCCTATTGGGTCATATAAGAACAAGACACTCCTATATATAATATAACAAGTAGAATGGAGACTGGCCTGAAGTAAAACAGGGATGATATTAAGTTAATAGGGATTTTTATTGCATATGTTGAAAGATATAAGGGTCAGAATCATGATTCCCCAGGTCTGGGTTTTCTGCTGTCGAGTGCTTGAGCTTAATAGCGCTAGTGTGTGTAGAATCACAACTCACTGTAGCGTTAGAGCAGTTTTCTAACCCTGAAAACTTGGCAGGCCTTGAATTACTTGAACAATTGGATAATTTTCCACAAAAGCAGACACTTTGTGTTGCCCACACTCTCCAGCTGATTGTCTGCTATTCTCAAGACTGGAGTAAGCTCTTACTGCCAAGTTCTTGCTAGGGTCCCCAAGCAAGATTCTGTTGCCATAAATAAACCAGTTTCTCAGTTCATTTTCATCTTAATGTGGATCTCCTATTTCACAAGGGATAATCCAGTTATAGCAGATGGTATTATGTATGGAAGTGTTAATGGTGCAGTATCAGAAACTGATAATTTAATCTAAATGTAATCTAGACTCTATCAACTTTCTTCTTTTTTTAACTTCAAAAACATACAACAAGAGGACTCAGAAGTCCCAGAAAATGTTTTTTTTTTAATGGAAGAGCTCAAACTTGTGTATAAACAAAGTAAAAGGCACGGTTGCTTGAGCAAAAGTGTTTTTATCGACCATAGTTTTCACTGTCTGTTAAAATTTGGGTAAGTTTTAAGTGTCTGTTGCATTTTAATTAATATTTTAGTGCCAATCATTAGCCATTTGATTTTTGAACTGCTATACATGCATGACTCTGTGAAAATAAGCATGTTTGAGAACTGATTGCATGTAATCTGAATTATGTAACCAAATTCCAACAATGATGTACATTATTGCTGCATAATGTAAATACATGTAAATACATTATTGCTGCATAATACTTTCAATAAACATAATATCCATCTCAAATAGTTCTCAAAAATTGAGTATGTCCCAAACAATATTATGATGAAATGAGTATTCTAAAGTTACCTGGATGGCCTACTATTTCTGGTAAAAATTTGAAGTGCAGATCCGTACATACACTAATGGCTAATATTACCCACAATACATTGTGTGTGGGACGTAAATTCAATTAGAACTACAAACCTGGATAAAAAGTGTTTACAAACATGGCAGACATGCGAGTCTAAAGGTTAAGTGGAGAGGCTTTAGATAAGATATTTGAATGATCACTAATTAATATCTTTAATGAATTAATGTCTTCATATATTTTAATATCTTAAAGTTAAATGTGGCAGCATGGTGGCTCAGCGGTTAGCACTGTTGCATCACAGCAAAAAGGTTGCTGGTTCAAGGTGCTCCAGTTTCCCCCACAGTCCAAAGACATAAGTGAATTGAGTAAATTAAATTGGCCATAGTGTTTGAGTGTGTGTGAATGTGATAGCGTATGGGTGTTTCCCAGCACTGGGTTGTGGCTGAAAGGGCATCCACTGCGTCAAACAAATGCTGGAATTATTGGTGATTCTTTCCTCTGTGGCGACCCCTGATAAATAAGCGACTAAGCCAAAGAAAAATTAATGAATGAAAGAAGTTAAATGTGCTATATAAAAACAAATAAAGAAGTTGAAGTTTATTAATATATCACCTTTTGGAATATTCATTTCACATTTTCCACATTATATCTCATCTGCAACAACTATGTGGACTTTTATAAAGATGTATTTGGTCATTAACTCCTGAATGCATAATTATGCAAACACCTGAGAAGATTTCTCTGCATGAAAGACTTGTGAATGGCAGATTAACCTGCTTCTGCTTTTCCAATATGGTAGGAAATATAGTATGAAAGAAATGTGGATGATGTGACAAGATGATTGACAGGTCATGTTACTAAGCAACATAATGATCCGTTAATGAGGATCTACTTCCCAAAGCTTTCATAATTATCTGTTATACAAAAAGTACATAATTTTAGGATGTCGTATAATTAGGCCAATTGGGATGCAGCATACTGTATGTTACATTGTAATCACTCATAAAAAAAGTTACAAGTACTTTTTTATTGATTACATATTATGATTTATACTTGTTGAATACAATTTCTGTATCATAAATAATATAAGGATTCTAAAATATTTTGGCTTTGGCCGTGTAATGCCATTTTGTTGTTTATTAATGTCTGTTCATGACATCTGAATTTCCAACTTTTTTTCATCCGGCAGCAGTACCCCTTTGACCTAAAATATTATATGAACTGAATATGAACTGAATATGAACTGAAAAGTTAATATGGCAATCATTTAACAACACATGTGCATGTTCACAATTCTTGAATGGCCACATGATGCTTAAGTAAACATATAAAATACAAATAAAAAACAAAGTGTTTGCAATCATTATATTGATTAAAAATATTCAGTTTAATTTTTGCATTATCATTAAGTTTTTTTATAGAATAAAAAAAACAAGCAAACAACCAATTGCAATTAATAACAAAAAATGGAATGCATTTTCATTGTCTTTGTATTTTTATGTCAATATTGCTACCAAGAAGTTGGGTGACATGTGCAGCTTTATTTAGAATCGTCAGACAGGCGTTTAGAATGGTCAATCACAGGAGCAAACTGATACATACAGAGAAATCCAGAAGCATAGTCAAGTCACAGGCAAATGGTCCATACAGGCAGCAAACAATGAAAACAAGGAAATGGTCAAGGAACACAGAAAGACCAGACTAGGAAACGCTTGATAGTGTACCAATAACAAGACTCAGCAACGTGTGAGGCAATGTGAGCAGTGTATATAGTCTGTGTATGTCAGTCACTTCCAGCTGTGTGTGTGTAATCATCGGTGATCCGGAAATAGGTGTGTATGAGGTGCATGATGGGATTTGTATTTCATAGTCCAAGTGATGGTGCAGGTTTACCAGCGATCTTCAAGCCTGGATCGCGGGTGATCGTGACAGATATGGTAGGAAAACAATAATGAAATCTATGTGGACAAACAGGTCAAAGGTGAAAAATAAAAGCATTCAAAAATAACCTAAAATGTACAAAGTTGTTACACAAAAAAGTTGAGCTTTAAAACTGTATTAAAAAAATAATAGAAATATAAGAGTTTCCATTGTAAAAATGCTGGGCTCAACACAGTTTCTTCATTTTGTCCCAACACAGATTATTAGACATTTAGGTGGATTGAACGTAAAACAATTAAGTTGTCCAAAAAATATATATAATTCTGTTGTTTCAACTCATTTTAAAGGGCACCTATGATAAAAATCATCTTTTGTAAGCTGTTTGGACAGAACTGTGTGCAGGTATAGTGTGTCCATAGTCATATTGGGGTGATAGAAACACAATAAGACTCTTTTTTTTATTTCCTGACGTTAAAATAGAGTCAAAATCCCTCCTATTTTGAGGCCCACTGCAATGTGACGTAGAAGTGTGGTTTCCCTGCCATCCGAATTGATTGACACCCGTGTATTAACATGTCTTTGTAGTAATGAGTATAATCATATCACCTAGACAGGACATGTGCAAAGCAACTAGGATCAAAAGATCTGTTCAGCTCTCTGTGATCATCAAGTGTGATCAAGAATAAGTTTTACAAGTTAAACATGTTTTTAAAACAGTGCTTTGTTTGTAATGAATTACAACGATTTTAACGTCTGTACTTCATCACCACAGCCACATGTCAGTACAATTATAAAAGAAGACACTTCAGTCTCTGTACATAGACGTTAAATCAGGTTTATTTTGTACATTAACATAATAACTATCCATACCGTTCATTCGGTCATGTGTGTGCGTGCATGAAATAATTATAGGTAAATTTCTTACTGTAGTATTTTTCGCAAACGTTGGGTGAGATCTGCTTCCTTCATGTCTGTCACTGTGCTGTTTATCTGACGCAGCCGAGGTGGAGATTGAGGCACACTCGGACAGGAACATGGGAACAGTGGGTGGGGAGAACTAGCATTAAAGGAACAGCCAACAAAAACAGCTTCATTGTGTTCAGAGCAGAAAATTCTAATATTCTGAAAGGTAAAATAAAAAATCTGATGGGTGTTTTGAGCTGAAGCGTTACAGACACATTCTGAAGACACAAAAGACTAATCTTAAATCTCAAAAGAGGGGTAAAATAGGTGCCCTTTAAATGAGTATTTTGAACAAGCAACAAAATTCATTTCTGAGTGTACTAACTACAGTGTTCACTATGCAAATTGTAATCACTAATGGATTACAATGTGTAGGTACAGTATATATCTACTGTGTCTGTTCTGACTGCTACTCATGTATAACATTTATGCTAATTCAACAAACGACAACAAAACAACCAAGAATATAAATGCATTTTAGTTAGGTGATTAATTTGTAATGTGTATTTTGCAATGATGTGCTTAAACGAAAAACTCATTTGAAAGCTGTTCGTTGACTTTTTCCTTTCTCGCTCATTGTATATCAAAGCTGACAACAAAAGCAGTACTAGAAATTCACATCCGCACTATCAAAGGTTGTTGTCAAAAGCGATTTCAAAGCGATTGTAGGTGTGCCTGTTTGTGTCAGTCTTGTCGTTGTGTTGTGCGCGTGTGGGTTTGATTGAATTCGCAGTCAGCGAGGCGGCATTATATTTCTGCTCCCTGAGGGCTGTCTATCAGAGCTGTTTAATCTTAGTAATTACCTTGCTAAAATATGAAGCAGCTTCAACAGCCTCTTCTCCAGCACTCTCAGGTACTATAAAAATCACCTGCAAAAAACAGATTCTGATAGCCTGTTTACAAAGTTCAAAAAGCTCTGACCTCCTGTCCTGCTTTTCCAGTGACAGCAGACTAGCCTCTGTGCTTGTGATAACAGCAAGGTCTTCACTTCGGCTGATCTTTTCCTGTCAAGAGGACCTTAAACAGGCAGGATGGAGGCTCTAATGAAATCACGGGATCCTCTGGAGACTGTGGAAACTCCTCTGTCAGCCCTGCCACTGTTAGCCACGCTGTAATTGAAACAAATGCGCCAATTAAGCCATTCATTTCTCACATCTTCTGCCACACATTCACCTAGCTAATTTGTATTTGTCCCCTACCTTTCCTTCTCTCACTCTTTCTCTTTCTCTATCCTGTCTTTCTTTATTTCTTTCTTCTTTCCTCATCATGTCTGGTTGTTCACCCTTTCAATAGCGAAGGGGAAGTGGTGCTCAAGAATGCAGAGCATGGTAAATGTCTCAACAGAGAGGTTTGCTTGCTGTGTGCTAATTGCCTATTCCAGCTCCCAAGTTTCCCTGAAAACTTGAGTAAATACATTGGACGAGAAATGTGCTCTGCGCTTCCGAACACAAGCTTTACTACTCCCTGCTGAAAAAACAGCTTAAACCTGCTGATTTGTTGGTCTTAGCTGGTTTAAGCTGAGAAGTGCCTCCAAACCTTCTTAAGCTAGCGCAATATACCAGGCTAATGAGATTGCCGGGACTGTGAGACTGCTATTTTGTTTTTCAACATTACAATAAATTAAAATAAAACAAAAAAGTGGAATTTTCTAAAGAAAAGAAAACAGAAAAAACAAAACAAAACAAAAAATAAACAGCAGCTGCAAAAAATAAAAATATGGTAGCAACATTACAATATTTGTAGATTTGTAGAACAGACTATGGTAAAAAATTAAATAAATAAACTCAAAATAAATTAGCAATATCACACGAGCAGCAGTGCGATATGGCTGTAAATCGACACTAATAGAAGGGGTACATTGGCTCGAGACCACAGGCCAAGTGCCTTTGTGCCCCATCAGTGACGATATACAGCCATATTGCACTGCTACTCATGCGATATTGCATTTATACAACAGTTCGACGGCATAATTGTATATATAAAATTGCAAAACAAACATGGAGAGTCTCAAAAATCCTTTTGTATGTAGAACTACTTTTGCTTCTGGCATTTATTCACATCTGCCGCTGACTGTCAGAACAGCAAAAGCTGTTGCTACTTCACTCACATCACTTTAGAGCTAGTATTTGAATGATTGTCTAGCGTAATATTAATAGTGATGTCAAAACAGGTTATTTTGCTCACATTTTAAGATTATAAGGCTGAACAGCATGAAATGCCATCAGTCTAGAGACATTTCCCAGTATTTCTCTGTTGCAATCAGGATATCACAATAATTAACCCTGAAAAGCCAAAGCGAAGAAAACACTACCAGATTACTATGGTATAAATACAGCACTACAAAATACAAAAGAGAGAGATTGACTTAGAATCAGAGTCATTCTTGTCAAGATTTTGGTTTATTTGAATTTTTCATTCTCTCTAATTTACAATACCCCATTCTTTTCATTATCGAAAAAACTTTACATTAAAGAGCCCCTATTATACATAAAAAATAGTCATATTTTGATTTTAAGGCTCTCCAACAACAGTCTGATATGCATGCAAGGTCAAAAACGCTTTCATTGTCTAATAATATGCATTTATTTTTACCTAATTATCCCAGTGACTCCCATATGAATTGTTTAGCGATCCATTTGTTCCCAAACCCCTGCTTAGCGCGAAGCTAATCTGCGCTGATTGGACCGATGACAGCCTGTTGCGATTGCTTGACAGCATTCAGTGTGAGACAGAGCGAAATGCCCATCACGGCTTATCAACAATATTGAAGTAGTCAGAGTGCAGAGTGTATGTGTAAGCATACTGGCCAACACTCCTGTTTTTTCTGGAAAACTCAAGTAATTTCAACCACCTAAACCCTACCGGTCCTCAGCATTTGGTACGGTCTGTGAAATCCCCAGGTCGCCAACATTAGTATAGGATCGCAGTGGCGGCCCGAAACACGCTTCATAGTAGTTACTAACACCACAGTAAACAGTACCCGGTTCTCAACAGTGTTAGACACCTCACCCCCGAACCTAACTCCCCCCCCCCCCCCCCATACCCCCGGTCTCCCGGATTTTGCAGGTATGTGTGTGAGCCCAATGCAGGAGTAGTGCATTAAATCAGTGCAGTTAAACACCAGCAGCATATTGCTCTATTCTTGACCATGACACAAAATCAGTATTAATCCACACAGCGGCAAAAGCTGAACTATTCTGAACTTTGATCGCTGCACATGTGTATGAACAGCTGACGGTGGCCATAGCAACAACAAACAGCAGTGGAACGCGAGCTCACAAACAAATTTAAATCCGTAAACAAAGCGGCACGCGTCGCGTTTTCAACGTGGCATTAGAGGCGATATGAGAATATAAAGAGTTAACCAGATACAAAACAGATACCAGATACAAAACACAATTAAATACATAATTTCCAAGCTAGAAAAAACAAGGAGACAATCATTTTAATCGCACTTACTTTCACTTGTGAAATGGAGGAAGAAACCGATCCATGATCCACTGATCCATGTACTGATAAAGTTCCTGTCAAGCTCTGACAAAGTCCCACATCAAAGTCTGTTCTGATGCTTCCTTTACACCCGTTGTAAGCGTGTAGATTACAGGGAACACAGCACAAGGCTGGGTCAATAATGCTGAGGTTTTTTGCAAAAATAAACCTCAATCACTGACTCTTCACAGTTTCATCTTTGGGTAGAGAAAATAACACTAACTTTCCCCTCACACTTCCAATAATAGCCAGCTGAGCACAGCGTCTTCATGACTTGATTCAACCGGGGTCTGCTATAGTGTATAGTGCAAAACAACAACAGAACACAGGCTAGATTCTGCTCTTCTTCTTGGCTTTGTGACTGTTCATCAAGACGACAACAAGGTTTGTTTAAGCTCAGGTCGACCATGGCTCGTTATTATATGTATATATTATTACGGTGTAATGTCTCGGATGTGTTTTTAAAAATGGCGCTTACTTTGTTTTCATTCTCTTGGCTTGTGCACATACCACAGTGACGTTTATCTGTAAACCAATAGCACTCAGCTGCACGTGTAGCTCTATTTTTGGTACCCTTTTGTTGTGCCAAAAAGTATTATGGTACGGTTCGCTTTTTGGTACCTTTTGACAGTGGAAATGGCCATAAAAGCGTACCGTACCTTACCACTCAGTAGAAATGGGCCAAGAATGGCACATTTAGGAGCCCAAAAAGGGCAGTTCTTAACATCTTTTAAATGGGTGCATAATAGGTCCCCTTAAAATGCCTCATTCAATTATAGTTTTTGATTGTATAGAGTAAGAGAACTTTCCATTATCCAATTAACAGTTTTTTTAACTGTATCATTTAACAGATCTTTTAAATTATAATCATTTTTTTACAGTGTACCATTTGACTTCATACTTCACCAACTGCATTTTTACAGCCTCATAATACAATGTAATTACTCTAATTATGCATCTGGGTTAGTCATATAGCTCACAAACTAATTAAAGAATATTATGAACTATATATATGAGGGTTAATGTGATTCAGAGAAATGAGCCGTGAATAGAACAAAGTTTAAAGCACTGTGATGAGAGCAGAGAATGAGAGGGCGAAGAGGGCATCGCTGCGGCTCCTGCTAGAATTTGATTTTATAAACAGTGTTCTATTGAAGGCACTAACCAAATCAGATGGATTAAATAGTGAGTTGGATTAAAGAAGGAAATTGGCTAAACACAAATAGCCTTCTCAAATGGTGCTCTCAGCCCTTGTGTTTTTCCAGGGGTATGAATAAATGTATTATAAATAATTACTCTAATATAATTGTGTTTTAAAAATGTACTACTTTTATTGTGTATAGAATCTGGTATCTTTTTTGGTTCTTTTGGAGCTTTTGTTAATATTCACAGCTTGGTTAATGAATATTTCTCTCTTTTTTTTAGGTGGAGTGGTTGAAAAATGAAGAACTGGTCAGCGCACTTGAAGATGACAACATCGACACTCGTGCTGACCACAATCTGATCATCAATGAAGCCAGACTTTCTGACTCGGCCAACTACACCTGCCTCGCCACTAACATTGTCGCAAAAAGACGCAGTACTACAGCTACTGTAGTTGTGTTTGGTAAGACAACACCAATATGCTTCATTGACACCTCAGTTTGGCTAAAAATATTATTAAACGGTTGAAAGCTTGCAACAGCGCTGTGAAGTTTGTCATTATCACAATTTAAGTGCTAACTAATTAAATTATACACCCCTAATAGCAGTAGTTTGCCCAAAAGTGCTAATTGAATTATCATCCCTCATGACACTCTTTAATCTTTAAAACTTTTTGGTCAATAAAATGAATGTCAGAGAGGGTTTAGTGCTTAACAAAATAACTTTTTTGTGTGGAATAAAGAATCACATTTAGGAATGACATGGGACTATAAATAATGACTAGATTTTTATTTTTAAATCAACATTTTTTTTTTTAGTTCAGCAAACTCTGAAATAAAGGTACATAATCTGTGACTGGGATAGTTCCTTTAGTTTGTGTAATACATGATGCTTCAGTCACTTATGTATTTATTTAAATGACATCTCATTTAGAAATAATACATATTTAAGTTACAGTGTTTTGAGGGATATTTAGTGTATTCTGACTTACAGTATCCTCTGATTAGCTATTTCAGATGTTACTGTAGGGCAAACTATATATACAAACTATACATCTAATTTGACTTTACTTTCAGGCTATATGTAGATACAAACAGCTATTAATAAGAAAACATGTCTATTGGTGCTCTAGATCTGCAGTTTCAGACTGTTGAAGGATTTTTTTTGCAGACTGATGGGATGACCCATAATAGGGGTGGTCAAATGTACATTTATTTTGTCTGTTATTTAAATTATTAACATTAATATTAAAAGTTATTATTAAAAATACAGATCAGAGCAAATGTTTTAAGTTTTTGTGTCTATGTTTTACTTGTGATACAGTCTTTTGTATTGTTTTATATTGTTTATATGAACTATTGGACAAAGACAGGAAAAATGGGATACACACCAATCCGGTGCTTTATAATATTTTGTGTCACTATTTTTGATCGTGTCGGTTGTTCTGGAGGAATTTGGATTCACTCACCTGCCGTGAAAACTACACTACATGGCAATCGGTCTTTCTGTTGGGGATTGCTGGTAGAAACTGCAGCAATGATAATGATTACAGGCCTGTATCTTTCTCTATGAAGGAAAGTGTTTTTTTCATGATTTTGGCAGACACTTAAGATAATTTGCTTCTACTGTTTGGACAGTGTTGGTGTTGATTATTACTTTTAATTGCTAAGCATTACTATTGCTTTCATCGGACGGCGAATGGCTCTTTCAGTATCATCCGTCGCAACGAGGTGGGATCAAGTGTTAAAAAGGGGGTTCACCCCCCCAACCCCCTTGAAATTCGCATACTGCCTTTAAAGTTGTTAAAGTTTTTACTATGAGATACACGTTTGTACTTTTTTAGCTATTAATATGTACCTTTAAGAACCTGCAAAGAACAAAACTGTACCTTTTAAAAAGTTACTGCAGTGACAGATTTTTTACCTTTATTTCAGAGAGTGAGTGATGTATTAGTCATTCATTCATTTTCTTTTCAGATTAGTTCCTTTATTAATCTAAAACTGCCAACTTATCCAGCATATGTTTTATGCAGCGGATGCCCTACAAGCCACAACCCAACACTGGGAAACACCCATACACTCTTGCATACACAAACACTATGGCCAATTTAGTTTATTCAATTCACCTATATGGGTGTATATGGGGACTGTTTGGACTGTGGGGAAAACCGGAGTACCCGGAGGAATCCCACACTAACATGGGGAGAACATGCAAACTCCACACAGAAATGTCAACTGACCCAGCCGAGACTCGAACCAGCGACCTTCTTGCTGTGAGGCGATCGTGCTACCCACTGCACGACATCCCCTGAGATATTATTATTTTTTCTAATTACTTAAGTAATACATTAGTTGTAAAGAATAATAGTAGATGTAAAAAAATACAGGAAAGGGCGAAGAAGTTATGTAGGTGCCCCAAAGAAAAAAAAAAACTAAACTAAAGTATGACTTTTAAAATGTCCTTAAAATGTACATATCAAAATGAAGAGGAAAAAAAGAGAGGTTCTTTGACATGACATAATAGCTGACCTTTATCTATTGAAAAACAAAATTACACTTCTTCTTAACCTATAGTGTGCACAAAGTGTACAGTCAATGCAAGATATAGTCATACTTTCACATAAACAAGCATTAGCTTAATACTAGAGGACTGTTGTATTTATTCATCCACGTCCAGCTAGTAAGGAAAAATGACACTGATGCCCATTCTGAGTAGACTGATGGAAGAATTGGATTGTTCACATGTTCAAGTCAGCAGAAAGATCAAGAGAATATGTTGATGGACAGTTTTGAGGTAGTTCTCACCAACAAAGCAGCCTCAGAGGAAGGCCCACTTCTGAAGCCGATTGGTTGAGTATTGGCCGGTAAAGGTAGATCTTTCAAGAGTTTGGACAGGAAGGGAAGCAGAGTCAGAGATCTGCAGTTAACTGGTACTGCAGGGTTAAGTGATGATTTTTTTTGGTAGACAGTTAGTAAGGAGAAGTTTGGAAGCATCAGTCTCTAAGGGGAGAAGAGTGTAGGAGGGCTGTATGTACTTTTTGCTGATGTTTGCTATGTTGCTAGTGAAAGAAGTGCCATTTTTAAGCAGTCAAAAGAAGAGGAGATAGTATGTAGGCTCTGCTGTAGGCTGTATTTACAGTAGCTTAGATTTGTTTACAGATTTTTAGGATGAGGATGTCATACAAGCAGTCCTTGTTGGTATCTTTCTATTTTATGATCTCTTTATGAATCATCAATATTATCAACATATTAATATCAACATCCATATTTTCATCCATATTTAAACAGACTTTCAATGGGGGAACAGAAAACTCTCTGGTTTTGTAAAAAAAAATCCCCATTTGTTTTACAAAGATAAATAAAGACTTGTACAGTGCATAAGGAAAGTATTCGAAGTGCTTCATTTTTTTCAAATTTTTTATGTTACAGCCTTATTCCAAAATGTATTAAATTAATTTCCTCAAAATTCTACACACAATACCCCATAATGACAATGTGAAAAAAAAGTTTTTGAAATTGTTGCAAATTTATTAAAAATAAAAAAGCTGAAAAATCACATGTACATAAGTATTCACAGCCTTTGCTGTGAAGCTTTAAATTGAGCTAAGGTACATTCTGTTTCCACTGATCATTCTTGAGATGTTTCAGCAGCTTAATTGGAGTTCACCTGTGGTAAATTCAGTTGATTGCAGATGATTTGAAAAGGCATACACCTGTCTATATAAGGTCCCAGGGTTGACAGTGCATGTCAAAGCACAAACCAAGCAAGAAGACAAAGGAACTGTCTGTAGACCTCTAAGACAGGATTGTCTCAAGGCACAAGGCTGGGGAAGGTTACAGAAAAATTTCTGCTGCTCTGAAAGTTCCAATGAGCACAGTGGCCTCCATCATCCGTAAGTGGAAGATGTTTGAAGCCACCAGGACTCTTCCTAGAGCTGAGCCGTCTAAGCTGAGTGATCGGGGCAGAAGGCCCTTAGTCAGGGAGGTGTTCAATAACCCGATGGTCACTCTGTCTGAGCTCCAGTGTTCTTCTATGGAGAGAGGAGAACCTAACAGAAGGACAACCATCTGTGCAGCAATCCACCAATCAGGCCTGTATGGTAGAGTGACCAAACTGAAGCCACTCCCCACCTGGAATTTGCCAAAAGGCATCTGAAGGACTCTCAGACCATAAGAAACAAAATTCTCTAGTCTGGTGAGACTAAAATTGAACTCTTTGGAGTGAATGCCAGGCCTTACGCTTGGAGAAAACCAGGCACCGCTCATCACCAGGCTAATACTATCCCTACAGTAATGCATGATGGTGGCAGCATCATGCTGTGGGCATGTTTTTCAGCAGCAGAAACTGGAAGACTAGTCAGGATAGAGGGAAAGATGAATGCAGCAATGTACAGAGACATCCTGAATGAAAACCTGCTTCAGAGTGTTCTTGACCTGAGACTGGGGCGACGGTTCATCTTCCAGCAGGACAATGACCCAAAGCACACTGCCAAAATATCATTGGAGTGGCTGCATAACAACTCAGTGAATGTCCTTGAGTGGCCCAGCCAGAGCCCAGAGCTCAATCCTATTCAACATCCCTAGAAAGATCTGAAAATGGCTGTACACCGTCGCTTTCCATCCAACCTGAATACTTTCCGGATGCACTGTAGGTTTGAAATGAAATGAGGGAGAGTACATAATAACAAATTACATTTACAACTATGCCTGTTACAGTATTTAATTTCTTTTTTAGGGTTTCTCCTTTCTGTTCTCCCTGTTCACTACACACACACACAGCATGACAAACAACACACAAAAAAGATCAAATTCTCTCAATAAGACTTGTACAAAGTGCCAAATTGTAGCACGTTTTCTTTGCACAAACAGAGCTTTGACCTCAACAAAGGTCAATAAGACTGCTTACTTTTCTGTAACTATTTATTCATTCATTTCCCTTCGGCTTAGTCCCTTTAGGGGTCGACATGGCGGAATGAACCACCACTTATCCAGCATATGTTTTACATAGCAGATGCCCTTCCAGCTGCAAGCCAGTACTGGGAAGCATCCATACACACACATTCACACACATTCACATGTCAGCAATTTAGTTAATTCAATTTACCTATACCGCCTGTCTTTGGACTGTAAGCGAGACAAGAGCACATGGGGAGAACATGCAGACTCCACACAGAAATGCCAACTGACCCAGCCAGGACTCGAACCAGTGACCTTCTTGCTGTGAGGCGATAGTGCTAACTACTGAGTTAAAATAGTATAAATGGCATTGGTTCCACGAGTAAAACATAAAGTATCAAAGATGAACTACAAAGAGTCAGAGCACACATTTAAGTGAAGATTTTCTTCTTGACCTCTAGTCTGTGTTTCTTCTGGCAGTTGTTGTTTAACTCAGCAGCTGATCTCTCTGTCTCTGCAGTGAACGGCGGTTGGTCTCTGTGGACTGAGTGGTCTTCCTGCAGTGTGAACTGTGGGAGAGGAGTTCAGAAACGCTCTCGGACCTGCACGAACCCTGCCCCTCTGAACGGAGGAGCTTTCTGCGAGGGCATGTCTGTCCAGAAGATCGCCTGCAATGCAGTCTGTCCAGGTCAGATCCCTGCCAACCTCACACAGCCAAACTCACAGGAGGTTTTCAGTCAGCGTAGCACTTTCTAGACATCATACTATATTCTTCATTTCAGGTTCTCATATGAGAATAAAGAAATGTTGTGTAGTTCATTTAATCTTATTACACTCAAAACAAATGATATGTTGGCTTTAATTAGCTTTTTTATGTCAACAGGTTTCACATAACAGAGTTAAGTTACCTTAAAGAATAAATAATTATTTTAGTGAACTTAATGTTATGTTGTTTAGTTCAATTAGCATTCATAATTTAGCTTCAATCTATTTAGTTATTTAAGTTCAATAACAATAGTCTCACATGTGTGTCCACATTGGGGAAACTTTCTGTGCACTTTTTCAATTTGTACTGTAATCTTCATCTTTTGGTTCCCATAAGGAGAGTGATTGTTGTGGTTTGAATCTTCCTTCCTGTGTTGTTTTGAAACTGCACATGTGCAGATATTATCAAAGTCCCTTTAAGGCAAGTCAATTCACTCAGCGGGCATCTTTGAAACACCTAACGGGCACAGGGCTTGATATGAACTTTTTTGATCACCAGCCACTGTGGCTAGTAGATTTCCAACATTACGAGCCACTCGCCATTTTCACTAGCCACAATTTTGTTGTTGGGAAAATATATATTATGCATAAGTTTGACTTTGGCTTGCTAAAATGACTTGATTTAGATTTTGTGTTATGTCCACATCCCTCCTCATTCATTTCACTTGTTGTATGTGTTGTGTATGAGCTTGCTCTATGAGGATGAGCAAATGGATTGTGTCACATTGCAATTACTTTTTATCGCACATGACTTTTTTAGGGCTCAAAATTAAGGATTTACCAAATTTATCTCTGACCGCTCCAAAAATAAATAAATTACTATTTCTTAGACAGAAATTTTAAATAATGTGTCAAAACCAAACAAAATAAAGCTGTATACATACTCTTTTTAATTCAACAAAACTTTTAAGAAAAAAATTGACATTTAAAAAAAGAATTATTTTCATGTATCTAAAATATGCAGTAATCTGTCCTGGTTAAAGGTCCCAGATCACCGGTTAACTACTCATAAACAGAGTTAATATCATATTAAAGCAATGTTATTGTAAAAAATGATAATTTAACCATATCAACAAAAATAACTGTAAGCAAAAGAAAGCAGGTGAAAAACATACCATGTGTGATAATTAAAGGATGAGCACACGCACACGGTTGATGTTAGGCCTGTTAATAATATATTAATTACCATTATTACTACCATTTAAAAAGATACGAATGACAAGTCTTGTGTATTCTAGAGTCTTTGATATTATCCACCGATTGATCAAAATGCAGAAGCAACATAACTCCCTTTCATTCATTTTAATTAAGCGAGCTGTTTAAATGTGAAAACTTACTTTTTCTATTTTTTTCCCAACACAACTCTTGGTTTTAAGAGACAAGCATAAGTGAATTGTTTAATTTAAACAGTTACATTATTTGGACCAACATTAACTTTGGACTAGGCCATAATCTATTTTTTGAGTGTAGAGGAGTCAGTGTACATGCTGTACTCAATTTGTGTAACTCAATGTGTCTATTTCGATCAGTTTAAGCATGGTTATTGGTGGTTTGCATAATACATATCCTTTTTATTTTATAATCTGTACACAATTAAGTTTAAAAATTCTTAATTGGTCTTATTCTAAATTAATCACACAATGATTTGACAGATATGATATGTGATGCCAATTAGGAAGCTAATCAAATTAAGAAAATGTTGCAAAAAAATATTAATTTGGTTAAAAGTTCTGGCAAAGTTATTAGTTATTGTCACGTTTTGATCTATAATTATCAAGAATTATTTAAATGTGCCTAGCTGACTCCTTGTTTATATTTAAAGTAATTATTTTTAATAAACCATTCAGTGGCATTGAAATTAATTTTCAATTAGATAGAGTTCAATCTCATAGTATTTTCATTTCTTCACATAATGTATCTGTAAGCAGCAGAACAAATTATGAGCAACATTACTGCTGTTATATATTCACAGCGCGGCAGCTACTGTTCAAAATTTAAAGCGTGATTAAATTCTTATATTTAAAACTTGATCATTTGTACACAGTTAAGCTTGGAAATGCTTAATTGGTCTAATTGTAACTTAATCAATTAGGGAACTAATTAAGTATTTTTACTTTTACTTTCTCTGTTAAAAAATTCTGGCAAAGTTATTAGTTATTGTCACTTTTTGATCTATATTTATCAAACAATTATTTAAATGACTATATGTGCCTAGCCACTTGTTTATATTTAAAGTAATTATTATTATTTATTTTTCTTCACATACTTTGATAATGCATCTGTATAAGCAGCAAAACTAATTATGAGCAACATTACTGCTGTTATATATTCACAGTGTGGCAGCTACTGTTCAAAGTTTGAAGCTCGATTAAATGCTTAATTAAATTAAAAGTCTCTAATGTTACCAAGGTTGCATTTATATGATCAACATACAGGAACACAGTATTACTGCAAAAAGTCATCATTTAAACTACTTGTTTTCTGTCTTAAAACATGTTCAAATATGTTTCATTATTCACTAATAAAAAATAAATCAAGCTGCTTTTAGTAGTTATTTAGGAACTACTAATTCAAAAACTATTTTATGTTTACCTAATTTTTCAATTTACAAACCTTATATAATATTAGTTTTAGTTCAATTGAAATGATTTTATTTAAATATATATATATTAATTTAAAAACTATTTCTGTTTGGCAGTTATGATATTTTCTGTATTATTTGATGATTAGAAAATATAAAAAGCATCAATAGAAATGTTTTGGAACATTATAACTGTCATTATATTGGCTTTTCATTTTTTATTTCTTATTGAATAAAAGTATCGATTTCTCAATTGTTTTTCTTTTACAGAACAGAAATATGAATAATAGTGTACATATTTTGCCTCACAAGCCAAACTTTTTTCTTTTTAAGAATTATTATTGGCTTGAAAACAAGATAAATATCTGATTAACTACTAGAACAAGCTGAAGATAACGTTTTTATCTTCATTCATCAAATATTTTTTGGATTTACTGAAAATATGCAGATATAATTTGTATAAGTCGGGAGATGAACCATTAAAACACTTTTAATCAAGTTTATGAAGTCTCTAGAAATCTCATAAGTTCATTGCCAAGTGCAGTTAATGCTCAGAGCAGCTGTTCACCTTCCTTAAACGGCTACCCTGCTGTGCTGCTCCGCAGTGGATGGAGTTTGGGAGGAGTGGAGCGAGTGGACGATGTGTAGTGCGCAGTGTGAGAGACAGCGATGGAGGGAGTGCAACGATCCTCCACCTCGTCACAGAGGCAAGATGTGTGAGGGAGAAGGTCAAAGCACAGAGAACTGCACTGGAGGATTGTGCACACAAAGTGAGTATGTGCTCAAGACATCAGCAGCATCGTTATCACATACTCTCACATATAAGGAAATATAAGGAAAATCGGACTTTGGTTATGCTAAATGATTTGGTTCCATTTGCATCTTTTATCTAAGAAAAAGTAAGAAATGACAACATATTACTTTTGTTTGGGTAAGCTTTTCTCTGCAAAAAATCTGAAACATTTGCTATTAAGATTTTGCTCTCCTAGTGATATAAGAAAAATCACAATAACAATTTACAATGTTTATTTTGCTAGCGCACATTGTTATTCTTTAGGTGAACAATTACCTATTTCACACGTAACTTCTAAGTAGTTCTGTTGACCCTTCTGCGTGAGTTTTTTTATTGTGACTATTATTTAGAATGCATAACTTTAAAGTTCCCATGGTGACAAGTTAAGATTATCAAAACAGACTGCAGTTATTTATATATCATGCTTTATTTCTTTTTTCCCTTTTTTGCAAATATTGACAACGAACTAATTGTATTGTGAACTATCTGATATTCTAATTCTTAAATACTGTATGTGTAAGAACATGTTTAAAAATGATCATATTATTTGATATATGATGGGTGATGGGGATGGCCATGTGCAGTCTACACTGCAAGAGAGAAAAGATCTGCTGGATTTACAACATGTTTATTTATAGTTTTCTTCCAAAATGAAAGTAAATGACTGTTTAATTGGGAGAGGAATAGAGTAAAAGTTCTAGTAACATAAACAGTGTGTATCTTATGTGAAATAAAGCACATCGTCCGTTATATTTAACAATTATTATTATCGCCATTGTTTAGAAATCAGCGTGTTTGTTTGTTTTGTTTTTTACAAATTTGAGATGTTATGTTTTGCTAGTAGTTAAGTGTATTTGAATGTCTGAAACCTAAAATAATTGTTACACTGTTGCACTGATAAGTTGTTATTTATGACAAGCAGCGCATATCTCTTTCTATGTCTCAGCGCCAGCAGTCAGATTTTGAATTTAGCAGTTGATGACACTGATACAAATTGTATTTTCAGTTGCATTTTCAATATGTGGATGCATAAATTGAGACTCATAAATGCACCTTAAAGAAACACGCCTCTCTTTGATTTACAGGTTTCTGTGTAAACATCTAAAATTCAAATGCAAAAGGATTTGTGATTTCATTTGAGTTTTGGCAGTTTACATGCACAAAACAGAGCAAAAAGAAATGGCTAATTTGGCAAATAATATTGCTATTTATTAATGTCAGGCTCATAGCTTGTGCAAGTGGACTTTGCTTTTTCATTTGAAATGTGGCAGACACTGTGTATTCTCGAAAGTGGAAATGCAAACGGTAATTTGGGATATGCAACTGCATTTGGATTATGTCACAATTTATTCCACCACATATTGAAAATGCAATTGAAAAATACAATTTGCAAATTTGTACTTTCTGAAAATTCAACAGAATATCCTTGGATGCACTCGGAACGTATTAATCACACCAGTGTGATCGTACATGTAAAAGGATTAATGCGTGCAAGTAAAAAACTTAATTCACTGAAAAAAAAAGTTTGTTTTGGTAATCTTCAATCAAAGTCTGACCATTTTCTTTCGCCTTTGGAATTGCAGGTTTTCTGCTGATGTCAGTTTAATGAATTCATTTAAAATACTCTTAACCACACACCTTTTACCATTGTCCGCTACTGGTAATGGACCCTTTTCACAGGCCTGTTATGACATGTTTAGCAGTCATCGGCATCTTAAATCCTTGAAAGTTTTTAATGTTTTGAAAAAAATGTAAAAAAAACTTATGAACATTTATATGTGTTTATGTATGTAGTATATCATCTTTGCTTCAATTACAAAAACCGAATTACTGCTTGTGCAAGGTGTTTCTAATGCAGCGTCTATAGGGCAGGACTGTAAGTTTGAGATTATTCTCTTCTCTGGCTGCTGTCATCAGTTTCACACATTTTTCCCCCTTTTTCTGAAAGTTTTTAAAGCATCATCGTGAAGTTTTTCTTTTATTATTTGAGCAAATAAGATTGTAAAAAAAAAATATTTGTTGTATTATTCTCTAATTCACTGCACTCTTAAGTTTTCCCAACTACGACTTTCGCTACTAAGAAACCCGGAAATGTGTAAAGTGTCTATTTCTGGTTGTGTGACATTTGCCTGTTTTGTTGTTTCTGGAGTGTCAGAATACCTTATAAAGTCTCTGCCCTTTTCTAGAATGCAGCAGCTCATTTGCATTTAAAGCCACACACAAAAACCTAATTTTTTTACTTTTACACAAATGGTGCAAAATTGACAAGCTATAATAAACAATGTGTGGTATTTCGAGCTGAAACTTCACAGACACATTCTGGAGACACCAGAGATTTATTTTCCACCCTATGAAAAGGTGTATAGTATGTCTCCTTTATCATTCATTGTGAAGCTCGGGGAAGTGTGATAATAGTCTGCTGAAAGTAGATGAAGGTGATGGCATCATGCCCTTTACTCCTCTCCAAATCTCCCTCGTAGCTATTATTATGATGAGAATCCTCTCTGATTTCTCGTTCTTAATGAAGGATGGAAGCATCCTGAAGCCTAAGTGATCCAAAACCATCTGCCAAGAGCTGCCAATGCCAGCGATGCCCAGCAACAGTCTCCACAGCTGATGTTGGCATAGCCTGCAGTTGGACATGTACCCGTGATGAGAATCAGAGAGTGTGTTTGCAAGAAGTATTACGGGGACGGACTGTAATTCTCTCTCCTTTCTTGTTTTTTTTTTTCTCTGCAGATGGAAAGCTGATGCATGATGTTAAGCCACAGAGTGAGTTTTTTCCTCCTTGTGAATTCAGATGAGGGAATAAAACTGATAAATAAGCTGTCGCTGATGTGAAGTGGACTTCAGTTTAAATCAAAAATATCTCTTTTGTGTGAAGGCTATTTTTCTTTAGTTTTTAATTAGGATGAGCTCACTCATCTTAAATATGTGTTCACTTCTACGCTTGGTTACCTGTATCATTATGCTGAAAACAGGTGTCATTTGCAGCAAAGTGGAAAACGGATAAGATGGAAAAGATTAATTAGGAAGAATCCAATCTGTCCGTATAGTTTAAATTCTAGAATGGAAATTACTGTTAAACTATGGGATGAATGTATTTTTCTTTTTCTGAATTATTATCCCCCCCTTTGAATTAATATTTTTTTATATTTCCCAAATGATGTTTAACAGAGCAAGGAAATTTTCACAGCATGTCTGATAATATTTTTTCTTCTGGAGAAAGTCTTATTTATTTTATTTTGGCTAGAATAAAAGCAGTTTTTAATTTTTTAAAAAACATTTTAAGGTCTAAATTATTAGCCCCTTTAAGCTATATATTTTTTTCGATAGTCTACAGAACAAACCATCGTTATACAATAACTTGCCTATTTACCCTATCCTGCCTAGTTAATGTAATTAACCTAGTTAAGCCTTTAAATGCCACTTTAAGTTGTATAGAAGTGTCTTGAAAAATATCTAGTAAAATATTATTTACTGTCATTATGGCAAAGAGAAAATAAATCAGTTATAAGAAATAAGTTATTAGAAGTATTATGTTTAGAAATGTGTTGAAAAAATCTTCTCCATTATACAGAAATTGTGGGGGAAAATAAACAGGGGGGGGGGGGTAATAATTCTGACTTCAACTTTACTAATAACATATTCACTGTGTATCTTAAGTGAAAAAGCACATCATCCAGTTATATTTAATAATAATTATTAAAGCAGTCTCCATAGACATCAGCACGTATTTTACAAAGATTAAATGCTGTGTTTTGCTTGTCAGAAACCTAAATTCAATGTTATTTGTTTAAAAAAACACACTTATAATTTGTGATTTATGACAAGCACCGTGTATCATTTTCTATACCTCAGAGCAAACCGTCATATTTTGAATTCAGCTGTTCATGAAACTGTAATCACACCAGTGTGATTGTACTTGGATTAATTCTAATCAAACTAAAGCATCCACACACAGCTAAAGAAAGCTGATAAAGAAGAGTGGCAGTGCTGGATGGTTGATAAAAATGTGAAACCAAGTCATTTAGAATAGAAAGGTGCTGAAACAAATTATTAAAAGAAAGTTATTCATAAAAAAGAAACAAATGCCAGAAAGAAAACACTGCTGCTGAAACAAAAAAATAAATGTTGAAATGTTGTTATTATTACCATTTATTCATAAAAGAAGAAACAACTGTTATCAAGAAAAAAGCTCCTAGTGAAATAATTTAGTTTTATTAAAGTTTAATTGCTATTACAAAATATTCCAGAATAGTAGTATAATTTTTAAATCATCACCCAACTAAATCTACCACATCAATTAAAATGTTATTGGAAAATTAAATAAAGAAGTAAATATGTTTATTCATGAAATAATTGAAAATCCACCAGGTAGACTAAATTTGGCAGGTTTTACTTTTATTATAACTTTTCCTTCAAAACAAGTATAATTTTTTCCATCTGAAACATGTTGTGACTTTATATTTAAAGCGTTGGATATAATTAACATCAAGCAAGCAAAATAGGCTCAAAACAAGTAAACATTTGTAATTGTGCAGAATAAAAGAGATTAGTTGTAGCTTTGACTTTACAATATTTTTATACTTGACATTTATAATAGATGTATTTTTCATGCTGCCATAATTTCTGTTGGTTTTATAGTTGGTTTATAGTTGGTCTGTTGGTTTTTCTCCATTCTGAAAACTGTGAAATATAAGGAACAAAAATGCATGTTTTTACTTGCATGTATACAAGTCAAGTGGCTGGGCCATTCCACAGCTTGATTTTCTTTCTCTGAAAGCATTCGAGAGTTTCATTGGCTGTGTTTTGGATCATTGTCTTGCTGAAATGTCCACCCTGGTTTAATCTTCATCATCCTGGTAATGTCAGATCATCCAGATGTTTGACTGAAGCAGCTAATATTAATTTACGATGACGAAGGGCAGAAGGTTGCTGAATAACTACTAAGAGATTTCATCTGCTGTCTGGGCTTTCACTGCCTTTCTACACATCCCTTTCTTCATGTGTTCAATACTTTTTTCCCTGTTTCATTTCATTTTATTACACACAACTTAAGTTGTAAACTAATTAGTTTTGTTTTCTTAGCATATATGGATTTCTTTGGTTGTTACTAACATCCGGAGAAAATTTCAAGTCAATAGCACCTTTAGATATTCGTTTTCTGAGAAAATGTTGATGTGCTCAATATTAATTTCCCCACTGTGAATTATTGTCAAAATGTATTATTATTATTATTATCATTACTAGTTGCAAAGTATAAGGTGTCGTTATCAACTTCAGAGAATTTTAAAGTGCCACTGAATGTATTGTGTCCATTTAGATGAAGGCACATGAGTGATTGGATGTGGCGTATGAACATGTGCTATATTTAGAGGAAGCAACAAGGTGCAATCATGGAATATTAACTCACCTCGTCAAGCGTATTATGTCTTAATTTCTCCCCTTGTACTATTTTAACCATATTGAGGCACTTTGCTCAACATGCTTTTAAATATGCATTAGTAGCAGGTGCTTCCTCATTGTTTCGGTGACGCAGATCTGAGACTCTTTCCTGTGCATTGATGTGTGAGCTGCGTTATAATGCTTCTAATTAAACCTATTAAAGCTGTCGCTCGATGTACATGCAATTAATTCACCTTTACCCTTGGACTCCAACTAGTTTCCAGCTTGATGCATGTAATCCTGTTCAACTTTCTGGACTGCGTCTGGATTTTTGAGATGCAGGGTTGTGGTTTTAAGCATATTCTTCCTCTCATGGCATGATTAATGTCCTCTGTGTCCTCTGTGATCTGGCCAACGGTCCCGCTGCAGAGGTCACCTGGGCCAGTGCTGTAGATGCCAGCTGAACAGATGTATCATTGCGTGGGGTTTTGGCACACCATGCTGCCAGTTATTAAAGTAGTAAGAGCCCTGGAATTCACACCTCCCAAACTGGCCTCACGTGCCAAGCAAGCAGATCTTTATACACTGCTAAACATGTGCATATTGCACCTGTTCCATTTGCACAGGTGTCCGAAAGATTTGCAACTGTAACCACAATGGCCAGCCGTGACGGATTTGAATGTTTCCCTCTCAGCGAAAATCTGTTTTTCAAACACAGTGAGAACAACTCACTTACACCAGTCTACTGTGTTAAATGAGATATATCTTATATTTGATAATTATTAATTGTTATAATTGTAAAGTTAAATGTGAATAAAATTAATATTATTATAAATCTAAATAATAAAATAAGTTAGAACAGCAATATATTTTTTAACAGAAATGTTTTTTTTTTTTCATTTGCACAAATCTACAAAACTTTTAAATTAACCATATCTTATTTTAATTTTCATAACACCATGAGCTCTATTTTAACGAGCTAGGTGCAAAGTTTTAAGTGCATGATGCCAATGCATTAAGGGCATGTTCGAATCCACTTTTAATATTTTAAGGACGCAAAACTACAGTTTTTTGGTCTAACAGGGTTGTGCTTATTCTCTTAATGAGTTATGGGTGTGGTTTGAGAATAACATGCATTAAACCAATCAGAGTCTCATCTCATTTTTTTTAAGAGTCAGTTGTGTCGCGCTATGGCGCGTTTGCTATTTACTTAGCGGACTTTAAAAAATGGAAAAACGGAACGCTTCACTAGCGAGAAAACAAGAATGAGCCTCCTCCATTCGGCCTCTTTTCTTTTTCTTTACTTTTACTCTACTCTTTCACTTTTGTGGATAAGGAAACGGCGTTGTATGCACTCCACTGAAGACATTCATATGTAACTTCATTTGTTAAGCGCAAAGATTTGTTTCAAAACTATTTCTAAATTCAGTTCTAATTTTCAGCAAACAAATAAATGAACAATAATAACGAAGTGTGGTCAAAAAAAACTGAGTTATATCACATCCTATTCTTATGCCCCATACGGTGATGCATACATCTTTAAAACCCGACAGGTTGACAAATGTAAACTTGTTTTTATTAAAATAAATATAAATATGCATATAATAAATAATACTGCTAATAAAAATAACATTATAAAAATGCAAATTGTCATGAATAAACTGAAAAAAGCCCCCCGACATGAAGAAGGTATGGAGGCTGAGGTTTTTAAATTTATGTAGAAAATAATATTTTTGTAACATTTAATCTTTTATTTAATATGTAAAGATCTTTTTGTGTATGGATGTATATCCCGTGTTTATTAAGCAATGTGTAAGCGTTTGGACCTGCATAGGTGCATAACTAACCAGGTTTTAGTTGGTCAATGGCACAGTCTATTTCAGTTCCTCAAAATAGCAACGCACCAACAATGCACCTTAACACACTTCTTCATAGATGTATAATAGGGCCCTATATTAGTAATTTTAGTTGTAATAATTATTAATAATCACATGTTATTGTTTGGTTCAACTACAAAACCATGAAATGAAACTTCATTGTAATAATAATAATAATAATAACAATAATAATAACAATAATAATAATAATAGTAATAATAATTATATTAATAATAGTAATAATATTGATAATAATAATAATAATAATAATAATAATGATAATAATGATGATGATGATAATAATAATAATAATAATAATAACAATAATAATAATAATGATAATAATAATAATAATAATAATAATAATAATAATAATAATAATAATGATGATGATGATAATAATAATAATAATAATAATAATGATAATAATAATATTAATGATAATAATAATAATAATAATAATAATAATGATAATAATAATAATAATGATGATAATAATAATATTAATGATAATAATAATAATAATAATAATAATAATAATAATAATAATAATAATAATAATAATAATAATAATAACAATAATAATAACAACAACAATAATAATAATAATAATAATAATAATATTGATGATGATACAATTATTCATATCATTATCATTATTAATATTACAGCTTATTTTAATATTAAATCATTTTTTACATTTTTCCACAGTATATTTTATTTTCCCCATAGAATCTAAGCATATGGTATTGTTTGGCAGGCATGGAGAGCTCAATGGATGTAGCGCTGTACTCCGGTTTGGCTGCGGGTGTGATCGCTGTGGTCGTCCTTATCGTGGCCATTACCCTCTACAGGAAGAGCCAGAGTGAGTATGGAGTGGACGTCATTGACTCATCAGCTCTCGCTGGAGGATTCCAGTCCTTCAACTTCAAAACCACCAGACAGGGTAAGAGTTCATTTTTGATAAAGTGGTTCAGTTAGATTCATTGATTTATTGTGATATTGAAGTCCATGCACTGTTTGTTTGCAATAAAAAAGAATGATCTTACAGCTGACCTACCAGTAAGCCACACCCCCCTTAGTTACAGTTTACTGTTACTGCTGAAGAGATTTTAAAGAATTTATATTAGCTTTAAATATGCCACATAGAGATATATTAAAGATAAATCATATTTAATAAAATAAATTTGGAAGCAGTGGTTTACAGATACACCTGTAGTGTTCCCGGTCAAAAGTGACCGCCATAGGAAATGAATGGGTATCCAGGCTATATTCATTCATTAGACACAAAACATCCCCACACACACTACCCCAACTCACTCACTCACACATTTCAGACTGAACAATGTCTTTTGCAGGTACACATCTCTTTTACTCTCTTATGTGCTGATCCTCCAGCCTGATCTCAAAAGTAAACAACTATTTTACGTTTTGTCAGTTTAGTGGCTAATTCACATGAGTTATTTCTTTCTTTCTTTCTTTCTTTCTTTCTTTCTTTCTTTCTTTCTTTCTTTCTTTCTTTCTTTCTTTCTTTCTTTCTTTCTTTCTTTCTTTCTTTCTTTCTTTCTTTCTGCCAATCTCCGTTCAGCCAATCTCTGAGTCTAGCAGGAGCACTTTTAGCATAGCTTAGCAACGATTATTTTATTATATATTAGACTGTTATTATCTCGCTCAAAAATAACCAAAGTATAACTAGTGCTAGTTCTGTGTCCATGCTCACAGTATATACCCTAAGTCACTTTTGCCTATATTAGTTGAAGGACTGAAAATTCGATCACTCAGAACACAGCACAGCATTTAGTTTGTGCTTTGCTGGTTGATAAATCATTCAGATGGATTAAAAATTCAATTTCTTTGGTCAGACCCTGTGATAGTTATTTTAGCGAACTGTCTATTAGTAATGAAACAAAGTATTTTGATTTCTGTCATCTATTGTTCATTTTGTAATTTTCAGCGCCTATTTTTATTTTCATTGCAGTTATTTTATGTTTAATTCTGTAAATTCATGTTAAACACTACTTTGAGACATTGTTCACAGGTAAGGAATGTTGAATAAAAATTTGGTGGAGAAAAATGATTTTTGTGCTAATATAAGAGCAGTTAAAACAGACCGGTCAATTTTGACAGGGAACACTAAAGTAAGGGGCAGGATGTGAACACGACAGGAGGGTTAAATGCACTAAAATACATTGCCCATATTCACTGAGAAATGGCTAAAAATATTCATTTTCAAAATGGGGTGTACTCAATTATGCTGAACACTGTAAGTGATAAAAGCAGAGTTAAAAGCATTGTCGCTTTGACTAACTGAAAACCAATCTATACATTCCTGTTGATCTTCTGAAAGTTAAATTGTCTTGTTTGGGTTTTGCAAGTTTAATAAAATAAATTCAATGTCCCATCGTCTCAGGGTTCCTCAAATCAGTGTAAGTAGTACTCCAGGCACATCTATTTACTATTTTTGTAAACACATTCAAATCAATGAGAGAGAGCTTTGGATATTCCAGTGTTTCTCTATGACACTGAAACCTAAAAATGTCTATTTTCTGGTCCCGGTGTAACTGACACTCAACTGACATTGGCTTATCTGCTGTCAAGCGGAGAGGCTTATTGTGTGTCATTTCCAAATGAAGAAATTGCTCATAAAAGCATACAAATACACTTGCAGAAAGATACAATTTTACACAAGCAGCCTCCACTAAGCCATCACACATTCTCACATACACAAATTCAAATCCTCTGACAAGTAAATGCATAACGCATGCCAACGTTGACTTCAATTCTGCCTGTTTGTCAGCTGTGTCGATAACCTCTGTTGATAAGCCACGTCTGTAGTCACATGACCCACATTTGGTTCCGCTACACGTGTCCATATTACCGCCACTGACACTTCTGGGTCAAAGAAAGTGATAGCTATCGCCTCACAGGGTAATCAATCCTGGCTGCTTGTGACAGCACAGTGAAAGGCTGTGACTAGCAGCTTGTGTTTACTGTGCTCAAGGCCTGGGATGGCAACACCCGCCTTCTGCATGCAACAGGAGAGAGGGGGATCAAGGCTCAGCTGAGCCGCATCTGTCAGGTCATCAATCCTATTTAAAAAGGCTAACTTTCTCCCTGCCTCCCGCAGCGCCTTATTCCAGCCAATCCGGTTTCCCATCAGCCTAACAAGAAAGGCCAAATCCCTGCGATTTTTATGACTATGAAATGTATGACTTTTTAAAAATTATATATTTTAGTGATTATTAAAAATAGATTATCTTTGTGCATTTTTTACTCATGTCCTGCTAATCTTTAATCAAAATAAAAATCCCTTCTCACCTGAAACCAAACCTCTCTTTTGATGGCATGTTCACCCGTGCGAGGATAAGAATGCCATTTCAGACATTTCAGTGACAGCAAACCACAACCATCCAATTAATTTCCAGTGGACAATCAAGTTTAAAAAAACTGAAGAATAAACAAGGCATGTCACTTGTATAGTTTTAAAAAGGAAAAAATGAAATGGTAAAAATGGCCACTCTAACGAAGGTAACTCTGCCTTCTATTAAAGGAGCCAATCATCATAGACTGATGATTCTCTGGAGTAGAGGTGCATGTTCGTTAAGATTCTGCAGCTTCATGGTTATGAACCATATGGGGTTACAGTAAATGAGCTATAATGTTAGCGAATACATGCCTCACATTCATGAGAAATGTATCTGCATAAAGCCTACAATCTCTATTTTTAAATTAATCAACTACATTCTGGTTTTCTAATCTTTATTGAACGAATGTGAGGTACAACCTTTCCTGTCTGACCTCATTAGTGTTTTAAAATCCCCGCCTCTGCCAATTAAACACAAATCACATGACAGCATGTCAATGCCCACAATCCTGTAAGCAAAGAGGTTGCTCTCATTTTGGGAAGAGCTTTGCCCTCAGGAATGAGTGGAAAATTACCTCCAAAGACCAGGCAAATGGTTTTGAAAAATTAGATGTTTCCCCATTCAGAGAGATAGGAGCTGCACTTGTGTTGCCCAAAAGGCATTTCAAAGATGCAGAGTGAAATGACTTTTATCAACTGCTTGTCAGTTCAAACATTCAGCACTAATCAACCAATCTAATCAGAAATCAGTGCATTTAGGAATATATACATGGTCATGAAGAATATTTGCTCAAGTACAAACCAAGCATCAGAACAGAGAAGAGAGATGAATTATGTGACTTTGAGCATGGCATAGATGTCTATACCAGACAGGCTGGTGTGAGTATTTCAGAAACTGCTGATTTACTGCAGATTTTAAGCATTATCACAACTATCTCTTGGGTTTACAGAATGGTCAGATTTTATTTCAAAAGGTCAGAGAACATTGGCCAGATTGATTCAAGCTGATAGAAAGACAGTAAAACAGTAAATCAAACCTTGAAGCAGATGAGCTGCAGCAGCAAAGATCACACTAGTAACACTCAGGTCAGCTATGAACACACCCATTTCTGATGACCACTTCCAGCAGATAATAATGTATCACAAAGCTCAAGTGATCTTATTCTGGTTTCTTAATCATGTCAATGAGTTTACAACCAGATGTCAGTCCAATTGAGCATTTTTAATGCAATATTACAGGAGATTTGCAATATAGGCTTGCATCCAACTAATCTGCAGAAACTTTGAGAGTTTCTCCTGCCAATATAGATTCAAATCTCTGAGGAATGTTTTCAGCAGCTTGTTATATTGACGCCACGAAGAATTAATGCAGTTTAAAACTAATGGGTTCTAAGTCGTTACTATCAATGTGTACCTAATAAAGTGACCTATGAGTGTGTATCACAATAGATCTGTACATCCAGACTATTGAATGTGAAAATGCAAAGAATACAGTGCATTATTTAAAAGTTTCGAATACGAATGCATTTGATGCCATTTTGCTTTGATTTTATTTCTCCCAGGGTAGGTTTTGTGTTTTTCATTATATCACTTTTCCTTTTACCTTTCTCTCTACGTGATATCCATTGCAGTTTTCTCAGTGTGTAATTATGATAAAGCAGAAGTATTCCAGCTGACTCTCTTAATCACAGGTAACAGTATGAGACTCCAGACCTTTGCCCGTCTGTCTGCTCTTGAAATCTCAGCCACTGAGTCATTTTAATCACGACTCTAATTCCAGATCTTTCCCCGCAAGGTGCCCACTACATGCCTGTTTCATTAACTCCTATCATCCTGCTGTCTCGTCCTTTCATTTTCTTTCGCCGTTTTAAAGATTTCCTGTCCCACAGTGATTATATCCTACTTCTGAAGAAATACGAGAGGCAAAAACCAATTTGTTGTGGTCGAGAATTTAAGAAGTTGAACCATTAAATTTGTCCTAATTCCTGTACATGTCTGGTGTAACTTAAATAAGCTAAGGTTTTCTTGTATAGGTAGTCATTTCAGACAACATTTCACACTAAACACACAAAAAGTCATAATTTACTGAAACTTCATGTCTACTCTTTTCTGTGGAACACAAAATAAGATATTTTGAGAAATGTTATTGGATGACAGTAGGCTCCAAAAGATGTCAAGGATCAATGCATGCGCGCTGCGCGTGATAAGAAGCAACAAGGCAATATGTTGACTTATATTACAGGCTATAGGCTACTAGAGTATATAATAATTTGGTCACACTTTATTTTGAGGGTCCGTTTATTGAATTGAAGTTACATTGCATCTACATGCCAACTAATTCTCATTAGATTATAAGTATACTGTTAGGTTGGTGTTGGGGTTATTGTAAGTTGACACGTACTTGCAAAGTTTCTTATAATCAGTTAAATGTCTGTTGAAGGAGCAGTATCAACATATATTAAGCAGACAGTCTACTAATACTCAAATGGACCATCAAAATAAAGTGTTACCAATAATTTTGTTTTTTACATATACTGTAGTATTGCATTCATTTGCATAGATGTTTTATAGTTTATAAAGCGAACGTCTCAGTTTGGTGCGGAGCTATCATGCAAAAAATCAAGTAAATCATTGGATTTGCTATTTTAAAAATGGATCTTTTATTAGAACTATTATTAATAACTGTAATTGCATTTTAACTAATTATTAATGTTTAACATTAATTAAAACAAGCATACACAAATAATAAGATGTGGCCTTGGAAGCAAATTTGTAATTTGAAATGTTCAGAGCGCTGTAGTTTAAAATGGACTAACCATCAGTTAAATTATAGTAAACTATAGTATAAAATAACACGCACAGCTGTCTAAATAAGTGAACTTTATTTATACACTAATTTCGAGAGGATCACGTGCTTATGATTGACACAGCTGGTCCTGCATTAGATAATCTAAGATTCACCAATCAGACGATTCCTAACTTATTATAAATAACCAATGTGTCTTACCTTAGTCATCTTCGTCTTTAAGAATCCCCTCTTCCACCCCTTTTCCCCCTCTTTTCTTCTATAGGGCAGCACGGAGCCCCCATGGTTAGCACTGTTGCCTCACAGCAAGAATGTCTCTGGTTCGGGTCTTTACCCAGCCAGTTGACATTTCTGTGCGGAGTTCATGTTCTCCCCATGCTAGCGTGGGTTTCCTCAGGTTCTCCGGTTTCCTCCAACAGTCCAAAGAAATGAGACATAATTAAATTGACTTAACCAAGTCAGCACCATAGACTAGCTTCAATCAGCAGCACATCCTCATAGCAACTTTAAACAGCTCGCCCTGCAAACGGGAGGGAGCCCCAGGCTCAAGGATCTAATAAGCTCAGGGCTCTCTCAGGACAGCATGCCAAACATGCTTTATTACCAATCATCAGCTAAGTGTGAACTCTTGAAATAGACTATAAAATACACAGTTGATCACTTAGACCTATTAAAATAGTATTAAAAAACTGTCCTGGAAAAAAAAACACAAGAAAGAAATTAATTTTATCAACAGGCTTTAATTTTTTAAAGGTTATTTAAGATTTTTTTTAATAAAAAAAAAAATTAGGGTTAGCCTACTAGAAAAATTTTATGCCAGAGCGGTATCTGAGTGGTATTGGTTTACCAGGCAACATGAGCAGAATGTTAACGAAGTGCTTGCTTTGGGCAGTTAGCGAGTGCACGCCTATGGAGCGGAATGCTAAGCGGATTGTCAAACCGCTCTGCTCCGCTCACATGCTCTGGCTGCTACAGTATATCAGTTCAGTATGTTACATAACTGCCCCCTGCTGGTCATGTCTTTCTTGAGTTAGACCATTTTGTGCTGTACCGCGCAGTACTGCAGCATTGTGTGTGGTCACGTTCATTCACTCGCACATTCTCAGTAGCCACATCTGTATTTCTCAAAATATATTTGAGTGTATGGACAATACCAGATGAAAAAAGATATTATTTTGTGTTCTGCAAAAGAAGGTCATAAAGTTTTAAAGCAACCCACGGGTGTGTACATAATGATGACTCGGGTAGGATTTTTGGGTGATCTTACCCTTTATTTAACATTTTTGCTAATGCAGCAGCATGTTTCCTAAATTTCACCATTTTCCACCATAATTAGTTCCAATCTGACACCTTAAAACTTTACGGGACTGCTCGAATTAATAACACAAACCTGTCATCACCCTGTTGCAAAACCTTGACCTGCCCAATTGTGGCAACTAGAAATATCCCAAACGCCTGACACCAATCAACCCAGCCTGGGGTAATTAACGATTTTCCTAAAAATAAAGACCCATTAGCCTCCTGCCTCCCACCCCTCACTGTGCAGCAGCTGGCCAGCAAGGACTAAGTGACTCAAATGTTAGAGCTACTTTGGCACCGGGATGAATCGCGGGGGCTCAGTGACCGTGTGAGTTTGCCTCGGACTAGAAAAGGTGAGAGAGCAACAGCGAGGGATGAAGACCCCCTTCCAAGAGCTGTTCTGAGCCCAAGCTGGGAGGTGGCAGATTTAAGAATTTGGAAAACAAAAAGGTCACTTAGACATGCCTCATATATCTGTGTCGGCTTGAGTAACTAGATGAATTCGTTTTAAGGCAAAGGGCAAACTCCAAATGATGTCACTGCTGAAGTAATGCTAACCGTGCTAATGAGTGTTGACAGGCTGTTTAAGGGTGTGACTGTTAACATGAGTCAGTGCATGAAAGCAACTGTTACCAATTTACTGTGACTATGAGTAGAATAACATGATAGCAACTAAGCTGGATGCTAACATGGTCTGCAGCGTACTGTATTATTGACGATGAAGACTTTTAAAAACAGGACATTACTGCATAGGTCTGTTTATGTAAAGTAAAATGGTTTAAGGTCTTCACTTATAGTTAGCAATTCCATAATTATTAGGTATGTCCAGATCTGATCACGTGATCCGAAATCAGGCCGAAATCACGTGGTTTCAGACTCGATCGGAATCACCGTTACCTTCCAATCAGGACTCGTATATGTATGTATAAATATAACTCATTATTTTATAACACATCTATAATTATGCGGTGGCACAGAGTTAGACCTTTTTCTTGACTGACACAAAGAAACAGCAATGCGTGTGGCATGGCATCATTTTGTTGCAGAGACACTATTGGTTAAATGCCGGCAAAGTAAAACATTGAAGCAGCTTGAAGCAGAAAGCGCGAGTATGTCTGTGGTCTGGAGGTATTGTTAAGTTGATGACGACAACATTGCCATAGCAAACTGTGAGATATGTAAAATTGGGATTTCCTGCCGGGTATTTTAGGCTGAGGTGCTATTTTTTTCTATTCGATTTTTTTATTTATTACTTGATTGTTCAATGTTTGTTTGTTAACTAACTTGCTAGTTGTTATATGGTAAAATAAGGTGAATTCAATAAAAAATAGGGAACATCCTGGATCTGTTTCTTCGCTCTTCTTTATTCCTTTTTTTATGTGTTATTGAAGTATCGGATCCGGTATCGGTATCGGTAAATGCTCAAAATCAAGTGACTCTGACTCAGACTCGAAGGCAAAAAAAACCTGATCGGGACATCCCTAATAATTAATAATCAATAACACATTTGAATGTGCATGGTTGTCTGGTGTTGGGTAGTGGTCAAAGGCCAGGGGTCTCAAACTTTTTCACCTTGGGGCCCACTTCTTTCTCCGATCAATTTTTGAAGACCCACCTGTCTGACATTTTCTCTAAAATGTTTGTATGAAATGCTCATTTAAACTTTCATTTGTTTTATATATATATATATATATATGTATTTGTTTTTGTTTTTTTCTTCTTTTTTATATATTTCCCAAATGATATTTAACAGAGCAAGGAAATTTTCATAGTATGTCTGATAATACTTTTTCTTCTGGAGAAAGTCTTTAGTTTTATTTTGGCTTTTTAATTTCTTAAAATCCATTTTAAGGTCAAAATTATTAGCCCCTTTAAGCTATATATTTTTTCGATAGTCTACTGAACAAACCATCATTATACAATAACTTGCCTAATTACCCTAACCTGCCTAGTCAAACTAATTAACCAAGTTAAGCCTTTAAATGTCACTTTAAAACTATAAGTACAATAACATAATAATAAAAATAAAAATAGCTAGTAAAATATTATTTAATATGATCATGGCAAAGATAAAATAAATCAGTTATTATAAATGAGTTATTAAAACTATTATGTTTTGAAATGTGTTGAGAAAGACTTCTCTCCCTTAAACAGAAATTAAACAAAAAATAAACAGGGGGGCTAATAATTCAAGGGGGCTAATAACTCTGACTTCAACTGTATGTAGAACCACAGGTCAACAGGGAGGTTGCAAAAGACCAGCTTTTGCTTTAAACTGGACTGACTGAATATCTACTTTTAAATATCTACTATTAAATATCTACTACTCAAAAATATACAGACAAATGTAAAATACAGTAAAACACCCTAAATCTTTTGAAAAGTGTCGATCTGACGGAGGTTGAGTTTGCAGCTGGATATTATTGGGAGAGCTCTGACAGGAACAGTGAACAGCTCCGCCAGAGCGTGTCTGAAGCTCATATGCAAGTTTATTTTACATTCAGTGGTAGAAACACCATTGAGCCTCGATAGATCCTCCTGTATGGTTTTGCGTCCGTTATAAAACACTCACAGGACATCAATTTTGACAACTATGCAGATATATTAAATAGTTCACACAAGAATACACAGAAAAAAAAATCAAAACTGTTTTTGCCAACAGAAAATAACCAGATTTTAATAAATCACTTTTTACATTCTGTAACCAGACAAGCTCAGATTCTAAATTGTCATCAAAAACAAGGTTGAAAAATGTCTGAATACAGTCAGAGTTCTTGCTCAACAGGGCCTGCTCAAAGGGCCACTGGTAACTTAAGCCAAATTAGCCATATGGCATGTCAACAAGCACACTCGGAAAATGATTTTGAAAAGTTGAAAAGGTCAGAGAACACTGGCCAGATTGACTCAAGCTGATTGAAAGACAGTTGAACCGTAAATCAAATAACTCCCTATTACAACTGAGGTCTGCATTTGAGTGTCTTTGAACACACAACATGTCAAACCTTGAAGCAGATGAGCTACAGCAGCAAAGACCACATTGACACTCCTGTCAGTGAAGAACTTACCTTTTTCCTGATGGCAACTTCCAGCAGATAATAGTGTATCACAAAGCTCAAGTGATCTCCATCTGGTTTCTTGAACATGTAAATGAGTTTACAAAAATCAAATGATCTTCACAGTCACCAGATGTCAGTCCAATAGAGCATCTTTATGATGCAATGGTACAGGAGATTTGCATTTTAGATGTGCATCAAACTAATCTGCAGAAACTTTGAGATGCTATCCTGCCAATATGGATTAAAACCATCTGCTTCTAATGATGTTTAACAGAGTAAGGAAATTTTCACAGTATGTTTGATAATATTTTTTCATCAAATATATCTAGTCAAATATTATTTACTGTCATCATGGCAAAGATAAAAGAAATCAGTTATTAGAGATGAGTTAATAAATCTATTATGTTTAGAAATGTGTTGAAAAAAAAACTTCTCTCCGTTAAACAGAACTTGGGGGAAAAAATTGGGGATGTCAGTCTCACACATTTTTTTTCCTTTTTCTGAAAGTCTTTATAACATAATCGTGGAGTTTTCTTTTATTGTTTGAGCAAATAAGATTGAAAATAAGATCTTTCATTATTATTATTCTTTCAACTATGACGACTTCCGCTACTGAGAAACCCAGAAATGTGAAAAGGGTCTATGTTTCCAGCAGCTTGTTATATTGATGCCACGAAGAACAACAAGCACACTCAGAAATGCGATATAGAAAGCTTCAGAAAATTAAATTAAATTCACCTTTATTTCTATAGCGCTTTTACAAAGTAGATTGTGTCGAAGGAGCTTCACATAGAAATTCAAAGTAAGACAGAAGGTTGGTTAGATAAACAGGAGCTAGACTATTTAAAGCTTTATAGGTAAGAAGCAATATTTTACATTTAATACGAAACTTAACAGGCAGCCAGTGTAAGCAGGATAAAATTGGGGTGATATGATCATATTTTCTAGACCTGGTAAGAACTCTGGCAGCTGCATTTTGTACTAGCTGAAGTTTGTTAATAGAGGATGCTGGGCAGCTAGCAAACAGAGCATTACAGTAATCCAGCCTTGAAGTCATAAAAGCATGGACTAGCTTTTCTGACGTGTGGTACTTGTTTTAGATATTAAACTGGAGCTGGTTCCTCTATTGATACGCCCCAAAACAGCATTTTATTGTTAATGTATAATATGTCCTTTGTAGTTCTACTTTTTAAGGGTAATGTTTAGTGTAGGTGATATGTTATTGTGAAATATGATAAAAACTTGATTTGTGATGCCATGATTTGTGAATCAACCAGTGTAAAGAAAAATATATTGCCACATTGCCGTTTATCTGTTTATAAAAATTAGCTTTTTAACACAAATCACTTTGAAACTGTTATAAAACATGCAAAAAGGAACATTACATAATAAAATAAATAAATAAATAAAATAAATAAAATTTTCAGAGACCTATTCTGTTTAAGCCTGGGTTGGCTAAGAGGTTAAGAAATAAAGAAAATCAACATAAATAATTTAGCTGGAGCTAGAGCATTTACTTTTCTCACATACTTAAAATTCCCCTTTTCGCTTTTGTATTTTGCCCAAGATAAGGCGTTTTTCCCTTTCCCCGCACTCTTAGAATGAATATTTTAGCCAAAACAGCAAATTAAATATTTAATACTTTTCTATTTGCACGCCTTGATTTTCAAGCCATGGTCTGCCGCACTGGAGTTGGCATGTCAGGACCTTATCTAACCACATTTTTTTTTCTTTTCACCTGTATCAATAAATCCTATAAAACACTCCAAAAATATCACAGGCTGTCTTTTCATCTCCCCAGGCAATCCACTTCTACTGAATTCCTCCATGCAGCCTGATATAACCGTCGGCCAGACCTACAGCAGCCCAATCTGCTTTCAGGACTCCATCGACAAAGAGCTCTTTGACCCCTTGCCCGACAAGGTCAAAGTTCAGAGCTCCTTTATGGTTTCACTAGGTGTGGCAGACCGGGCCGAGTACCACGTGAAAGCCCATCCACAAACCCTCCCTGCAAACCTTCACCCGAACTACAGCATGGTAGAAGGAAAGAAGATGGCTACAATGGCTCCCAATGGACTTCAAACAACCGGGAAGATTCAGTTGAAGACAAGCGCTCTGTTTGGACACCTGGGTGGCCGATTAGTCATTCCAAATGCAGGTGAGAGAAAGTATGGGTTTGTAATAGATTTAGGTTATTTTATTTTTTATGGAATAACAATCATGATGGGAAGTAACCTTAAGGCCTCAATATACTGGACTTTTTTGATTCATTCATCTTTGTTCTCCGCTAAGGGGGAAAAGGGAGTTTGGTGTACCTGTGATTGTACTGTTTGAGCAAAACATGCTGATGCCATCTGCTCAAAGTGTTTGGATGAATACAAAAACATGAGATGTGATGATAAAATAAATATACAACTAAGGTTACAATGATGAGAAAACAGCAGTTATGAATACATCTGATTTTAGCAATACATTTTGGCAATTCACTACTCTCAATCAGTCGCAATGTTTTGGATTTCTTTAAATAACATGTGGTTAAGGTTTTAAACATGTATAACATCCATGTTGAATTAAAATTACACTTCAGTTAATATGGTAAATTACTACAGTATTTTATGTGTTTACTCTCAAAATGGGTGTAGAAAAATTAAATAAGATAGTTCCTCAGAACCACACCTACTCCAATGAACTCCTATGAACCAATAGATGTTGAAATGTTTTTACCAGAAAGTTCACTTTGTCAAGCTGTTTTTTGATGATGAATTTTGTCTGTACCTGATTTTCTTCAAAATGATATCACAAAATGCATTTTTTGAATGTACATCAAGCCTTTTAAAAGAAATTTACAGTCCAAAATTAAATTGTCATCATTTACTCACCCTTCACTTGTTATAGAGTTGTTAGAGTTTCATTCTTCTGCTGAACACAAAAGATATCTTAAAGAAAATTGGAAACTGGAAGCCATTGATTTTCACTGTATTTTTCCTACTATTTATGAAAATGGCCATGGGCTTACGACATTTTTTAAACTATCTTCTTTTGTGTTCAACAGATGAATGAAGCTCTAAAACAAGGGTGTTATAGCATTATGACAGCCCTCAAAAGGCCATTTATAACCATAACACTATGATTTGTAGTACTACTCCTTAACATACTGTTACATACCTTTCTCTTTATTTAATTACAACATATTAAAGTAACAAATAAATACATGCATTTGCATAAATGCAAAAGAAATATTACTTAATTGGGTTATTTCAACATGAATACAGGTTAACATTTTTCAGGTTAAGGAACCCTCATTACTCCAAAGTCAATAACAAAGACAAACATCATCAGACGTCAATTACCTTTCTTTAAAACGTTGTCAGATTTAAAATAAGCAGAACTATGAAACTCCAATCACTTTGAGCTGGATTGTACAAACATACATGCATTATGGAAACGTTTGTTTATAGTCAATATATGATATAAAGCAAGATGGACTTTTATTATAATGCTGGATTCACAATCATTACACTGTCATTTGCAATGACTTTGCAATCTACTCGCATGAATACTAATTCACATTTGCTGTGAATCATATGCTTTCACGGGCCACATAAAATGACATGGCAGGCCGTATTTGGCCCATGGGCATTGAGTTTGACGTGCTCTAACAGGTTTTTAACAAGTGGAGAGTCAGTAAATGGTGTGTAAAGCATGAACTTTTCCTTTAGACTACACAAGCCAGTTACAGTCAATCATACTTTTAGCAATTAGTTCAAATTAAATTCACCTAAAAATGGAAATCATTGATTCACCATCATTTACTTCCAAACCCACAAACAGTGGCTTTAGTAACTGTGAACAATATGTGAATTATTAGTTTTCCTTAATCATCTGTTTGCATCTAATAAGCGCTCAAAAAACAAATGTTCTCTTTTGGCTGATGCGTGTAAAGGTCAACAATGCACTGAACCCACTCTCTCGGGTCCTTGTGTTGAAGGGTCCCTAAGGCCAAAGAAAAACACTTTGTCCCACATCATATTCAGGCCAACTATACAGAATGAGATTTAAATATTTTACAAAAAAAAAAAACACAAGTACTGTTATTTATGAGTGCCATAAGGAAATATAAGGAGACCACAAAACACAAGTACAGTTATTCAAATTGTGAATCTCATTCCTCTGAATAGAACTCTATCTACTGTATATGAAGTCTTTGCTAATCTTGGAACTACATTACAATCAACTAATCAGATTTGAGGGATATTTAAACAACTTTTAGACTTACATGGGATATTGGCTTGTATACCTTTTTTTTCAGATTTTAGTGGTAATTATGGCTATGTTTGGTCTTTATGGTAGGACTATTCTGTTTATTAAACATATTTTTTGACAAGAATGTTGTTGACTGGAATAATTTGGTTAGGAAGAGTATTTGTCTGCTGTAAAAATATGTATTACTTTCTTATTAAATGCTCGTTTTGACAATAATTGCATGTATTATAGGAATAAATGTGTTGTATAGCTGCATATAATTGGTGTCTCAGTAATGGTGTTGGTTTTCTAGGAGTGAGCTTGCTGGTTCCTCATGGGGCAATTGCTGATGACACCTCTTGGGAAATGTACATGCTCATAAATCAAGGAGAGACTAGGTAAGACTGTACACTGACACAGCTGTATTGTGTTCATATTTCTTGTTCAAGTATTTGTATTACTTAACAAAACAACAACAACTTAAAAAAAAACATTAAGAACAAAACAACCTTTTAAATTGTTTTATAAAGGCACCCAATTCAAATGTCTGTTCTTCAAGACTGAATGTTAGAAAAGAACAGTTGGCCTCCACGCACACGTTCAAATTATAGACTTTTTCATAGCTTGTTTAATTTATGTAATCCACTTATTATGCTGAAAGAGACACAGATAAAAAATCAAATAGCAAAAATAGTTTTGGGGTATGTGTATAGACTTTGTGAATACTTTGCTTTTAATGTTGAAAACCACATTCTTTTGATTCATTTGGTTAATTTGAGGAAACTGCACATTTCATTTAGGCTTCTTTTATCTTTTATCAAGGGCACACCTTAATAAAACATGTTCTTGCTGTATGACGACATAAATGGCCACTTGAACCAGTGGTTGTAATATATGCATTTAGAATAGCTAAAGAGGCGTTGTACAATAACAATTATAAACAATACTGTAGAGTATTGTTACTGTACTTAACCATGTGTCATTAAATCAACCTTAAGTCTAGTTTACACACTGATTTTTTAACCGCACTGCTTTGAATGTTTATATAAGATGCTTCTGTTTTATATAGTTACACATTAGATATCTTTGGACACTCTTAGTACCAATTTCAGCTTGTAACGATAGCAGAACCAATTTTATTGCTTAATAGTAATCTTTTTATACGGTTTCTTAAAGACCCATATGGTGGCGCTCATATGGTGGAGCTCGCTGTTTTGAGCCTCGGCTGCGTCAGTTGGCGTTTCTGTGTGGAGTTTCCATGTTCTCCTTGTGTTCGCGTGGGTTTCTCTAGGTGCTCCGGTTTCCCCCACAGTCCAAAGACATGTGGTATAGGTCAATTGGGTAAGTGTATGGGTGTTTCCCAGTGATGGGTTGGAGCTGGGAGTGCATCCGCTGAGTAAGACATATGCTGGAAAATTTGGCGGTTTATTCCGCTGTGGCGACCCTTGATCAATAAAGAGGCTAAGCCAAAAAGAAAATGAATGAATGAATGAATGAATAAAGACGCCATGTGGGCGTGCAACACCTATTAAGTGGGGTGCAAGAACCTGAGGCGTGCACTCGAGTAAATTATGGTAGTGTTTTTTATGCATTAACTAGAGTCAATCTGATTAGTCCCATGGCTAACTAAGTACCTGTTGTAAAGTAAATAGGTACCTGTTAATGCGATCGAGTAAATTGTATTGAAAATGGACCTGTGGCTTTTTAAAATCAATGTCAGTGAAGGTAAAACCAGCAAGCCGTCTTGATTAATAATGAAGCATGTTCACAGTGTGTTGTATGTTCAGAAGTCCTTGCAAATGGCAGTTTAAAACTTGTGAAATTGATGCGTGGCTTGCAAATGAAACATTCAATGTTAAAAGATAAACCAGTTGAAGTTTTTCAACTTGAAGAATTAGCATTAAGAGGTCAAAAACAAACAAGGACTAATCAAACTACTCTGCCAGAAAAGCAATTACTGCTCGAATCAGGTAAGCTATACATTTATGTTTCAGTGCTAAAAAACATTAAAAAAAAAATCTTAAAATGTTTCAAATAATTCTTTCATAAACATTAGTATTAATATTGGTAATAAGAGTATTTATTTTATCAATATTAGAAATACTAAACTAATACACAGCATGTACCAGGTTAGGTCATTTTCATTCATTTTCTTTTCAGCTTAGTCCTTTTATTAATCTGGGGTCGCCACAGCGGAATGAACTGCCAACTTATCCAGCATATGCATTACGCAGCAGATGCACTCTCTATCAGCGCTTCCCACTGCTCCACCGCGCTGCCCCTGTTAGGTCATTTTTTTAATAGATTTAAAAATGTAATAAAAGTGACAGTACTCGTACAGGTGTTATTAGCAGAAAATATTAATAAATGTCAGTTGATATTGAACACAAATAAGCACAAAAATAAGTAATACAAACAACCAAGAACAGAAACAGTACACCGTATACATTCCATGAAAAACAAGTTAATGTCTTCATTATCCTCTTGGATAATATTATGGCTATCGTTATGAGTGAAATTTGGTAGAATTGAGTGAAATTTTAATCTGCAGATGGTATAAAATTTCACAGCATCTGAAATATACAGAAGAGTTCGAAGGTTTTTGGTTAGGTACAGATTTGTTTAGCTACAATTGTTTATGGGGGCCAAAATAGAATTATTATCATGTGCAAAGACGCTTTAAAGAACCATTTTCAAGAGTGTAGATACAAATCGGGTGAATGAAAATTTCTAGTTAGTGAGGGATAGTGAGTTTTGTTTGCATTCATTGCAGGCGGGTTGGTGCTTTGTTGTACGCAGGAATGCATCAGGCAAAATCCCATTGCTTGGAAAAAATGAACACAGAATGCAAATATAGTTGTTTGTTATCACTGCCTTCAAGTGAGATCTGATCATTAATGTTAGACATAGAGTCTGACTTCACACAGGAACGTGTAATGCCATAAATCTCTGTCAAACAAGCATGATTCTGACTTCATGAGTTATTGAACTCATCTAGGTGAAAAGCTGAAGTCCTATTATGTCACAAACATTGACTGGATGTTCCTTTCTAACTTTGAATACGGAGTTCTGAAGATCTGTTTTATCCTGATCATTGAGTGCTCATTTTCTGTGAGTTGCTTTGGCATATATAGGTCATAGTCTACACCCCCACCCAACTCTCTCCCCATAAAAACTTTCTCGTAGGTTTCTGAAGGTCTTAGATTTTGACACGTTACGCGTTATGTATTCTCAGCATGTAAAGGTAATGACCCTGCAGGAGTCTTGATGTGTCTCTGGAGACAATATGTCTGTTGCACTCTGCCAAAAACTGAAGGAGATCCAACACTGGCTGTCATTGCTCCGACTGAAAGCATCTTCATAACAGAAAAGGTTGATGAAGGAAACCGTTACAACAGATGAGTCTAAAATGAGGACGTTATGAGTCATTGTTTACCGCTAAAACACTGATGGAGACTGAAGCGTTGAGTTCAAGGTGCACTCTGTAATTTTATCCACATTAAAACTTCTACCTATGAATAAATGAACAGCACTTATTTATGTAAAATGATTCTAAACGTTCCTGTTATATCAGTGGCCTGCATGGAATGGGTTGAGACTTGTCTAGATCACTTTTCTAGTATGGAAATAATATGCATCTATAATTCACCAGTTGTCTTGTTTAAATAAACAGTAGAGGCAGTAAAACACCAACCACTTTTATAGCTTTTTACAGGCCACAATTTTAATCTGATTTTCGCTTGGCTCCTTGTGCAATAGGTTAGAATCTCAAACACTTTCAGCATAGCACATGTTTTGTGAAATCAGTCAACAGGCAAGGCAGGCGATTACTTGGGGTCCCAGGCCAGAAAGGGCCCCCAAGGGCTGACCAACTATGAATCACTACCAGTGGCATGTTTGTGGTGACAAAGTGCAATGACTCCCAGACTTAAATCTTAACGTGATGTGTGTGCCTAATAGGCCGGATTACATGTTGTTTCATTACCAAACGTCATATGATGTCTACGATGCACATGGTGTCATCAAGAAATGATATATCTAGCACATGTTAAACCAAATGTTAAATATCTCCATAATTTTTCTAATAAGTATTTCCCACTAGCGATGGTTTCCCCCGTGTGTGTGTGTGTGTGTTTTCTGAATGAAAACAGTAGATAGGAAGATATTCTGTGCCAGCAAGAGATGCATTTGAAGCTGCAGAAATGGCTTCCTAGCAACGACTGTAAACAAAGCAGCCCTGAGCTCACAATCGCTAATATTACTTCAAATTAAAATGACAACAAAACTTTCTGTAGACAATTGGTTACTGTTACGATTTAATAAGTTGTCTAGGGAGAGTAAACGTCACATTTAAAATATTATATCATTACTGAAAGAAAATGGATGGAAATAAACAAGGACACAATCTTAACAGTTAATTCGTTTATTCTTTTATAAGGAAAAAAGTGATAAAGCCAACATAAGAGAGGCATGTGTGCGCTTTGTACAATGCATTTAAAGATAATATAAGCAAACAGAAATATAATCAAACCAAAAGTTACAGGGGAAAAGGAACTAGAGTGGCGCCAAAGCAAAGAACTAAACAAAACCAAAAGCCACCCAAACTAGAACACAAGATCCCCTCTAAACTTACTAATAAAAATAAAAATGTGAAAAAACTTCAGCGTATGCGACGCCCATAAAGTACACTCCCTGAAATAATAAACAAAAATACAAAAAGCGGCGCTCACCAACTTACCTAGTGTTTCTAATCAATTCAAATAACTACTGGCAAAATGTACCGCATGTCTTTGGACTGTGGGGGAAACCGGAGTACCCTGAGGAAACCCACGCAAACGCAGGGAGAACATGCGAATTCCACACAGAAACGCCAACTGACCCAGCCGAGGCTCAAACCAGTGACCTTCTTGCTGTGAGGCGACAGCACTATCTACTGCGCAACTGCGTCACCTAATGTAAAATTAGATAAATTTAAAAATAAGGGAGGAAATTGATCATTGTTGGAATCTCACTAGAAAGCGTTGTGGCTAATTAAACGCATATTAATAATCCTGTGTGCAGCATATCAGTCTGTGGTTTACTTCTGATGACATTCTAAGTGCGTGCTAATGAATAACCTTGTGAGGAATTTAAAAGTCTGTATTGGGTTGTTCTGTATTACTATGTTCTGATAGACTGCTTTTCCACTAAGGTTTTCCACTTGCGGAAATACAGTTCTAGGCATCTTTTTTTTCTTTATATGAGGCCTTTAAAACATTAAATATTCTTAGCTCAATGTACTACATAATCCTAAAGAATATTACAATATTCAATTTTAAGAAGGGTTCCAATTCGTACATGAAGTAGCACTGTAATATTTTATCTTAAAGGGATAGTGAAGGTTAAAATGGCAAACCTGTATGACTTAATTCTGCGGAACAGAGCTGATCATGTAGCTGATGTTTTCTTTACAATGAAAGTGGATGGAGATCATCGGCCTCAAAAAAGGACCAAAAAAGTCGGCTATAAAATGAAACTGTATTTCAAGCCTTCAGAAGCCTTTATATAAGGAACCGGATTTGATTTAGGTCGTTATTCATGGATAAATTCCTTGGAAATCTTGTATGGCAGTCATGGTCGGCATTCACTTTCATTTTATGGAAAGAGGGGTATGGACAAGGAAGGTCGTTCAAGTTTCCAAAGACATGAGTAAGTGATTATAGACTTTTCATTTTTGTGGAATTATTCCTTTGAGTCAAGTTACCGATCAATTTGCCACACTGCAGTGTAAAGTCACGGTCAGATACCCGTATGAAAGAATGAATGAATAATGGAAGCATTAAGTTTGCATGTCACCTCCTACAGTGTCCGTTAATGCTCAGCACTTTGACGGCAGACCCTTTAGCAGTGAATCATAAGTGTTTTTGAATAATGCTTTTCAATACAGAGGCAGGAGCTTGCAGGATAAGACCCTCGATTATGAAGAGGAGGAGGAGGAGGAAGAGAAGAGTAGTAAAAACATGACAAGGCACTTAAGGTACAAGAGCTGAGACTCATTTTGAAGTGCAGTTTCTTATGAAATCCTGGTAATGTGCCTTGACTAGCATGGAAATGCAAACTAGTGTGGCAATGTAGAACTGTTTTATATTGAGAAATCTGTTTTTGTGAGATGAAAAAAGATGTTTTAAAGTTAAATAAATAAAGTTCTAATATTGTTTAGTGTTTAACAGAAGATACTGTGAAAGAGAAAAATACTAGGAAACACAATTACTACAGAAGGCAATGGCTGCCTATTACCAGGATTCTACAAAATATGTTCTTATATGTAATAACTTTATAAAGTTTTATAAGCACTTTAGGGTGACATTTAGCTTTGAAATACTAATGTATTTTTGTAATTATGTAAAGACAATAAATATGTATTTTGTTTCTTGCTTGTTTAAATACACTTTGAAAATGGAAAACGAGATGCCTCAAGGATGTCACGCATAAAGCTGAAGCATTTCAAACATTCATCATGCATTGTCCTTCATAGCCTCTTTCAGGTTGAATCTGATTGAGGTTTGAATCACATTGAAGTTCCTACAGACTTGACATGCCTGAATAGTAATTAGATGTAAATAGAAGAACACTTGAAGAGAGTTTGGAAGAGGACAGACTGATTGGCTGTAAAGAGTGGTTTAGTCCTTATTCCCTTTTCAGCAAAGCTGAATTAATATAGATTCAGATAAAGTGAAAAGGCTTCTTGCATCCTGTGGGCATAAAGTAAAATCCTTAAAGCATTTCTAATGCTGAGGTGCTGCTAGACTTTCAAAGTTTGTGATGAATTCTCTTTTACAAAGGGGTTAGTTGGAAATGTAGAAAAACCAAACTTTTCCTTGTTGCTGGATATTTTTTAGTAGATGTCTTTGACAAACTATTATCTAACAGAATTATGTATTAAAGGGTTCTAGTGCTTCAGAACATTCATTAAAAAATCACAAAATAAATCCTTTTGAGTTGAATGTTTTTTTCCACACAATTTTCTTTCTATTATGAATACAGTTAATTTTGACTTTTGTTCACATATACAGTGCATACGGAAAGTATTCATAAGGCTTCACTTTTTCCACATTTTTTTGTTACAGCCTTATTTGAAAATTGATTAAATTAATTTATTTCCTCAAAATTCTACACACAATATTGTGATGATTGGACATGATCTGAAAAGGCATACACCTGTCTATAAAAGGTCCCAGGGTTGACAGTACATGTCAAAGCACAAACCAAGCATGAAGACAAAGGAATTGTCTTCAGACCTCCGAGACAGGATTGTCTTGAGGCACAAGGCTGGGGAAGGTTACAGAAAATTTTCTGCTGCTCTGAAAGTTCCAATGAGCACAGTGGCCTCCATCATCCGTAAGTGGAAGATGTTTGAATCCCCCAGGACTCTTCCTAGAGCTGGTCGGCCATCTAAGCTGAGTGATCAGGGGAGAAGGCCCTTAGTCAAGGAGGTGTCCAATAACCCGATGGTCACTCAGTCTGAGCTCCAGTGTTCTTCTGTGGAGATAGAAGAACCTTAAAGAAGGACAACCATCTGTGCAGCAATCCACCAATCAGACCTGTATGGTAGAGTGACCAGACGGAAGCCACTTCCCGTTACGTTTGGAGAAAACCAGGCACGGCTCATCACCAGGCTAATACCATCCCTAAAGTGAAGCATAGTGGTGGCAGCATCATGCTGTGGAGATGTTTTTCAGCAACAGGAACTGGAAGACTAGTCAGGATAGAGGGAAAGATGAATGCAGCAATGTACAGGGACATCCTGAATGAAAACCTGCTTCAGAGTGCTCTTGACCTCAGACTGGGGTGACGGTTCATCTTCCAGCAGGACAATGACCCAAAGCACACCGCCAAAATATCAATGGAGTGGCTTCACAACAACTCGGTGAATGTCCTTGAGTGGCCCAGCCAGAGCCCAGACCTAAATCCTATTCAACATCTCTGGAGAGATCTGAAAATTACTGTATACCGCCGCTTCCCATCCAACCTGATAGAGCTTGAGAGGTACTGCAAAGAGGAATGGGCAAAATTTCCCAAAGACAGGTGTGCCAAGCTTGTGGCATCATATTCAAAAAGACTTGAGGCGGTAATTGCTGCCAAAGGTGCATAAACAAAGTATTGAGCAAAGGCTGTGAATACTGGTTTGTATTTGACATGCACTGTCAACCCTGGGACCTTATATAGACAGGTATGCCTTTTCAAATCATGTCCAATCAACCGAATTTAGCACAGGTTAACTCCAATGAAGCTGCTGAAACAGCTCAAGAATGATCAGTGGAAACAAAATGTACCTGAGCTCAATTTAAAGCTTCACAGCAAAGGCTGTGATTACTTATGTACATGTGATTCAGGTTTTTTATTTTTAATGAATTTGCAACAATTTCAAAAAAATCACATTATGGGGTGTTGTGTGTAGAATTTTAAGGAAATAACGGAATTTGATCCATTTTAAAATAAGGCTGTAACATGAAAAAATGTGGAAGCGCTATGAATTCTTTCCAGATGCACTGTAAGCATGTTATTCACATGTGAAAAAATAATTACTAAATTAAATCTGTTAAATAAAAAATGTCTGTCTTCAGAATACTTTGTTTAAACTGCTAAATTAGTATGAAGTTACTTTATGATCACATTCTGAACATTTTAAAGTGTAAAGAGACTTTTAAAGAGACAGTAATATCCCAGATTCAAGTAAAACATACTTGTGGAATTTGAAAATGATGACATGAGGTTGGGCAAACTATGACAATTTTGGTGTGAACTAACCCTTTATACTAAAATGTGCCTAAATCTACAGCTTATGATCTGAATATTTATAAAGTGGTTGATTAATTAACTGAATAATTTTTTTCACTTTTTTTGTTTTATTTGCTGACTTTTGTCTTTTTTTATGTCTATCCAGTCTTTCTTGCTAGAATAATAATGAAACTGCAACAAATAAACTACAGCATATTTTTATTCACATTGCACAGGCTATCCAATATACACACCCTTCATTAACTCTTTCTCACTAATGGTTTTAATGTTTTGGTTTACCACCACAAGGAAAAGATGGAAGGTAGCGATAATGGCCAGAAGATCATAAGCTCTGTCTTATGAATATGCAGGAGCTGGTAAACGGCTCCAGTGCCCTTGGAGAATCAGTAGCTTCCCTTAAATCAAGGTTCTCTGAGTAGTGTTTGTAATGCTTCTGTAGACTGTAAATGTGACAGTTTTCATCATTATAAGGGTTGTGGAACAGAATTTTGGTTGTCGTTTTTATACATTTCATTGTCTTTTTAATTTTCTGTTTACTTTGTTTGATTTAACTAAATGTGTCAACTATTAGCAAGAATTGCACCATGTGATAAAAGACACATTGAAATCAATTTCATTTGCTTTGTGTAAAACATCTGCCAAATATCATTTTTTTTACACTTTTTGTTTTTACCAAATATGAGTGAATTGTTTTTTCTGTTTTAGAAAGAAGTCTATAATGCTTAAGACTGCATTTACTAAAAGAATCTGAAGAAAACAGTATTATTGTGAAATATTTATTGATTGTTTCCTGTTTTAATATATATATTTTAAATGTAAGTTGGAAAATAAATTCTATGGATGTTAATGGTTATATTTTTCAATATACCTTTTGTTAATGACGCTTAAAGTTTTGAAACAGATGCTTTAGATGCTATTGTAATTAGGGCTGGGTGATGTGTCTAAATTAATTCATTAATTCAGTCGATATTAACGATATTAAGGTCAATAAAGGTATTTTTCTTCTTGTTTAAAGTCAAATTTTAGCTTGTGAACAAATCTTGTAGAAACTGACAGTTAATTTTTGTATTATGCTACTCATTATAATGAGAACGGTCAAACATTTGACAGAAATACATTTTATGCTTTAGAAATGCCCATTTCATAGTTTTTTTTTTTTTTGTGTGTGTTGGGTTGTAGATGGAAATTGATGTTCATTATCATTTTTATAAAGTAAAATCTAAATATTTTGATTGTTTTAGTTAGGATTCAAAATAACCATTGAACCTCCATAGAATTTAGCTTATGTCAGCAACAGGTAAAACCATGCAGAATGTAAAAAAAATATATATATATATTTTATACAGTTTCCATGGGCAATGTTATGAAATATAGTATCCTAACAGTAGTATTTATTAAAACTCAACTTGGTATAACACAAATGCACAAAACTGCTTTTACAAAAAATATACAAAATGCAGTTTTATTAAAGTTTTATTATAAGTGAATGTCAATATTACAGTGTTGTGGTTACTGTTAGTATACAACAAAAAAGTGATGGAAAAGCTAACTTGATTGCTGTGGCTCAGTAATTTTCCCTGTCAGTTTTGAAATATCGATGCGGTTTCATCAGGCTTTAAATCACAGTATATCCTTTAAGTCATTTTTTAGATTTTTATGTCAAAACTTAGACTCTTTAGCTCATAATTTTGACTTAAAATGGCAGTATTTTGATTTAGTGAGTTAGTTTTTTATTCCTGATTTATTTTATATGGCAGATATGGGCTTCTATACTTTTGTGAGTTGAGTTGTGAGTTGCTTAATATTTTTGTGATTCTTTATATTAAATATAAGTTACGACTTTGATACCATTGATTCAGTTCAATTCATTATCTTGGTGCATCGCGGTGCATTGACGATACTTTCCATTAACAATTAGATATTTTACTTAGCAACACAATAATTTTTGTATTAAAATGTATAATTTATATATACAAATATTATTTGTAATACAATTTTGTCAGATATATGTACTGTACCTTTAATTTACCTGCTCAAAGAAAGCACTCTTTTTGAACTTATCAAACTAAACTTTATTATAAACTTTCTAAATATTATATAAATATATAATATGATAATATATAATCTAAATATTATAAACGTATATATATATATATATATATATATATATATATATATATATATATATATATATATATATATATATATATATATATATATATATATATATATATATATATATATATACATATATATATACATATACATATATATACATAGACATATATATATATATTATTTTTTTATAAGTTTATAATATTTAGATTATATATATATATATATATAGTATATATATATATATATATATATATATATATATATATATATATACATATATATATATATACATATACATATATATATATATATATATATATATATATATATATATATATATATATATATATGTGTATATATATATATATGTATGTATATATATATATATATATATATATATATGTGTATATATATATATATATGTATGTATATATATATATATATATATATGTATATATATATATATATATATATATATATGTATATATATATATATATATGTATGTAATATATATATATATATATGTATATATATATATATATATATATATATATATATATATATATATATATATATGTATATATATATGTATATATATATATGTGTATATATATATATATGTGTATATATATATATACATATATATATGTATATATATATATATATATATATATATATATATATATATATATATATATATATATTATTTTTTTATAAGTTTATAATATTTAGATTATATATTATATTATATATATATATATATACATACATACATACATACATACATACATACATACATACATACATACATACATACATACATTCATGACTGAATTGGTGGCGCAGTAGGTAGTGCTGTCACCTCACAGCAAGAAGGTCGCTGGTTTGAGCCTCTGCTGGGTCAGTTGGCGTTTCTGTGTGGAGTTTGCATGTTCTCCCTGCATTCGCGTGGGTTTCCTCCGGGTGCTCCGGTTTCCCACACACTCCAAAGACATGCGGTGCAGGTGAATTGGGTAGGCTAAATTGTCCATAGTGTATGATTGTGAGTGAGTGTGTATGAATGTTTCCCAGAGATGGGTTGCAGCTGGAAGGCCATCCGCTGAGTAAAATGGGTGCTGGATAAGTTGGCGGTTCATTCCGCTGAGGCGACCCCGGATTAATAAAGGGACTAAGCCGAAAAGAAAATGAATAAATGAATTACTGAATTTATATATAAATTCTCTGATAAAATGAAAGCTAAAAATATATTTGAAATGTAAATATTTAGTAACATTAATTTCTTTATTGTCATTTTTTTATCAGTTTAAAATATTCTTTCTGAACAAGGTTGTTTTGAAATTGGCAGTATTTATATTATCTTTTTTTGTTTCATTGTTTGTTTTTGTAGTGCCCAATCAGAGGAGAGGTGTGAGATTCTGCTGGGGCCAGAGATCACATATGGACCTCCGGGCCTAAGCCTGTCCTGTCCTGTTGCCATGACGATAGCTCATTGTGCTGAAGTCAGCGCCGAAAACTGGAACATTAAACTCAAGAGACAAACCAAGGACAACAAGTGGGAGGTAGGAACAAAGACACGACTTCAGTGTGTTTCACAGCAAATTCATTTTAAATTCCTTTCGGTGCCATTCACGACTATATCAAGACCTACAACATTGTCAGTTTTTAGCACTGGGTTAGCACCTTCATCAACCCAAAATTTAAAACATGACTTAACACTTCCCAGACTCTAAAAATTAAACATATATGTTATACTGCTAAAGCTTTGTAATATAGCTAACCTGGTAAAGTGCGCCAATTATAAGTGAAATGCATTTGAACTGCATCCCTTAACTGCTTCTGGGAGCCTTCAGGGCTGCGCGTGTTTTAAAAATGTGTTGATTAGGCGATCGCACAAGAGATCCAGGGACAGCAGCTCCTCAGAGGAGGCTGCGACAGTGAAGTGCTCAAGGAAAAAACAATTACAGCCTGTAATAGCTGGAAAGACACACGGTGCATGGTAGCTGAACAGCAGGAGCATCAGGGTAAAGCCCCATCAGACCCGAGATATATCGATCCAGTTGTACTAGAAGACCACTTGAAATAAGAGCTGACGTGAGGCAATCAGGACAGGAGTCATGGACAGGACGTCCCCCCTGACCCTACTACAATCACTAACATTTGTCCTAGTCCCTGACAATGCTGCTGTATTTTTGAAACAGTGATATTGTCAATACTATAGTACCATGAGTCATGTTGTATTAGTTGCACACTATTTAAAATGTTTATTTATTTGCAACAAACAAACATTACAATAGGGTTATTTGAAGCGTCCTGTGTAAATGCTGTAGAGAATTCACACATTATAGCTCAGCATATATGAGTACACCCCTCACAAATCTCTCTTTTAAATTCATATTTCTAATAGGAAGCTATATTATATTTGTGCATATACATTAGATTAGTCAGTACTGAAGCCAAATCTGGAGCTAATCTAACAAAATAACTTACGAAAATGGTCCAAAAACTAGAACACCCAAATTTATGTTATAGAAAAATATTTAATACAAATTTAAAGAAGAGGAAAAATCAAGAGAAGCAAAAAAATGGAAAAATTTAGTTGAAATTTTGTAGGTTGTAATTTATTTTGCAATATTTTACTTGAAAATAATTGTATTATCTCTCAATTTCTAAAAGTGTTTGGTGACTAAAATATTATTTGAATAAATATATCTGTTTAATAAGTCTGTTTTGTTTAAATGCATCAAAATAAATTGCCTCTATTCACTGAGAAATGGATCAAAATATTCATTTTCAAAATGGGCTGTATTCAATTATGCTGAGCACTGTATGTTATCAGATGAACACATCTGATTCTAGATGCACTGCAGTTTTTCAGGAGAAAGCTATTAAAAATATTTAGCAAGAAATAGCATGTCAATCATCACTTTTTACACAGGCAAGGCACGTTTATTTATATAACTTTACATTTCATACACATATAGCACATTTCACATACAATGGTACACAAAGTGCTTTACATAAACAAGAATAAAAGAAACAAGAAAATAAAAAATTTCCAATGATTAAAAATGATTAAAACAGATAAAACTGATTAAAATGTGTTAAAACAGGTTATAAAAGAATGAAAAAGAAAAGAAAAACATAATAGTGCAATAGCACAGTGTTCATTCAGTAAAGTCTTGATTTGAATGTGCACAGCATATCTTTATATAAGAATGTATTCGCTTCTGTAGATCATTGATTGATTATTTGTAATGTTTCTAGTACCATCTTTGTCACTTTTGACGAACAAAATTCCATTTAACACAGTAGTAATTGCTCGCAGTTTTTATTTCTCAATCATTTTATTCCACATATGTGGTTTTTAACAACATAAATAAATTGTATACAATAATTTACCTACTGTCCTTCAGTAAGAGTCAGACATTTTGATATATGGGTAACAATGTTCTTGTGTGAGTTTGTTTTATGTATAATGCAAGATGTTGACACAAGTAAGATTTTGTCAGCATGAATATCAACACAAATTGTGATGGATTTTTAACAAATCCTTAAAAAGTAATACATAAAATTACATTTTACACACAACATTCTCAATTTGGATGTTTTCGCTCCATTTCATAAAGGAAAATAAGCAGAGCTGTTTTTCTTGTACAGTACAATGGGGTTTCATTTCTGAATGAATCAGTGTTTTTGAATGATTCAGGTGAGTCAAAATATCAAAGACCATCTTAAAAATAAGCAGTTGCTTCATTCCTAAATACCTTGATCAAATCATCTAAATGAACGATTTAGAGACGTCACTGCCAGCCATCAAGCTTTATTCATTTTATTTTAATTTCCTGCCTTTTTTTTATTCTTCTTTTATTGTGCTTTGTTATTTGTTGGGTTTTTTAGTCTTAGGTTAGTGTTGGATATTTGTTGGAGAACTTGAGTTTTGATTCTTTATTCATTCTTGCTTAGTTGTGACACATGATTTGTTTGATTGTTTTGTTGTAATAAATGTACTAGTTTAGACGAAACTGGATTCATGTGTCCTCTTTATGTTGCGTTCCCTTGTGGATTAAAATTTTTTCATTAATACTTCAGTTTAGTTTTTCATTTAACCCTTTGATATAAAGAATCACACTGGTCTGATCAGTCTAGGTTGGATCATGACGTGTACAATCCCAATGGTGTGATTAGAACATTTAGTACATCTCATGATCTGCTGATAAATTCCTATCTGCTTCTGAAAGATGTGTGCAGCAATTTTTGTAGATCACAATTTTGCAGTGTTTTCAAACAAATGCTGTTTATGTTAGCTTTCAGACATTTACACATAAGTAAAGGCAAAACATAAGGTGCATCCCAAATTGCATACTTATGCACTATTCTATTCTATAAATAGTGCAGGTACTGTAGCGCATTCACACTGAAAACTCTAAAAAGAATAATAAGTGCACTTTAATTACCCGGATGTCGTTAAAATATAGTGTGGAATGCTGGACACTTCACACACTTAATGGCCGCTGCTTTGCTCACATAGCGGAAGGGGCGGAGCCTTTGGATGCTCATGTTGGATTGTGAAAGCAAAATATGAGAGTGATTATAGCGCCTTCCGATGGTGAATGTGGTTATACTCATGGCAGGTATTATTTTGTACTTTGGTAATTTATTTCACTAATTTGGCAACCGTCAAACGTCATGTGGGAAATGGTTTGAATTTCTCCTCAGTAAAAAAAACATTAGTGTTCCATTTGGGACGACACTACATACTGTACCTATTCTGTGCTAAAACATCTGTTTAGCTGTGCCTTTACTGAATGAGCACTGTGTTACGTCTAAAATGTATAAAATATGCTATACATAGTGCATAGTAATGTGCCAATTGGGACGCATCTATAACATTTATGGCTTACAAAATGCTTACTGATGTCTATGGAGATGGCAGTAATAATAATTTTTAAACATAATTAGGCAATGTGCATTATTCAAATGAAATAGACACTGTTTATGTTTACTAGAACATTTACTCTAATATTTTCTCAGTTAAACTGACAGTTACTTTCATATCTTGCTAAAAGTGGATGAATTAACATGTTGTAAATCCAGCAGCTCTAATCTCTTCATTGCAATGCGAACCAGCATGGCGGCACCCATCACCTCATAGATCATACACTGAAAAAAATTATGTCTGCAAAACTGTTGAAACAATTTATATGTGTTGAATTTATACAAATTAAACTTAATTTGTTTGTTTAAATTCAGCCCAAATAAATTGTTTACAACCCCTTAACATACATTTTTTTTTGTAAATGCAAGGAATCATCTTTGAATAATTTTTTTCAGTGTAGGTCAAATAATATGTTAATTAATAAGCTTTTTTAAACAATGAAATCAGGTTTTTCAAACTACAATTAGTACAATATTTCTCAATAATTAGGGAAAAACTGAAAAAAGATGCATAAATCATCAGTTCTGTGATGTGTTATGTTATAAACTTGGCAGGTCACCATCATTTTTAAAATTATGTGTTCTAAACAATTATTTATATAGAATCTCTATTATAGATCAGAGGTTCTAAAAATATTCACATTTAAAAATAAAACATTAAAAAACTTACATGTGAAAGGGTTAAAAGGGATAATTTCCCTCAACATGTATTATTTGTGTATCACAGCCTGCTTCTATATTTCTATATTCAGAATTTTAGATACTTGTAGTATTTATGGAATTGTAATTGTATTAGATTGGAAGCAAAAACATATTATTTATTCTGATTAATAACATTTACATTTACATTTACATTTAGTCATTTAGCAGACGCTTTTATCCAAAGCGACTTACAAATGAGGACAAGGAAGCAATTTACACAACTATAAGAGCAGCAGTGAACAAGCGCTATAGACAAGTTTCAGGTGTGTAAAAGTCTAAATAATAAAGAATCAAGATTAAATATGTTCCGTCCCATTTACATTTTATACCCATTTTATATAATGGTTAAACTGAAAATTGAATTATAGATTCAAAGAATACTGCAGGGTATCAGGATTCTTCCATTGATACAACCCTAGTTCCGTGTGTTTTACTGTGGCACCAGTCTAAAAGCTAAACTGTCATGATAATCTTAAAGCTAAAATATTAATGAAAGTTTACTGTGGCGGCAGAGTTTGTTTATCACAAGCCCATAGCATTCTTGAAGGCTTTTAGATAATAACCTTCCCTTTTGTGTCTGACCACCAACGTGAGTCATTATTTAGATGAATTTCAGATTATCCCAATGCACTGTACTTATCCTTGAGATTGCTATCGGCAGTCTTCACGAAAACGTGTTTGCTGTCAGAGTTTTTTCCCCTTCTTCTAACAGTTTTATTAAAACTAGTCACAGCTCCAGTGTGGGAGATGGCTTAAGTAATTGTATAAAAACTGCTGGCTACATCACTGAATTGTCAGAGAAACACACATTTATACACATGGCCCACATTTCAGTTCTATCAGTTTAGAAAGGGTAGTTTCTCCAAAATGTTATTCTGTTTTTATCTACATTGCTTTTAGAGAGCTGAAGTCACATAACCAAATGGACATCTGTCCGAAAAATGAAAAGAGGTCTTTTTGTATGAATGTCTGTGCTCAACTTGACGTGTCAGAGAAATAAAGACATGACCTCGCAATTTAGCGTTTCCGTTCACCAGTTGATCACACAATCACACTGGGGAAACTGCTGGATGAGCTGAGATTCTTTCACACACTGAGGTGGAAAAAAACACATCTTGTGGCAGCTGTATATCTGTGTGAAGACTGTTTCTTTGAAGACTCCCATACCAATGAGAAACCTTGTAGAATCTGAGGTTGCATTTATGAGATGTTTTGCCGGGAGTAGCATTTTACATTTGAGCCTGAAACAAATCAACTGTATAACATCTAGATGAAATTGTCCTTAAATACAAATGCACACTTGCGTATTATAATCTTATTTCCTGTGCTTAATTTACAACTTGTAGTCAGCTTTTTGGCACTCACTGTTCCTGATAAGCTTGTTAGCCAGTAAAGGTCTGGTAAGGTTAATTAAATCTAATTGCTAATGTTTCCTGCGGTTTTATTGTGACAGCAAGAAAAGGCTCCTCTGTTAAATAGGTAGTTCACCCCAAATTTAAAAAATCTGTCATCATTATTTGCTGTCATGCTGTTTCATTTTTTTCCCTGCAAAATTCTATATTTAAAAAAATGAAATAGTTTTTCTAGGCAATTACAATGATCCAGGACAGAGGCTTTAAACCAGCATTTATATTGTTTAATAAATATCTAACAGCCATCCAAACATAGTCATCTCTGCTAAAACAAAGTAAATATGGGCTGTCAGTAATAGATGTCTAACAATAGTCCCAAAACAGACTAGTCATAAAATAGATAAAAATGAATGACTTCACATGTGAAGTCTGTTTAATTTGACTCTTTATAGACTGTTGTTAGACATCTATTACTTGTTTTATCAGTGACCAAATTTATCCTTATTTTAGCCAAGGCATCTATGTTTGGACATCTATTAGATGTCATTTAAGCACACACACACAACAATACTTGCTGGAAAGCTTCCAAAAGAACACAAAAGCTCTTCAAAGAGAAGGTTCTACCAAACAAGAAACAAAATTAGTCATAATAACAATTATTCATGTGTTTATGGAGTAGATTGTAGGCAAGCAGACAAGTACACTAACCGGCCACTTTATTAGGTACACCTGACTGGCACTAGTACCCCCTTTTGCCTTCAGAACTGCCTTAATCCTTCATGGCATAGATTCAGCAAGGTACTGGAAATATTCCTCAGAGATTTTGGTCCATATTGACATGATAGCATCATGCAGTTGCTGCAGATTTGTCGGCTGCACATCCATGATGCGAATCTGCTGTTATACCACATTCCAAAGGTGCTTTATTGGATTGAGACTGGTGACTGTGGAGGCCATTTGAGTACAGTGAACTCATTGTCATTTTCAAGAAACCAGTCTGAGATGATTCACGCTTTATGGCACGGTATTATGCTGCTGGAAGTAGCCATCAGAAGATGGGTACACTGTGGTCAAAAAGGGATACACATGGTCAGCAACAATACTCAGGTAGGCTGTGGCATTGACATGATGCTCAATTGGTACTAATGGGAATAAAGTGTGCCAAGAAAATATCCCCATTACACCACCACCAACTTGAACCATTCATACAAGGCAGGATGGATCCATGCTTTCATGTTGTTGATGCCAAATTCTGACCCTACCATCCAAATGTTGCTGCAGAAATTGAGACTGATTAGTCCAGGCAGCATTTTCTATTGTCCAAGTTTGGTGAGCCTGTGCCAATTGTGTGGCACCCGGTGTGGTCTTCTACTGCTGAGGCCCATCCGCCAGCATCAACAAGGCATTTGAGCCCACATAACTGCTGCTCACTTGATTTTTTTTCTCTTTTTCTAACAATTGTCTGTAAATCTTAGAGATGGTTGCACATGAAAATCCCAGTAAATCAGCAGTTTCTGAAATACTCAGACCAGTCCGTCTGGCACCAGCAACCATGCCACATTCAAAGTCACCTTTGTTCCCCATTCTGATGCTCGGTTTGAACTGCAGCAGATCGTCTTGACCATGTCGACATGCCTAAATGCATTGAGTTGCTGCCATGTGATTGGCTGATTAGAAATCTGTGTTAACAGTTGGACTGGTGTACCTAATAAAGTGGCCGGTAAGTGTATTTTGCACAAAAGAAAGTTTTGAAGGTTTGGAATGACAAAAGTGAATGAACGGAATTTGGGTGGATAATTATTGAGTCAAGTCTAGTCTATATTCATTTATACTAAACAGATGTGAAAACAGCTTTACAGAGACAGTCAGGCAATAATAAATAAAGTTTCATCATTGCGAATCTAAACCTTTAAAGTTCATACAGTAGCAGTCAAAAGTGATTTTCATTAAATATTTCCTTTTAATGATGCTACAATGAATAATAGGCAAAAAAAAGTCAAGCTACATTTCTAATGAAATATGGGTTTTATTTCATTATGTAGATGTGTTGAAAATATCTCACTTGAATTCATGTGTACACTGACTACAATGTAATCATTTGAGAATATATCATTTGTAAATGTAATAGCAGTCATTTTCCTGCACAGAGTTGAAATGCAGAGCACATACAGATGTTTTACTTTCTCCAGGCGTCTGATATGCTTTTAGAAAGTCAACATCAACATAACATCAGCGTTAAGATTTTCAATTTCCATAGGCTGGATATCACTTTTGGCCACTAATGCATGTGCACTATAGACACTAGCAAATATTCATCGAAGAAGCAGCTATGTCTGATTTGCGAGCATGTTTCATTACTGTCTCTTTCTTGGGTTCTCAGGAAATAATGTCAGTAGATGATGAATCAACCTCCTGCTATTGCCTGATGGACTCACATAGCTGTCACTTGTTGCTGGATCAGCCGGGCTGTTATGCGCTGGTGGGGGAGCCAGTCACCGATGCCGCCATAAAGAGACTAAGGATTGCTGTGTTTGGCAGTATGGAGGCTTCCTCTATGGACTACAGCCTGCGAGTGCACTGTGTAGACGATACGCCACATGCCTTTCAGGTGAGAGCTGGACAGTGAACATATGGTCATTAAGCTGTGAATGTAATGCAAAAAATTAGAGGTTTGCATAAAGCCTTTGCCAACAAAGCACCATTTCCATCCCATATGCTTAATAAACATTGTCACTTCCTAGGAAAGTAGAAAAAGTATTATTGATAAAAATTTGAATTGCTGCAAAACTCTAATTAATATTCCAACATAATGAGTTACACTTCAGAGCATACCGACAAGACACAGATGATATTTGGGGAAAACAATCTTATGAGCCAGATTTGGGAGGTCATTATACCAAATTTTGGTTTTGGAGCATTTCAGAGTGCATTGGTTTGTTATGAGCATTTCAAGATTGTATCTAAGTTGGAACATGTAAGTAATAGTAAGTGTGCTTTCTATTTTTATTTGAACATTAATACACTATTTAATATGAAGTGATATCTTTAGCATTTTAAAAATTTGGCATTGAAGAACATTACCTGACCTATATAGTATATTGCATTTTTCAACCAGTTAAAATTTTTTTTTATAAAATGAACAAAAATCAGGCTGAAAGGTCCCATATAGTATTATTGTTGTTCATTTTTAAGACATCTATAAGCTAGTGTGATCATAAACAGTGACAAAATTCCCGTTTAGAAGTTTTAAAGATGTTTCCATCAAAGTTATGCACATTTTCTTATTGGTTAAAAATTATGACCTTTTTTTAGTGCATACGTTTGTTATGAGCATTTCAAGATTGTATCCAAGATTGTATCGTGAGCGAAGTTGGAACATGTAAGTAATAGTAAGTGTGCTTTCTTCACACTGACATAATCACTGGAACAAGGAAGTTTGAAATAGGCTTCTCCTTTAAAAAAAAAAAACAAACTTAATCAATGGGAAGAGTACTTAAAGTTTTTTTTCAGTAGAAAACAAGATGTTCATTGATGTTCAATATGACCCCCTCCACACTCGACACTCGAGTGACATCAACTCAAAAGTTGTGGTATTTGTTTTGAATCACCCTCTCTTTTTATATGAAACATTAATGCACTATTTAATATAAACATGATAACAGTCAGCGCCAATAGCCTAGTGGTTAAGTATGCCAACATATAGCACCATGGTGCTCACAGCAACCTGAGTTCAGTTCCCAGCTAGAGGTCCTTTGCCAACCCTTCCTCTCTCTCTGCTCCCAACACTTTCCTGTCTTTAAACTCCACTGTCCTTTCCAATTAAAGGTATTTGAAAGAGCATTTGATTGGTCAAAAGATTTATCTTTACAAAAAAAAAGAAAAAAAAATCAGGCCTAAAGGTCCCATGAAGTTATAATATTAGTATTGTTTGTTTTTATTATTATTATTTTTTAAAATATACATTTTAGGTGGTTTTAATTTTATTTGATAAGACAGTTCAGTTGAGACAGGAACACATGGGGAGCAGATAGAGGGGGGGAGGGATGGCCAAAGGACCTCAAGCTGGGAATCAAACTCAGGTCGCCATGTGCACCTCAGTGCTATGTGTTGGGGCACTTTACCACTAGGCTATTGGCACCAACTGTATTGTTAATTTTTAAGATATCTATAAGCTAGTGTGATCTAAAACAGTGACACAATTTGCGTTTAGAAGAATTAAAACTGATATAAACTTGTAAAGCTTGTAGTTTGTCACTTCCACCTAAATGGAATTTTAAATTTTATTCACATGAACCCATACTACAGTTTCTCATCACATCATAACCAATCTTGTAGTCTTGAAGAGGACAGGGCATTTCTCTAGTATCTGACTTGCCCCGCTCCCTTTAAGACACTTCTCATTTGATGCACTTGAGCTCAACCACTCTCACTGGCAGAGCTGTAATAAAACAAAAAACTATTGGCTGTTTTTTTAAGGGGAGGAGCTACACCATGTCCCACCCTTTCTTTGTGTTTTGGTTGAGACTGCGTCAAACATAGAATAAAAATGCACATTTCAAAGCACTTCACGGGACCTTTAATGCTATATCACAATTGCAGCAGGCAAAAAACTTGCTAAAAGGACACTAGTACCTGCCCTTTCAAATGATAATTTGCAATGGTAATGGGATATTTAAATATGAGTATGATTTGAATACCTGAAATATTTTATCTAAAAATTTGCAATGCTTCATGGAATTGTAGTTCTTTTACTCATTAAAGAACTCCATTCATTTCTGTGTAACATCTGTGGTGCATCACAGCAAGATTACAGCAGAAGTAGACTAGATCTGCAATGAGGTCTACACTTTGAGACCACTGCTGAGAATGTGAGTTCAGAATGATGATGGTTTAAGTGTGTGATCAGAATATGTCTGCTTTGGTCAGTGCTATTTTCAAACACACACTCAGAGGATACAAAAGTCAAAGTCAATTACTGTTGTCTTGCATGAGTGCTCAGACTCCTGCGTGCTCACACACACACAGACACACACACAAAGAGAGCACTCATCTCTGAAATCCAGTGAAACACAAAGCAGTTTTGACAGATGAACACTGCCACGCTTGAAATCAAAGAAGCCAGTAATCAATTTAAATTCAATTTTCTTTTCAAAGCTTTAACCAACACTTTGTTTGAAAGCTTTTTTATATTTCTGCATGTTTATTAGCCGTGGAGCTTTTGTTCCTTCCAGAGATTGTACCTTTTTTTAGCTGCTCGACATCAAGTTCAGATAATGTTTGTTGTATTGAATTTTAACCACAATGGGTTGACAAGATGTTAGACTTGAGATTGGCAGAGAGTGATTTAGCCTATTTTAGCCATTGTAGCCATTTCTTTCTGCAATACTGTGGTTTTCCAGTCTGTGCGCATATTTTTTCCATACCACTATGGCTTTTTTATTTCCCAGCGATCTCTGTTTTTCCTGTGTTTGTCCGCAGGGAGTGGTCACAGCTGAAACCTGCAGAGGAGGTCAGCTTTTAGAAGAGCCCAAGACGCTGTTCTTCAAAGGAAACTGCCTCAGTCTGCAGGTGTCCATCCAGGATATTCCTCAGTTTCTGTGGAGCATCAAACCCTTCACCACCTGTCAGGTAACATGCAAACATTACTATCCTACTCTGACCAGTGCTGTAATGTGCAATAGGTGAGCTTATGTGATTTTTTTTTATTTTTTATGTGAAATCTGTGTTTTTAAAACTAATGAAGATAGCAGAAGTCAGTGATTTATTTTAATTATTTAGGCTGACATGTTTACTGTTTCAAAATATTTTCAATGTTCCATAGAATAAAATTTATTGTGTTCAAGGGAGAAAAGGTCATTTGAACAGTAACTGTGATATTTTTATCCAAGGTTATCATACAGTCAGAATCTTACCAGCCTATGCCTAATTCACACAATGCAACACACAAACATATTTGTGTAACGCTTTACTTGAAGGGGTGCTCATAAGACCCCTTCAAAAAAAGTGAAGTCATGAAACCTTTATAATCATGACATGACACATCATGAATGTGAATCAGATTTTATGCATGCTAATAACAACTGTCATGAAGTGCCATTCGCTCCGTTATGACATTTTAAATGCAAAGCAAGATTTGTTTGGTATAACAACTTGACATAAACAAATACATCACAACCGGTCATAAAAACGTAACATTACCAAGACAACCAAAATTGTCATAAATCTGTCATAAACATAATTGGCAACAATTTTATAACAGCGTCGTTAATATTTTTTTTTACCGCAACTACAGTGATACAAGCTGAATTTGTGATTATTTATTTATATGTATATATGTATGTATGTATGTATGTATGTATGTATGTATGTATGTATTTGTGTGTGTATATATATCATGTCAACCTTGCCATGACATTTTTTTTATTTTTACTGAAATAGTGAAACCTTTTCTAGGTTTTTTTTTTGTGTAGGCTTGTATTTTACAGGACTGTAAACATACTCAAAAATGTCTCTGTCAATGTTCTTAAACAATTATATTTAATTTACCAAAATCACACAAGTGGCAATTTCACATCCCTAAAGGAGAGATGTCACATCCATAACAAAGTTTTTTCCTCACAAATACAAAAATGTCAAATAAATTCAAATCAATAATTTTTGTTCTATAGTGAGCCTACTCTTATCCTTTTGATTAGCATTATTTCTTTTGGGTTGTGAAGTTTAATTCACAGAAATTCTACAAAGTATGTTGTATACTGTAAACTCGCTAACTTTTTTCGTCACATCCATAATGCATGTTTATTTCCCTCATTTGAAATATTAAAAATGTTCACAGATTTATGCTTTGTCCCATAACTTTGTGGTTAGTTGTTTTGAAAAATATAAACGACAGTAAATGACACTTGTGGTCATAGCTGTTGTCATAAGCATGCATAAAGTCTCATGATGTCATGATTATAATGGATTCAGGACAGTTCTTTGAACACCCCATCAAGTAAAGTGCTACCCATATTTGTGTAAATGTTTTTTTTGAAGGGCCATGAAACCCCCTCTTTCTGTTCAAGTCTACCTCTGAATTTTTTCAAAAAATGCTTCATGATGGGCGTGGAGCTCTGAGAGCAGAGGGAAGAGTGAGCGTGGCCGGCAGAGCAGGGGAAAAAGAGGGGAGTGAACAACTGTTGTCAGTTGGCTCACAAAATTAGACACAGCAAACTGTGAGGAGATGCTTGATTTTATAGTTTACAAAGATAACATGCAAAGAAATAAACAGTAAGTAATTTAATGCCCTGCTACATACGTTATTCGTAATTTTTTTATATACACATAACCACAATTTGTTATATAAACACAATAAATGAGGAAGACGTCTCTCCTCCTGAGTCCCCGGGTCTGAATGCAGACACAGTGGAGCAGTGCAGCAGGTCTCTTGCCCTGTCTATTTCAACCATGAACCTTGCCGGTAAACTGGAGGATTTTAAACATAGGTGAACAGAGCAGCACAGATATAGGCTGTGTCTGAATGGTAACGAGCTCAACTGATAAAATACTAAGTCCGCCATTCTCCAATTCTCGTACAGCTCTCCAGACAAAAATGCTTGCTGCAAACCAACAGCTTTGCTGTATCGGCCATGACAACATCACGGGGAAAACATGCAACAAACCTCGTGGATCATGAAAACAAACATACGAACGGCCCTTCATGAACGGCTAAATACTGCGTGCCATGCACGGACATGGTCTCACCCAGTCATTGAGTCTCACAGCTTGGCAGGTCTGCCTTGCCTTCGGAAAGCATGTGTTCTCATGAATAATTAAGAAGCAAGGTCTTCTCATAGGATAAGAAAACTCAGCTATAAATAATAACGAGAAACCAACGCGTCATCACTGGACAAGCAGATAACGATACGTCACTGATTTTGATCTTGCCCCAAAAATCAAAATATTTTAAACTGGGAAGATAGATTTTGACAAAGGCTCAAAATTATCCAGTTTTCCCTACAATTAAAGCTGAAATGTGCTAACATTGTCTTAACTGATGCTCAACACACACAAATCTGAACAAAAAAAAAGTACTCCAGGGTTTCTTAAACCTTTATAGTCTAAAATTGATGTGTAATTTAAAAAATAATGATAAATGTTTTCATAAAGAATACAGTAACATTTTCAGCTTCTTCACTCATACAGCTCTGTACGTTTCAACCCTGAGCAGCGAGATACTATCCCACCTAGCATACAAATACACAGCGCTAAGAGAGTATTTGATTCTAGGTTAAACCATTTGATCAGTTCAGAGGTGTTTCTGTCTCCTGTTGCGTGCTTTTAGTACGCCTACATGAGGGAGAAATTAATCCCGGCATTAAGGCATCTGCTGTCCCATCGAGCATTTCTTCACCTCAGGGTTCCTATCACTGTTGACACCGGGTCATTTCAATATGCAGGACTGCAGAAACATTGCAGGAGAGGTCAAGGACGTTCCCTGCAGACGTGCTGCTTCACCCAAATTAATTATACATCAAAGACCGCTGCTTTTCCTTCCCGTGCCCTCCTCCCAGATTCTGTGTGTTGTACAGTACATACCCCAGCAGTGACCCCCATCAGCAGCATTAACGGGGATTAGAGATTGTGTCTCTTTTGTACCGATGCTCTTAGAGACGCTCCTCTTAACACACGTTGTTCATGGATGGGGTGTTTTCCCTGACTCAGCTCTCTGATCTCTCTCTTTCTCTCTCTATCTCTTTTCTTCTGCTGCAGGAATTCTCCTTCACCCAAGTGTGGTATAGTAACCAGCAGCCTGTGCACTGTGCCTTCTCACTGCAGAGACATAGCACCGCCACCAACCAGCTCTCCTGCAAGATCAGTGTGCGGCAGGTCAAAGGTCACGAGCAGATCCTGCAGGTCTACACCTCAGTGGGAGAGGTCAGAGTCACTTCCGCTCTGTTTCCACCTGATTTAAAAGCGATAGCTCACCCAAAACTGAAAAATCTGTCATCATTTACTCAACCTAAACATGAAAGAAAATATTTTGAAGAAAGCTGGAAACCTGTAACCATTAACTTCCTTTAATTTTTTTATGTAAACGGTTACAGGTTTTAAGCTTTCTTTTAATTATCTATTGTGTGTTCGACAGAAGAAACTCATAAAGGTTTGGAACTGGGGCTGTACAATATATCGTTTGAGAATTTATCAGTGTTTCCTCTAGGATTTATGTAAACAGAAAAACAAGAATGATATATGACTTCTGAATAATTACAGTTCACAGTGCGAGGATGCCAAGCTCCAAAAAGGTGTTTTATGAATAGAGTGAAATTATTTACTGATTTTCACCTTCACTGCAGTTCTCAGAATAAATATGCTGTGAATCTAACCTGTGCAGTAAACTGTTAAAAAACATAGGTAACACTACAACTTTAAGTTCTATAATATATTTAACACCCATTTAGATTAGAATATTGTTGTGTTGTGAAGCACTTGTTAGACCTTGTATTTCCTGAATTCAGACCAATCATAATGTTATCAGAAGGCAGAACTTGCACAAATTCCTGAAAAAAGACTAAAAAACAAACAATGGCTATTAAAGCAATGTGTTTTTGTATTGGCAGAAAAGCCCATCAAAGGACCTAACAGAGGACATTCCATTGCAAATTTTCTCCTGCATTAATACAGTTGTCTCTTTTTTATTTCACCATGTTTAAAAACAGCCTACGGAAGACCTGCTGTGCAGCCATTAGTCATCCTACAACAGTTGGATCCAAAATACTATGTTGTTTAAACCCAGCATTAATGCATTAGTTAGCATAAACATTTTAAAGCATTTATTAGTCTTTGTCTACATTTGTTTGTAAAAGTAAAAGCTTGCAGTACATTGAAAACTTGTTAGTACAGGATTGGGTTTAAAAAGCATATTAATAAATGTTGAAACTTACTAATATTAATGAACGCTGTATTTTTGAAGAATTATTCATTATTAGTCCATGTTAATTCATGATAACAATAAAATCTTTTTGTAAATTATTTGCATCAATGGCTCATTAATGAGCCTTTACTGATCATCGAATTGCTCCATTGAACAAAATGGATAAAAAATCAATGTTAAAAAGCACCTACTTTACCCCTTTTACAAGATGTAAGATAAGCTTTGGTGTCTCCAGAATGTGTCTGTAAAGTTTCATCTCAAGATACCCATCAGATTATTTATTATAGCCTCCAGAATTTGCCCATTTTGGTGTCTTAGTATAATGTAGCTGTTTTTGTAGCCTGTGGCTTTAAGTGCAAATGAACTGCTTCTCCCTGCCCACCGTTCCCACATGAATGTCTGCTTCTCTTGCGTTACAGCAGATAAACAGTAGTCAGTGACAGAGGCAGACACAGATGAAGCTGAAATAAAGCTCATTAGTCAAAAATACCAAGTTATTTGATGTATTTGTGGTGGAGTTTATTCAAACCTTTCTGAAACGATGAGTCACACACAGATGCCGTTTGCAGTATACACACACACACACGCACACACACACACACACACACACATATATGCGCATTAACTGAAACCATGCGGCCGTGGTGATTTTAACTGTTAAGAATTAAATAGTGATTTTTATTGTCTTTATTACAAACATCCTCTGTTTTAAAAACGTTTTAAATGTATAAAACTTCTAAAAATTACAGAGAGTTGTACCAGTTATTTTAAACCCAGTTTATTTGCAAAAAAATGTTCTATGGACATGTGTATACATGTTATTATAGAAACATGGCATCTGTCAATCAATTCAGTGGGTGGGGAAAACCGCACTCCTACGTCACGTTGCAGTGGGCCTCAAAATCATTGAAATTTCTATTCTATTTTAACGTCAGGAAATTTTTGTTTCTATCACTCGAATTTGACAGTGGACACACTATACCCACACACCGTTCTGTCCAAACAGCTTACAAAAGTTAATTTTCATCATAGGTGCCTTTTAAATTGTGCTTTACACTATAAATAAATAAATTAATTAATTAATACAATAAAAATAGTTACTATGCGGCATTGCTGTAAAAACACCTTTTTAAAATTGTGTGTAGGTGCCATATTTGATTTTAGAGTGAAAAGAAGTGAAAATGAAAACTTCATCTTACATGAACTCAAGCTATGTGTTTTCAGAAGGATATACATAGAGTGGATGAGTTGTTTGGACATCTTAGCGGTGTTTTGTTTTATATTGAAGTTTAATAGTCCATATCTACTGTATAATGTTATAGCACAGAAAATAAGCTCAATAAAAAAATAAAAGAGTTTAATAATTATAAAAAAATAAGGATGATAACATTTAATTTTTGTGTAATTTCTGTTTAAAGTTGCTGCTACTGTTGCTTATGCATAGAGAAAAGACATTGTGAAGCAGTCTAGTGTGACAATAATTCTACAAGCCTCTTTGTAGACAAATAAACATGCATGCCAATAACTCATATCAGTGTGTTTTCCCCTTTTTCAGAATGAGAAAGAGACAGTCCCATTTTTTATGCAGGCAGATTGCACGGTGACTTCACAGACAGGGGCCAAAGCCTTCAAAATCCCCCTGTCCATTCGTCAGCGGATCTGCACCACCTTCGATACTGCCAACGCCAAGGGCAAGGACTGGCAGCTCTTAGCTCAGAAACTCCACATTCAGAGGTGAGCACTGGAGAGAGATGTAGCCAAGGCAACACCGCTGATTGAAACTTATTGCGGCAGTGCTCACTTTGTTAACAATGCCCTTGAATAATAAGCTGAGACCGCGCTCCACTTTGCTTCATCATTTCACTCAGAACTCATACTCCTCGGGCTTTTCATCTTTATTGAATTCAGTTTCTGCAAAGGTTAGATGTTAAAGAACCACTAGAGAGTCAAGAGATGTGAGAGCCACCTTCCCTTTATCTGTGAAGTGATTTTACAGCACATTGATATAGCTTGTTTTTCTGTGGAGATGATCTATGAACTGAACTTCATCCAAACTTCTTTTTAATCGGAATCTTGCGTTTGGGTCTGAAGTGTTGTTTATTATTATATATAGACGTGCAAGTCAAGTGTCTACGTATAAGAAAGGATGCACCAAAGGAGAGATAACTGATGATAACTAAAAATATGTTGTTCATTTTTCCTACTAGTACATCGGAACTACTGATACTCAAAATGCATCATTTATGAGCTAACACAGTTATAAAGATGTGAAGTGGCGTTGCAGCTCTGTAAAATGACTTTTTCCCCCAAAGCAAACGTCTTGTTACCTTTTTTTGAACTTGTTTCACATGGTCGTTTAAGTTTGCTATTATATTACAACACTGCCATCTATTGGTACACTACAGGTATTGCAGTTCAATTGCAGTTTAGAACAACGCATAGATGCGTTATTCATACGAAGTGTCCAAGCTTACAAATGTAATTACATTTATCAAAACTGATCCAGTTGTGATCATTTATACCAGTGGTCTCAAACTCAATTGCTGCAGGGCCACAGCTCTGCATAGTTTAGCTCCAACCATCTGCTTAATAGTCTCTAGTAGTCTTGAACACCCTGATTAGTTGGATCAGCTGTGTTTGATTAGTGTTGGAGCAAAACTGTGCAGAGCTGCAGCCCTCCAGGAATCCAGCCTGAGGCATATGATTTATACACTAAAGAAATGTATATAAATAATTTACTAGTTATTATTTACTATGTACTATTACATATTTTGTCTTGATTTTAATGTATGATTTTAAATGATTTTGAGATATTGAGCTTAAAAGTTTTTGCATTCCATTTACAGTGCATCTGGAAAGTGTTCATAGCGCTTCACTTTTTCCACAATTTTTATGTTACAGGCTTATTCCAAAATGGATTCAATTCATTTATTTCCTCAAAATTCTACACACAATACCCCATAATGACAATGTGAAAAAAAGAGTATTGAAATTGTTGCAAATTTATTAAAAATAAAAAAAAATTCTGGACATCCACTTCAGTCTGAATGATCTGATCAAATTTTGTTTAGCTTTTGCCAATGTGACTCTAATGCTAATTATAATGTAAACACATCAGAACAGGGGTCTCATTTATAAAAGTGCCATATGCACAAAATGGGGGTGGAAATGTGCATATGCCACTTACAATGCAATATTTGTGATCTATAAAAAAACTAACTTGAAAGAGAATGTGCCCAGCTACAAGTAAACTTTAGGTAAAGATATTTAAAATAATTATTGACTTAAATTAACCACTTTAAATTATCATATGAGCCATAATCTTTAATACATAAAAAGCTAATCATTCTGCTGTACGGTCACTTTTAGCAAGGTTTCTATACAAAGTTTTATAAATGAGGAATCATGTCTTTGCTGAAGTGTAAGTCAGGTTCATGTGTTTTTACATCAGAAATATTTTAATTATTAACTCAAATCATTGATTTTTGACAGCTGCTGATTGCTCATTCTCAAGAACTTTACAGCTAGCTCAGCGTATGATACATTTGTAGTGGAATTCTGGGAAAAGACAAGTCTCAACAATTTACAATTGGCATTACATTTTGCAGGCTCTTTTATCTAAAGTGACTCACAAACACACATTATGTGCAGTTGGTGGTTCATTGCCTTGCTTAAGTGACTCACTTCAGCCAAACTATTGAGGGTGGAAGACAGTGTTGGCTATTCTCTTTCCCAAGAAAAAGGAAATACTTACCCCAAAGTTTGTTTCCCACTTAAAATGATAATGAACAAGAAAACTAGTTGGTTTCTGCGGTAAACAAACTGTGTGCTAAACAGTTCCTGTGAGACACGTCTATTCCAGGAAATTCCACTATGAATGCGTCTTAATGTGTAACCCAGTTTGTTTATGGGGAGTTTTACAATGGATTCACAGCACAAATTTGACATTATTTCTGACAAACTGATTTAGCCGAAATAACACTGCATGACATTTACAGGGTTTCTTCTGGAATGAAATTTCAGACTTATACAAGGCTAAATGCTAAAGATTTTTTAATGGCCCTTAAGAAAAAAACGTACTTGTCCTATCTAATATGATTTGCATATAATTCTAATAAGTTATTTCTTAGCCACATATTTTAAATAAAGTGTCAAGCAGACCCTAGCTATATATATACATTTTATAAACATAAACTCTTTAAAAACTAAATGTATGCACAATATATCTTCTAAAAGTTTTACTGAGATGTACTGTATTTGTTGATGATTGGATCGGATGTGTGTTGGATCAATTGGGTAGCTTTACATAAGCAAAGGAAAATTAAGGCCCATTTAAAATGATTTTAGACCGACAATATTTCAGTAAATTTAAACTTTTTAAGGCCTAAAATTTTGTTTTTGAAATGTAAGACCCTGTGGATACCCTGCATTTAACGATATCTAAACAACATATTTCAACCGACAAATGTGTTTGGCAAACGCTTACAACTTGCAACAATGCATATATGGTACTTAAGCAACATGTTAAGAACAGGTCATTGTTCAGGAAAACCAGCCCTGATCTATGCACTGATTCGAATGTTGAAACTGGTGGAAATGAAAGCACAGACAAACCAGGGTATATCAGTTCCAATCACTGCCACATAATGGTATGCAATTTTGGATTAACTTGAAAGATACACGACTAATGTGAAACAACTGTGCTGATTTGTTTTGTCATGGATCATAAATGGTGGTCCTACACTGTACTATGAAAGAGGCCAAAATTGAAGGTCTTGTGACCAAAAATATTTTGAAAAAAATACTGACATTCTTATGATTTATGATGATCATCTCACTGTCTTTGTCTGCTATGACCTATTTCTACTGATTAACCAATAAAAATGGAATGGAAAAATGGAAATAACATCAATGAAACCTGGCATTATGACTAAATACCAAGTTCCCTTTGCAAAAATGGCATATGAAGTTAACCACATTCCTGGTCTTTCCTCTTCTCTTCTGCACATAAAAACAGCAATGGCAAAGCGTAATTTATTTTGCTGTATTTGTTTAACATTTAAGCATTCTGATGATTTTTTTAAGTTAACTTGCTTTGTAGACTACAATTTAATAGTGATCATTGTCATATAGTACTAAAGTGCATTAGCCGGCAGCTAGCTCTCTGCAACTCTCACATGGTCACAGCCTAAAAGTAAAGCAGGGCTGCACCCAGTGTTGTCAGATATAGCTGACTTTTCCAGCCCAAAAGCTGTCCAAAACCCGCCAAAATGCACAAAGTATAAGATTTATGTTTTATTTAATTTTAAATCGAAATTAACCTAGTTACTTTAACTGTAATCATTTTAACCGTACAGTAACCAACACGAGCAGTCACAGAACCACAACGTAACCAGATCACATCGAATCACTGTCCCTTCTCACTGCACTTAATGTTAAGAGTATGTTTTACTTTCGAAATGAGGAATAAATTCGTCCTATTTGGCATTTTAAATCCTTTTAAACATAATTAGGTGCTGCTTGTCAATCAAACAATGTTTGTTCTTGCTGTCAATTGTGGAAAAAAATGATCAATAAAAGTGTCATGATAAACTGCTGTGAGTTTAACTGCAGGGTGATGCGCGTACACGCGAAGGGGAGTCAGATTTGTCCAGGGAGTCAGATTTTGATAGAGCTTTCCCTCACCTCCTCCTGCGTGTGGGCCCAAGCGGTTTACTGCGCTATGCATTGGTCACTACTAACTGAATGAAGTAGAAGCACACGGTTGTTTTGTTGAATAATTTGCATATAAAAGTTACGTTTCAAAACCACTCAAATTTACCCGCACAATTAAATTCAAAAAAGCCCAATCTGGCTGGGCCTGGTCAGTACTTGGGAGACCACATGGGAAAACTAGGTTGCTGCCGGAAGTGATGTTAGTGAACCCAGCAGGGGGCGCCCAACCTGCAGTCTGTGTGGGTCCTAACGCCCTAGTATAGTAAAGGGGACATTATACTGCTCAGTGAGTGTCGTCTTTCGGATGAGACGTTAAACCGAGGTCCTGACTCTCTGTGGTAGTTAAAAATCCCAAATTTGCCCACTGGCCTCTGTCCATCATGGCCTTCATCACTCTGTCTCCTCTCCACCAATGAGCTGGTGTGTGGTGTGCAGTCTGGTGCATTATGGCTGCCGTCACATCATCCAGGTGGTTGCTGCACACTGGTGGTGGATGAGGAGATTCCCCCAAAAGTGTGTAAAGCGCTTTGAGTGTCCAGAAAAGTGCTATATAAATGTAAGAAATTGTTATTGTAATTATTATTATTATTATAATTATTATTGAACACTGTGATTTGTAAATATGCTTAAATCTCAGTCTGTAGAAGGCTTAAAAGTCAACATAATGGAAACATTGTCATGTTGAATGACAACATCCATATTACAAACCCATTTTATTTTTATGCAAGCATCACCACAGTGTAACATTTACAAAAAAGGATTTCTCAAATGAAATCTGGATCAACACAATGTGGTCAGTCAATTATTTACAACAGATTCCAGTCAGATTTGGCCTGACAGTGTGAATGTTGACTAAAATACTGTGAACGTAGCTTAAAAAAGCCCTTTCTATGTTCTCAAAACTCATGTTTTTCAATTGTGAAATCTCCATTTCTGTCTGCACAGGAATCTGTCCTACTTCACCAAACAGAAAAGTCCCTCTGCTGTCATTCTCAGTCTCTGGGAAGCCAGACATCAGGACAGCGGAGATCTTGACTCGCTCGCAAGTGCTTTGGAGGAGATTGGAAAGATTCACTGTAAAAGTCTGCCTCAGAGTCCAGATGAGAACGAAACAGACTTTACGTTTTGAGGGACGACGGAAAACTACATGTGCTCCACCAGACGCAACTCAATTTGGAGTCCAAGTGGACGAAGCTGAGGTGTATCCAGTCTGAGAGGAGACCTGGAACAGATGCGAGCGGTCACTTATCTGTACATGTGCAAAGTTGGAATGAATTTGGCAAAGCTTCGACGTCAGAGTGCCAAGCCATCGCATCTTACACAAAATTCCGCCTTAGTCTTTCCTGTTTGTTTTTTAATTGTGTGGGATTAGATTGGTGCAGGCTTTTCTTGTGCATCTTTTCCAACAGTTGCACAGTAATTAGACCCAATCTACATGTAACTACTGACGTGTGCTTTGTTTGCACTATATGATGTTTCGAGAAGGCAAGAGAGGGAAATACACTCCTGCCTTTTTTGCTCATCACACAGTGTGAACGTGGCTCACCATGTTCTTTTATTTCCATTGTTGTTTTATTGCCATTTTGCTGTCCTAATAGGATCAGCTGATGAATAACATGAGGTATTCTAACTTTGTTTTCAGCTGTGGCAGAGTGACTGCACAGTAGAAATGAATCTCATTTATGCAGGTTAGGGGCTAAAAATCAATTACGTTCCTCGCTCTGAAAATGCATAACCCACCCGTGTGCTCGAATGCATTACTGTTCCTGTGAGCAAATATGAGTCATCGGGAACAGAGAGCATCACTGTATCATGCCTTTTATATAGAGCGTCAGGCTTGAGACTAATATTGACCAAAAGCAGGGTTTGCTTAGGCCATGCAAACGGCAGAACATCCCTTTTGTTAACACTTCTGGCTTTCTTTTGAAATGCGGCTGAAAAGGAAGAGACTTCTGTAAAACGAAGCCTGTCTTATCTCCTCTGACCAAATTCCTCTGTGCGGCGTCAAACACAATAGGGGAACATGTGCCGCTGAGCAGGGAGAGTTATAATTAAGGTCTGATAAAAGGAAAGCAGCTATGTGGGGGAAAATGCCGTCAAGTACAGGAGAGAAAAAAAGTTATGTTCTTCTTTTCAAGTCATCTATCTCATTAACCTTCTCTCTCTAACTGAAATGCCTCCAAGAGCTCATTTAAGTTGTGTTTTTAGAAGTGGTTTCTTGGTTCTTAAAGGAAAATGATACGTTTTTGATTCACTTTGCATTCATACTGTCATTTGAAACAGAACTTACTGGACATCCAATACAATGCTATGTGTGGGGTTGAACCGACGAATGAAAAGGAGTCAAAACAGCTCCAGGAATTCCTCCATCACAATCATAAATGAAGGTCTGCTCCTTTGCGCATCTCTCATGCTTGTATTGAATTGTAATTGGCAACGTTGTGGATGTGGCAAGAAAAAAAAGGTATGCATGAACATTCTGTCCTATTAAGGGTGGCATCTTATGACATATTATCGTATTTTTGGTTCATTTTGTGTTCATATTTTAGCTGAACTGCACCGGAGTTGGAGCGAAGTGGACCAAATTGTAGGGCTGGGTGATTTGGCCTAAAATCTAAATCTTGATTAATTGAACATTTTGACTCGATTACGATTAATGAACGATTATTTTATTTGTTTATTTTAATTATTTTTTTGCCCTCAGAGTTCACTGACAGGTTTTGTACAGTAAATATGCGCACATTTTACAAGTGAGAGATTTTTGAATGAAGGGTGCACTGCTTGATTTTAAAATAATTGAAGGAAACACACACTATCTACTATCTATGATTATTTATTGACCTTCAATGTTAAACAACTGAAATTAAAACACACAATGCCTAAAACCAACAGTCACTTTTTTCTTATTAAAAAGGGGAAAAATAATTGTACTTTTGGAAAAAAAATGTATTATTTTAAATGTTTTTAAAAGTAGAAAATATAATTTTTTTGTAATTGAAAATATGCCGTCTCAAGGCATATCTGGCGCAGCTTCCAATAATCCTCACTGAAACGCAAACACGCAACGTGTAGTTAAATTTTACAAAAGGTGCACGGGTATGTGACCGCGAGAAAGCTGCGCTGAACCATACTTGTGCGTTTGATGCAGAAGTATGAATCAGCCTTAAAGGGGTGGTCAATGGTGTATTTTTAAGGCCTGGTTGTGTTTATAAGATGCAAAGCAATGTGTGCTCATGCTTCACTTGTAAAAAAATCAAGTAATTTTTTTATATTTCTTTGATTATATACAGCTACTCAGCAAACATGAAAACAACTGTCATATTTCCTAGCTCCCCTGAAAGGCCTGCCTTCAAGAGGCTCTGATTGGTCAGATAACAATGTGTTGTGATTCGTGGATTGGCTCCATGTCACGCCCCTACAAGCACGCACTTTTGCGTTGTTTAAAAAGTCCAGTCAGAGAAGCTGTTAGCAGAGTTAGCTGCCTGAATCAGACAGAAAAATCAAGAGCACACAGTTGAACCTCACGCCTGCTCTCTAAAATAAAATTTGACAAGTGTCTTTCACATATATTCAAAATAAGCATGTGTAAGTAATATAAAATGATCTCATATCTTTTGCGAGTTTGTTATCTGAGATGTAGCAGCATGGAAAGCAGCAGCATAGAGAGACACTGCAGCGCTGGTAAAGAGTGTGGGTGTTTAAAGCAGTTTGATGGATAAATGTGAATTTGTAGCTAAATTGTTTTTCCCAAACAGCATTTCCCATTGTTTACATCCTTGTTTACGTCCTCACTACTACATATTGTTAACGCTAGGAACTGTGCATGTAATAGATTAATTTTAACAAATAAAAATACTTACAGGTTGTGGCTCACAATCCACAGCTTCGTCGGTTAGAGTTTTTAGCTGAATCCAGCACTGAACAATTTATTTTTTTAATTTTCTGGAACATAATTAAAATTAAATTGTAAGCACTTCTGTGTTTGTGTCGTGTCCTTCAGAAGCCCAAATACAGCAACAGAACAAGCTCTGTGGAAATAGCAGCGTTTGGACGGCATTTTAGCTTTCACTGCTTTAACACTATAGCGCCTCTGGCCACGCCCCGTTGCTGCGCAGGGTGTGTGCGTATGGTAAATGCGCGTAACCTAAAGTGTTTGTGACTTCACAAGCCTGGATGTATTTTTTTTGTAGTCCCCAAGCTTTGTTCACTGTAGGCTTTACTAATCTAATGTCTCTCTTTGCATTGAACAATGAGCATATTACATTGAGATGTTTTTTTTATGTTCCCACAGCTACATTACACATCAACTAAAGCTTTAAATATGATATTGTAGTAGACCACCCCTTTAACACAGCAGGATCATGTGACTCCACAAGCGGTAGGGAACGTAATTGAAAAAAATTGACCTGGAAAAATTCGATCAATTATAGGTTCTGAATGTCAATTTCGATTACGTTTCAATTAATCACCCAGCCCTACCAAAACCCCTTTTCAGCAGTTTCTGTCCACTTTTTTTTTTCTGCACAGAGGTTTAGATGGCATCAGCCACACTTATTTAGATTAATCACTCTAATCTAAACAAACCTGGCAATTGTTAAACACCACTAGTTAAAAAAAGTATTTCTTACACATGGATTTTTTTATGTTTAATATACATCATATTAAGCATTTAACAAGATTGGACACCTTACTGGTGGACGCACAACTGTATCAAACAGCCCCCAAAATATTAATTCATTTTCTTTTTGGCTTAGTCCCTTTATTAATAAGGGGTCGCCACAGAGGAATGAACCGCCAACTTATCCAGCATATGTTTTACGCAGCGAATGCCCTTCCAGCTGCAACCCAACACAGGGGAAAAACCCATACATTCTTACGTCCACACTTATACACTACGGCAAATTTAGCTTATTCAATTCACCTATAGCGCATGTGTTTGGACTGTGGGGGAAACCAGAGCACCTGGAACAAACCCACATAAACATGGGGAGAACATGCAAACTCCACACAGAAATGCCAACTGACCCAGCCGAACCAGCAACCTTCTTGTTGTGAGGCCCCCAAATTATATTTTTTCTCATTATTCTTTACTATTTTTATATAAGTATTTTATATAATATTTGATTTAAACATGTCATTAATTTATCCGGAATCTCTTTTCTTAATATTCACATTCATGTCCAAACAATGGAGGGTTAAGTTATGCGTTAAAAAGTACAGAAATGATTCTAGCAAAAATGTATATGTAATTCTAGAAAATGGCTATCAAACCAAACTTCTGATTTTGCCCTATTATAGTGGACTGCTTTAATAGTGGTACTGTTTGATGAACTAGTACAAAAGCCTTCAAACGATAAGTTACCAATACTGTTTATCTGACCAACATCCATGTTATACTTAGGCCTTTGCTTCAAATTATGATTCTTGTGCCTTGTATAACTTCTGTAAATGGTGAATGTTGTACAGGTTAAAAAGACGGTTCCGAATCATGCAAACGTACTGTAAGATATCAGTTAAAAAGAAAACACTATATAACACTGATATGCAGGGGTCAAGAGCTTTTCTAGTGCTAAATATACTTGTTTGGTATTGCCAGGCCAGCTTTGTGGTATATTGTATGTATGATTATGAACATTTTGGATGTTTTCTGTACAGTAGAGTTTGCTGATGTATATGCAGTCTTTTGGAAATAAACGTACAGCTGAAGAGAGCTGCAACTCTAGCAAACATGACTGATGATTTATCGTCTTTCCATGTCCTCGTGGTTTTTATTTATTCATTTGAATCAGGCATTTCTGAAGTCTGCCATGTGTTTTCTTATTCAGAGCACATTGTAGTTTAAAATAGTAATTCTTTCTCAGAATTATTTTGTTTTTAACAAATAAAATACTTATTTTGTCATTTTTAGCACACTTGATGGAAATAAATTCGTCACAGAAGTTTAAACAGACGTAAAACACATAATTAATGTGAGAGAAACATCCATTCTGAGTCTCAGACATGCAGCAATTTACATTCATAAATGGCTGATGCAAAGTCCACAGTTTGAAGTCTTATCTCAAACCACCCCTCCTTTTTCCTGAACTTTCTTATCTAAGGAGACACAAGTGACTGAAGATTCAGCCCTGGCTGCCATGGTCAACCAGTGGTTTGTTTGTCCTCATTAATGTAAGATCAGTCAAAACAATATTCAAAAATCTGAATCAACAATAGTCTACATCCTAGTAAAAACCCAATTTCAAGATTATACAGCCAGCCTTTCATTGCTGTGTACATAGTTGTGTACCATTCAGGCAATTACATTACAGAAAAAGCGCTTTTGTCACTGAATGTATGCTTGTCTGGCGAGGCAGAGGGACGAAAACTAGATCAGTTTTCAGGAAGCTACAAAACGGTGTAATGACTAGATTTGCAGAAAAGAAAGAAAGATGCTTTTATTGAGGCACAGTAACGTCTTAAACAGACCATTCAGATGTTGTAGTTTATCTGGAGAACAAATCGCTAATACAATAACTTTGTTGAAATCGCAGTGTAATCTAATATAGCTAATGAATGCGTCACGTGGTCGAGTGTGTTTGCTGGGAGTGAAAGGACTGACCTTTGTCTGCATTCTGAAGCGGCCCTATGAAATTCCCCTTACACTTGGTAAATGAATAAACAAACAGAAGTCCCACCTTCATCCGTGCTTCAGCCTCTTTCCTGACTTTTACTCAACAGTCCTAGTATCTCACTGTCACACTCAACTGTCTGCAAGATAGCGCCGAACTGACACAAGTGGCCTTGCGTTTCGGAAATTGATAAAAACGGTTAGGATAGAGTGCGCGTTCAGATAGTCTTTATGGGGAAATATCTTCTAGGATCTAATAAGAACGAAATATTTGAAAACAGTAACTTATTTGAGTAGTTATTTGACATAAAATGTATGTGGGCTAATAACGTAGCACGTTCGAATTTATGAATCCCACTATGTCGAAGGCTGTTCAATATTTATTAGATCACGTGACTGGACGGAACTTTTAAAATAACGCCGCATAGTTAATATTAATGAGCTCTGCCTCAGCAATAGTAGGATTTGTCAACGTGTGAAGAAGAAGCGCTCAATTATCATGTTGTCTGGACCGGAAGTTTTCAGCTAAATACACAGGAGGTACGCTATCTTTATCAGTAGGATGGCATTGGGACGCAATCAACATTCGGTCATACGGAGAAAGTGAGATAATGATTGGACTACTATGAGATACATTACTTTATTGGTAAGTGAGCTCATTATTTATTTAATTTGTGGTTAGGTAGAGTTTATTGCTGTCAATGTCGTTATAAAGACACTTTAGTGTTAAGTTTAGTTTACTTTATGACGCGTTTAACTGAGACGTGCTTGGACTTGTCGATGGCGATAACAGTCACCTGGCACATCGTATCTTAGTCAAATTAAATAGTTTTGTTAATTAGTCCATTATAATCAAAAACATTAATATTAGAACTGATTGAAGTGCCAGATCATCGAACTTAGTAACTTACTATACGAAAATCTGGAATCTGATGTTTAAAAAATGTTGATAAAATCATCTTTAAAGTTTAACAAAGCAACTATTGGCCTACTTATTTTTATTTGTTTTAATATCATTTTAATTATATTTACTGTAGGAAATTTACTAAATGTCTTCATGGAACATGATCTTTACTCGATACTGTAAAATAAATTGTCATAAAAGACAAATCAATCATTTTGAAGCATTTGCATGCATTTTGGCCTTTTGCTAAGCATACCTGTACAACATAGTACAAGTTTTGTCCTCCAGGGTCATATATGTGACGTAATACTGTCTTAAATGTATATGCTGTCCTAGATTTGAATATATAGAATGACATCAATGTATTTAACAAAATATTAGAGACCACTTGACAATTATCTGGATTTACTGGCTTTATTAGGTATGAGTTTGAGTAAAATGTTAACATTTGTTTTGTTGTATGGGACATTCTACCTGAAACGTATATTATCTGTCCCTGAAATAAAAACATAAATACAGTGAATAAAAAGTGTTTTATCCTAAAAATTTCTAAAATGGACTGAAGGTTGATTCCTGCGAGTTGTTCTGTAAAGGAATATGTCATTCATTTGGTTCTGATTTTTTTTCTTTATTAAAAACACTTTACAACTGTACAAACTCTGTCATCATCCTTGTTCCAGCCCAATTGAACCTACAGCTTTAATAGTTTTGTTATGCTAAAAACTGTTATTTAGAAAAAAATAAACTTCAGAAATAGCAAGTTTAAATTATTGTCATTCACATTAATTTATTAAAAACATGAAATTATAAATAAATTCTACAAATAAATACTATTTTACAATTATCCCCATGTTTCTGTCAGTCCTTTCATATTTGCATTAAATTTAACTTAAAATTCGTGCAATACATGTTTAAGGCTGTGACTTGGAAGTGACATCATTTAATGGAAAAGCTAACAGTGATCAAGGATGCGTTCTGTCAATGAATCGTCTGATCTGATGCTTGTTTTGTATGATTTTTTTTTTTTTTTTTGAGGTCAACAAGCTTAAGTAAGGCCCTGTCACATTTTTTATAAGTGAAAATGTACGTTTCTGGTTGAATGTCCCATATTCTATTAGGGTTTGAATTATTATTTTTTTTCTTACAACCTTCAAACCAAAGATCTTTTCATTCAGCATTTTGTATTCAAAAAATGTCAATTGGTCAAAACAACAGATGATTTCATTTATTGTTGTTTGAAAATGATCAAATTTCTCAACTCATCTAAAGTTATGTTTTTGTGTAATCTAAAATAGGGAAAAACATAATAATAATTGTAACAAATGCAATGTTCTAACATGAATTCAACATACTTAAATAAATTCAAATATAAATTAAAAACTATTTTGTCAATTATTGCATAAAATCTCAATATTATCTTCTAACAGGTCAGATCTAGTCTAAATTCTCTCAAAGAAGGGCCTGTTACAGAACATCAGTGTTTAAACTGGTCATCTGATATCATCTTCATAATATCCTCAACTCTAACCTAGTATATGAATCAAGAAAGACTGAAGTTCCTAAAAACTATGAAAGACTTGAAAAGGTGTGCTAAGTTTTACACCAATAGATGTCAGTATAAGATCAAACATCACATTTACAGAGGATTGCAGAAAGCCAGTATTAACTGAAGCTGTATATTTTACATTTATCTCCTTTTTCTGTTATTCTGTGTGTAGGTTTTGCTGTTACTAAATGTCATAAATGCTGCTAGAAGTCATGGGGATCTGGCCTGGGCTCACAGATCTGTGAAGAACAGATTAAGCCGAGATGTTTCATGCAGAGAAGGCTTGGAATATCCACATGAAAACATCTGCTGTCTAAACTGCCCTGCTGGTGCATTTATTTATGTATTTATTTTTAACATCATTTTAATCTGATTGTGATTCTGTTTGCATGAGCACTCAAATTCCTACATCACATCTTTTGCAGGAACCTACGTGAAAAAAGCTTGTGCTACTGCTTCAGAAAAAGGAGTGTGTGCGCCGTGTGAGTTTGACACATATACTGAGCATGACCATGGATTGTTGAAGTGCATATCTTGCGACAAGTGCCGTATAGGTAATTCTGATGTTTATTTACATTGTCTACACTTCCAGGCTTTTCAGATTAGCATAAAATATTTAATGTCATACAAACTGAATTGATATTGTGTTTATATATTGTAAATTGTCTGCTATCTGTGTATCTTCGTTCCTTCCTTCTGTAGATCAGGAAACCATAGAGAAATGCACAAGCACCCAGAACACAAAGTGCAAGTGCAAAAATGGGTCATTTTGTTTACCAGACCAGGCTTGTGAGGTGTGCAAGAAATGCAGCAGGTTTGTCCATTTTTAAAACACATCAGTCGTACATTTACTGTGCATTGATCCAGGGTTTTTATGGGATTAAATTGCAGAAATAAAATCTGATCATGATATAAAGTGATCAAGCCTCTCCAGGACCTCATATGCATTTTTTTTACAGTATCTTATAAACTTTAAATTTGGATTTTGACAGAATGAAGGGAGCAAAGTCTTTTACGTTTCATTAAAATTGTTTATTCATTTTTACTTGGGTAAGTCTTGCATAAATCAAAAAGTGTTACAGGTTTGAAACACAGTGAAAGTGAAAAACAGATGGCACAATTTTCATTGAGTTGGAACTGAAGATAATTTTGTTTTTGTTTTAACACAGATGCAAAGAGGATGAGGAGACTGAAAAAAGCTGCACAGACATTTCCAACACAGTCTGTAGAAAGAGAAGCTCTCCAGGAAGCTCCACCTCAAGTAACCGGAAACCCGAATATAACCAAAACCAGAATATAACTGTACCTGGGGTATTTGCAGAAAGAAAGAAAAAAAAAGTTGTTGCAAAATATTGTAAAGTACTGCTAATATATATTTTTATGGCTCTTTTATTAAATTAATTTAATATTTTCCTTAATATATTCAATGGGGTGCACAAATTTTTGCACTGTGAGCTTAAGTTATTTTGTTAAATTAATTTCAGCTTTGGCTTTGATAATTACTAATGTGATGTTTATGCACTTAAGTGTGATGTCACACGAAGCAGCTTCCGGGTCCAATCGCTCTATCAAACTGTATGGGAAGACCCAACAAATGGTAACAGTAAACATTCAAAAAGCGATGCATCACTTTCAAAAATCATGATCGTTATATCTATATTCATACATAATATGCGATGGCCAGAACGTGATACATTTTTTCATATATTGTTAAAATATTAGTGTCTGTGGTGCAGCAAGTCCAGAGACTGTTGTGTACACCATGATTCTTTTATAAAATTCAATTTATTGTGTGATCCGACTAAGAAGAGATAATAAACCAATATTTTCTCAATTCAAATGAGTAGCGGCTTGGTCCCGAAAATGGCATTCCATACATCACGACTTAACATGTGGACATACACGTATCTAATCATCCTATAGAAAGAATTCATTTAAAAGAGTTCTGTAAGGGATGTACTCATTTTGTTTTACACTGAAGTGAACATAAGTTGCTATAAGAACTTACATACTCTAAAATGTAGTCAGAATTATTAGCCCCCCCTTTGAATTTATTTATTTTTTTCTTTTTTAAATATTTCCCAAATGATGTTTAACAGAGCAATGAAATTTTCACAGTATGTCTGATAATATTTTTTTTCTTCTGGAGAAAGTTTTATTTGTTTTATTAAGGCTAGAATAAAAGCAGTTTTTAATTTTTTAAAAATTATTTTAAGGTCAACATTATTAGCCCCTTTAAGTTATATATTTTTTTCGACTGTCTACAGAACAAACTATCATTATATAATAACTTGCCTAATTAACCTAGTTCAGACTTATAAATGTCACTTTAAGCTGTATAGAAGTGTCTTGAAAAATATCTACTCAAATATTATTTACTGTCATCATGGCAAAGATAAAATAAATCAGTTATTAGAAATGAGTTATTAAAACTATTATGTTTGGAAATGTGTTGAAACAAAAAAAATCTCTCTATTAAACAGAAATTGGGGGAAAAATAAATAGGGGGGCTAATAATTCTGACTTCAACTGTATGTAGGATTTTTGAACGCTGAGCTTTTCCACTTAAATCTCCTTAAATTAAGTGGGGCATATCTAGGCATGGTACGATAACTGTTTTCAAGGTATACCACGCTTTGGAAAAGTCAAGGTTTTAAAACCGCCAAAATTTTCTTTTATACCGTTTCTATGGTATAGGTAAGATTTTTATAACTTTTTTTTAACATTTTTTTTTTGTTTGTTTTTGTTTTTAGGAAAACAGAATCTTCAGCAGAATGATCTCCAAAGATGCTGTTTTAAATTGTAATGAAATCTGTCTTTTAGAAACTAATGAAAACAGCAGAAGTCAATGATTCATTTTAATCATTTCGACTTGTTTACTGCTCCAAAATAGAAAAAAAATGTTTCTCAAAATAAATTCTATTTTGTTCAAAGGGTAAAGATGTTTTAGTTTTTTACCCAGATATTTAAAAAGAATATATTTTTATCCAAGGTTATCAACCGCCCATGCATAGGTATGTCACATAACCAGCTTTTTTGGAATACTCCTCAGATCAAATGTAGCATGTACACATTCACATCTGAAGGAAATCATAATTGCTGGCTTAGACATTCTGCCTAACAAAGACTTCATTTGCGTAATGTTTAATGCTGTGGTTTTATCCTATTTGTTCTACAGTGACTTTCATTGTTATCATGCCGTTAATTGCAATTCTGGCTTGCATTTTGTGCATCGTCTACTGGACAAAGTCAAAACAAAATAAAACAGCTGGTAAGTCACACATTTTTAAAACTTTCCTTGGATTTTCCCAGACATTTCTTCTAATTTCACTTTTTTTTTGCTTCACAAAATGTTTTTCAACTCCAGTAACATCACGAAGTCCAAGGGAGATGGTTAAGATCTGTATGGTGGGACAAGTTTACACTGCATTTCTCAGCTTTTACATAATTTGAATGAAACTGAACACTGAAATATACACTGTGTCTGTCTGCCTCTAGGGTCACAGTGAGGAGGTCGGAGAGGAAAAGCAGAATGATCACAACTCCAGGATTGATGACTCCTCTCAGCTCCAGCCATTCCTCGAGCAAAACTTTGTGGTGGGTACCAGTGTTCCCAATCCATCAGAGGCAGAAAAAGACAAGGGGCTTGGGGACAGTCTCTCTAACACCGCCAACTCTTCACAAACTAGCCTGGCCATGTGTGTTGTGCCCAGTGATCTGCAGTCCTGCCACACTAACCAGTCAAGCAGCTCCGCACTTGCCTGGCAGCCTCCTGCTTTGGTGAGAGTTGCCGCTTTTTTTGTCTTAACATCACTTTTGTCTAAGTCTCTGCTCTTTATGCCTCTTGAATGTAATTGCTTTGTTACTGGTTATATAACAAAGTAACTCTGTTGGCGTCTGTGCTGTTGTAGCTTGCATTAATGTTTACATCTTTCAGTGCTGTCATATTTTCACTGCAAGACTTCCTTAACATGAAATGTAATATGGGGTGTTTATGGTTTGCAGTGTGTTCTTAGTTGTTCTCTTAAAGTGACAAACACTTGTCAATATTAGTGATAGCATTTGCTCCTTTTTAGCACTTTTGAACCTGTGTCTTGTTCCGTGAAACTAGCTGAACAACTAGCTAAACACACTCTGGATTGTAGAGTAGATTCAGAGTTGACAAAAACAAATGATTCCATCCTGGCTTAGATCTGGGGTTATATCAATAAGGAGGTTCAACCAACTCTGAGTCAACTTTTTTTGAGTTTTAAGTTTGAGTTGACTTATTCTGAGATGGGGAGTTTTTGGTTTCAGATGGTTTTGGTTTTCAGCTGAATTGAGTTTGATTGATCAGTTGATTTTGAGTTAAGTGCAAGGAGCTCCAATATTACTATTCACTTTGGCAACAGCACCAGACAAAAAGATGTCTGCATTCTCCAGTTCAAGTTTGATTCTTATTACTGTTATAATATCTCAGGTAGGTTACTGAACTAATAGGCTATTTGTTAAATGAAATGATAATTTAACTCCTAATAATGTTTGTTTCAATTTGCATTAACACTGGATCCGCCATGGGGTTAATTTTACCAAGCACTGTTATTCAAATGTACATAACAGACCTTCAATAATGCATTCAAGCCTCCCAGTCATTGACTTTTACTAAAATAGCCTTATTTACAATTCCCAGATATTAAATTAGATAAAAATAGATTGAAAGTGGGACACTTATACCTATGAGTTCCAGCGTGGGTCAAATTTACCCCCAAAAAATGTATTTATGCACTGCTTATGTTTGAAATTACGCACCAGTGACTTTTACTTTCTATTTCGCTTACTGAATTAGTGGTTATAATAAATAAATAAAGTCACAATGACTCTAAGGCAATTTGTAGAGCTATTAAAAACACAAAATGCAATGAATGATGGAGAGTCTGGAGAAATAAGTTATGCATCAGATTATGATGGCTCAAATTTAGATATTTCAAGTTCAAACTTTATTGGTTCTCCTAAAATAATTGTGTTATCCTGAAATAATCTGAAATTTCATGAGTCTAGACCAGGGGTGACCCAGTCATGGAGGGCTGGTGTCCTGCAAAGTTTAGTTCCAACCCCAATCAGACACACCTCAGCTAGCTAATCAAGCTCTTACTAGGCTTTCTAGAAACATCCTTGCAGGTGTGTTGAGGCAAGTTGGATCTAAATCTGCAGGACATCAGCCCTCCAGGACCGAGTTTGGACACCCCTGGTCTAGACACTTTTTGTTAACAGTTTCGAAAAACAGTGAAATAGTTTGTTTGTTTTTCTAGCAATTTCTAAACAAAATTTGTGCTGAGTAAAATGTACACGCACTGGCAATTTTAGGTATACAGCGACCTCCAGCCGTTCTAGTGTTAACATTTTTTTTATTACCACTCTGTCAACACAAGTTTTTCAAGATACAAGACTACTATACATATCTGATATAATTTTCCTATAGAAATTCCAACTTTATTTAACATAATTATAAAAAATACTTGGTAAGAAAAACATTTGATATACGTGTCCTTTTATTTCAATTATTGATCTAGTTTGGGTTTGTAATCTCTAACCTGCTCTGGAGTAGAGTAGCAACGTATTACTAAAAAGTAATTTTTGATTTCATGGCAAACTTATGTGAAGAGCAATCTCTGTGCTGATCTTAGAAAGTCATGTTACTCCATTAATCAGTGATTACTGAACATGCTTTGATATTTTATAAGAAACTCAGCCTTTGTTGTTAAATTTGTAATGTATAATAAAGACTGTATTTTTATATATATATATATATATATATATATATATATATATATATATATATATATATATATATATATATATATATATATATATATATATATGATTGAACAAGGGTTATAATACTGATATAGTGTTTTTTTTCTTTTTTTTCTTTAAAGTGCCGCTAATAAGTACAAGCGTGATTTTGGGCTCTACCATACAACAGGCGCAATAAGGTGCAAGATGTGTTTGCCGCATTGTGTTTCTATTTTCAGACCAGCGCAGCCCTAATTTTCACGTTTTGTGCCACGTTGTTTAAATAGCAAATCCATTTGTGCCACTTTGTGGACTCATGGGTGTGCTGGCCTAAAAAGGATGCGTGTTAAGGCGCATTGTTGGCGCGTTGCTATTTTTAAGAACTGAAATAGACTGAGCCATTGACCAACTAAAACCTGGTCCAAAGTCAAGCGCAGAGCACATTAGTTATGCACCCATGCTGGTCCAAATTGCTTACATATTGCTTAATACACACGGCATGTACAGCAATACACAAATAAATTACATGTGAAATAGCAATAAAGGATTAAGATGTTACAAATATTATTATTTTCTACATAAATATAAAAACCACTGCCTCAATGCCATCTTCATGTCCAGGGGGCTTTTTCAGTTTATTCATGACAATTTGCATTTGTATAATGTTATTATTATTAGCAGTATTATTTGTTAATTCCATATTTATATTTATTTTAATAAAAACAAGTTTAGATTTGTCTACCTGCCGGGTTTTAGAGACGTATGCATCACCGTGGGGCATAGCATGTGTGTTTGGATATAACTTTTTGACCACACATTGTTATTATTGTTCATTTATTCGTGTGCTGGAAACTGGTAATGAATTTAGAAATAATTTTGAAACAAATCTTTGAGCTTAACAAATGAAATTAAATATGTAGGCTAATGAATGTCTTCAGTGAAGTGCATACAACACCGTTTCCACAAAAGTAAAGGAGTAAAGTCGAGTAAAAATAAAATAAAAAGAAAGTAAAGACGCCGGATGGGGAGGCTTGTTCGTTCTTTATCCTCGTGCTGCAGATGGTCTGTTTAACTGTTTTCTTGCTAGTAAAGCCTTTAGTTTTTCCACTTACAAAGTCCACTATGTAAATAACAAATGTGCCATGGCGTGACACAACTGACTCTTAAAGGGAATGGTAGATGAGACTCTGATTGGATTAATGCACGTTATGCTCAAAACACACCCATAACTCATTAAGAAAATAAGCACAACCCTGTTAGAGCATGCGCCAGAGCGCAAAGTGTATTTTTTTGTCTTTAAAATAGCAAAAGTGGATTCAGACACGCCCTTAATGCGTTTGCGCCATGCGCTTTAGACTAATCATTTAAAGTAGAGCCCATTATGTCAAAATATATTTAAACAGCCACATGCTGCCATCTACTGGTGTAACGATGTACTTGACACAATGTTGATTTGAAGCATGAAGGTACTCTCCACAGGTGGTTTACTTTATTTTGATTGTTACTAGGGCTGCACGATTAATCGCAAAAAGATCGCGATCCTACGCACGATCTTAATTCAGCTTTTCTATAATTCAGCTAACTATATTTTCAAGGTCAGGAGAGAAGCGTAAAGGCAGTCGCAGAAGTCTTCACAGCAACATGGGCACATCCAAATGCCATTAAAAGTGTTGCATACTGTATTTATAAGGTATAATTTACCCAAAGTAATTTCTGTCTTAATGTAATGATGTAGTCGCGGCCGCGAAATCACACGTGAGCTTGTTTACTACTGAGAGGACGTGCGCATGGCCGCAAACAATGTCTACTTCAGTGAACAGAACCTGCATAGGCTGTGAATAACAGCTAATAAAGTTGTAAATAACATTCAGTTTGTTGCACAGAGCGATTGTTGAGAGCCGCGTGGGAAATATGGTTTGCATGTGTGTGTTTTTTCTAACAGTGACGGCCAGTGTTGCCAGATTGGGTGGTTTTGAATTTATTTTTGCGGGTAAAAAATGACATAGGCTTGTAGTGAAAATTTGGGCGGTTTTGCAACGGCGTGCCCGCCAGCCTTGGTCTGCCCGTATAAATATCCCAAAGAGATGTGTTTTGATATCCCAAAGAGATGCCATAGCCTCCGTTCTTCGCAAGCATACGCTTGGAACAGTGTAGAAACGCTTGTGATCTCCCTCCCCGACACAACACACCCACCCGCCCCCACTCCTCAGCCTCAAGACAGGTTATTATAGTCTACTGATTGTTGGGCGGCGCTTTTTGGTTTTCAGCGGTTGTCCGACAGCTTTTGGGCTGGAATCAGTCAGCCATAACTGGCAACACTGGTGACGACAGCCATGAGCTGCACTCGGAAGTGAAAGTGAAACTGACGTGCACATAATTTAAACGATCATGTCGCATTTTAGAGTTAAGATTACGACAAGCATTTGATGTTTTTTTTCTTTCATAGCAAACACAAAGTGTTATGCATGCAAATAAATGTTTACTGGGTCAGAATAACTACTGTAGCCTATATAATGTTGAATAAAAGGCAAGAGGGAATCTGATAATGACAGATGTCTCATTTTACCAGTGAAAATAATGGTCTAATAATGTTGTCAATAACAAATGGCAAGCGTATATCTCAAACACAATAATTCAACTTCAGAATTATGAATAGTTTTATTCTGCTGTCATCACTTTAACAACCAGGACAAATTTAAAGTCTGTTCAAGTCCACCGTTCCAAGTCTATACACAATTGAGCATTTTAACCAACAGTAGACCTACACGTAGGGCTAATATTACTGTTGTTTTACTATATGTTTGAGAAATAACAATATTAATAGCGTCCTCATATTATTCTTTATTTTACATCTACAGAATCATGAGAAAATCGTGATCTTGATTTTAAGCAAAAAATAATTGTGGTTCTCAGTTTAGCCAGAATCGTGCTGCCCTAACTGTTACTATAGAGATTAATGTTTAGATTGTAGCTAGAAGCTTTTATTGTAGTACTCTGGGCATTTATTTATTTTTATTTATTTATTTATAAAACAAAATAACAATGCAGTGTTGCTGAAAAAAGAAGTCTGAAGCTGTTTGATAACTTAGACACCTACTCTCTGTGAGTGGCAGTAATTTCACAGGAACTGTACCTGTAAACATTTTGATAGACTGTCAAATACCTGAAATTTAGGAATCATTTAGAAATCTTTGGATTAATCATGCAATTTTAAGTTAAAAATAATTAATTGAAAAAATGTCATGCGCCGCTTAAATAATTTTTCTCCATTTTTAGTTGTCAGTTTGAGGTCACTGTCATGCTGTGTTTAATAAAACTCCAACAGTAACAGTCTTGTACCAGTCTTTGCATTTTTGATTATAAGTTTTTCTTTTCATCTCTTTAAGGAAAGAGAGTCATCAAGAAGACTTGTTCCTTTGAGCGGTAAGGTTATACCTTTCTCTGAGTTAACATTCACAAGTATATTAACTCAGCAATTCTAAAAGTAACGTTGTTGTAAAACTGTAACATTTTCAGGTGAAGAATCGTTGAAGAAAACCTTTGATTTCTTTGAAGAAATTGATGTCCATTATCATAACCGATTCTTCAGGTTGATTGGACTGAGTGATAATGCAATCAAAAGCGCTGATTCTCTTTTTCCAGAAGACAGAGTTTACGAACTATTGAAAATCTGGATGGAAAAGGAGGGACTGAAGGCAGATTTCAACAGTCTTATTGAAGCATTAATTTATTTAGACCAGAGGCTGTCAGCAGAAAATATCATTGCTAAGGCAATTAATAATAGTTGCTTTAAATATGAAGAAGAGTGACTGAAAACATGCAACTATTGTCATCCTCTTAGCATTCTCAGGGGACCAAGGTGCAGTATGCTTTTCAGTTTCATTTTATCCATTGCTTCCCATATGTAGTGTTATTTCTCAACAATTTCAGGATGAAAAGTGTTTCTCTGACAAGGTATTTATTATGTTAGGAAATGTTTAAATCTTTAGATATGACAAACGCTGTTGGTCACGAACATTAGTTACGTTTAAAAAGATAAAACTAAGTATTTAAGACATCTGATGTTATAAAATGTGTATTTCGCAATTTGGCGATGTTTTTTTTTTTTTATTCCTTTTCATTTTGTATAAATTTGATGTGTGCCATGTGATGATTTTGTTAACTAATAAAGGAATTCATTTATACATTTTTCACTTAATTAGCTTCACTAAACATAATTACTCTGTTCAATCATTATTGTAAATGCTTTGAATATAGTGCCCTGATCTCCTATTGTAGGAAAAAAAACTGCATTTCAGCTTGCTCACCACAAGAGGTCACTAACATGTTTTACAGTTTAGTAACTTATTTTAAGCTTATTTTAGTCAAATGAACTTAGTTTACTAATATTGTTCAGATAAGACTGCATATTTTAGATTATGTTGATTAAAATAATGTCATGGTGGTGAAGCACTGAATTAAAATATTAGATGATTCTACTAATTGAATGATAAAGTCTGGACACTGTTGGCCCACTCTGCTCCCGCCCACCACCCACCGCAAAGGGGCTCATTTGCAGACATCCCCAACCCCCACCTCAAATGATTACAATTCCAGCCAAGTTTTTCATGGCCCTGTATTAGACTACCATCTAACAACACGGAACAAATTCTATCTGGATCTAATAAAAAGTGCATCTGGATTGAGTGCAAACAAGCGAGCATGTATGATTTTTGTTCGAAGTGCCGAAGAGCCTGACAGCGCGATCGCATTTACAGAACGGTACTAGCAGAGTACAGCGTGTGTCTGTGAGAGATGCAACATTCTCACAAACTTTCCTTCGGTTTTAGTCCCTGAGTTCTCAAAGGTCGCCACAATGAGGGGAACCACCTCTGGCATATGTTTTACTGGTGATTGCGAATACAATCTTAAACACACCGTGCATGCAAACTGGATAGCCCACACTTTGAGAATTCTGCATAGAAAGGCCTCCTGGCCCAACCGGGACTCGAACAAGCGACCTTGAGGCGACAGTGCTTACCAAGAGCAGCACTGTGTGCCATTCATGTATCCAATTATTACTTACTGTAGCCTATATCACTAGCCTGCATGCGTTTCTACATTTCTCAGTTTTTACTTAATTAGCTTCACCAAACATAATTACTCTGTTCAATCACTGTTGTAAATGTGTTAAATTAATATACTGCCTAAATTTCTTGTAGAACGTTTATTCAAAATATGAATATATAAAAACTGCATTTCAGCTCGCTCACCACAAGAGGTCACTAACATGTTTTACATTTAAGTAACTTATTTTTTTTCATTTGTCAAATGAACTTCATTGACTAATATTGTTCAGATAACATCACTTTTAGCTTATGTTGACTAAAATAATGGTGTAGTGGTAAACCACTAATATAAAATTAATTCTATTAATTCTCTTCTTGATTCTATACTTGAATTAAAAAATCTGGACACTGTTGGCCCTCTCTGCACCAACCAACTACCCACCGCAGAGGGGATCATTTGCAGACATCACCAACTCCCAACTCCTACTATTAATATTAGTATTATTTATTATTATATTATTTTCCAAATATTTTCAAATCCCAGTCATGTTTTCATGGCCCTGTATTAGACCATCATCTGACAACACCGAATGAACTATCTGTATCTAAAAAAAAATGTGGTCAAATTGGGTGCATTTTACAAGCGAGCATGTGTGATTTTTTTTTTGTTCAAAGTCCCGGAAAACCTGACAGCGCGATCGCATTTACAGAACGATACTAGCAGAGCACAGCGTGTGTCTGTGAGGGATCCGCTATCCTCACAAACTTTCCTTCGGTTTTAGTCCGAGTTATCAGAAGTCACCACAGCGAATGAACCGCTGATTATTCTGGCATGTTTTACCAGCGATTGCAAATACACTCTTAAACATGGACACTGCATGTCTTTGGACTGTTGGAGAAACCGGAGCACCCACACTCTGAGAATTCCGCACAATGCTTACTGCGGCCTATATCACTAGCCTACATTTCTCCATTGGGGCTTTTCCTGTTGCTCGTTCTCTCTTATACCTCCATTTGTTACATTAAAAAATAAAGCAAAGTATTTAAGACATCTGAGGTAATGAAATGTGTTTTTTGTATTTATTTGATTTGTGCCATGCAACGATTTTTGACGATTCCTCTAATAAAGGAACTCATTTCTACATCTGTTTTTACTTAATTAGCATCACTAAATCTGATTACTCTGTTCAATCACTATTGTAAATGCTCTGAATAAAGTGCCTAAATCTCATGTAGGACGTTTATTAAAAATACAAATATATACAAACTGCAGCTCGCTCACCACAAGAGGTCACTAACATGTTTTACAGTAAAGTAACTGTGTGGTGTTACCCCTTTTTTCTTTAGTCAAATGAACTTCGTTTGTTAATATTGTTCAGATAACACAACATGTTTTAGGTTATGTTGATTAAAATAATGTCATGGTGGTGAAGCACTGATATAAAATTATAATATTAGTTGATTCTATACTTGAAATATAAAGTCTTGACACTGTTGGCCAACTCTGCTCCAGCCCACCACCCACTGCAGAGGGGCTCATTTGCAGAAATCACCACCCCCTACCCCCAATGATTACAGTTTGTATTATTTATTATTCAATTTCCTCATATTTTCAAATCCCAGTCATGTTTTCCTGACCCTGTATTATACTATCATTTGACAACATGGAACAAAAAAAGTGCGGCTGACATGAGGGCATTTTTACAAGCGAGCATGTATGATTTTGATTCAAAGCCTGAAAACACGATTGCATTTACAGAATAATACTAGCAGCAAAGTACAGCGTGTGTCTGTGAGGGATGTGCTATCCTCACAAGCTTTCCTTCGGTTTTAGTCTGAGTTATCAAGTGTCGCCACAGCGAATGAACCGCCAATTACTTTGGCATATGTTTGTAAATACACTCTTAAACATAGACAATGCATGTCTTCAGACTGTTGGAGAAACCGGAGCACCCACACTCTGAGAATTCCACACAGAAAGACCTCCTGGCCAAACTGGGACTCGAATCAGCGACCTAGAGGCGACAGTGCTTACAAAGTGCCATTCATGTATCCTGTTAATGCTTACTGTAGCCTATATTACTAGCCTACATGTGTTTCTCCATTGGGGCTTTTTCCTGTCGCTCGTTCTTCTCTTTTGTCTCTCTCTTTTGTTCACTCCATTAGTTACATTAAAAATAATAAAACATCGTATTTAAGACATCTGACGTTGTGAAATGTGTATTTGTTTACACTTAATTAGTGTCACTAAACATGATTACTGTTCAATCACTATTGTAAATGCTCTGAATAAAGTGCCTAAATCTCATGTAGGACGTTTATTAAAAATACATATATATAAGAACTGCATTTCAGCTTGCTCACCACAAGAGGTCACTAACATGCTGTACAATTAGGTAACTGTTTTCACTTTTTTTTTGTCAAATTAACTTCGTTTACTAATATTGTTTAGATAACACAGCATATTTTAGCTTATGTCGGTTAAAATAATGTCATGTTGGTGAAGCACTGATATAAAATTAAAATATTTGTTGATTCTACTAATTGAACGATAAAGTCTGGACACTGTTGGTCCACTCTGCTTTCGCCCACCACCCCACTGCAGAGGGGCTCAATTTGCAGACATCCCCAACCCCCACACCCTGTTATTATTATTAGTATTATTTATTATTATTTTATTTCATTTAATATTTTTCAATTACAGTCAGGTTATCATGACCCTGTATTAGACTATCATCAGACAACACGGAATTAACTCTGTATCTAATAAAAATCCCACCCACCACCCACCGCAGAGGGGCTCATTTGCAGACATCCCCATCCCCCACACCCTATTCATACTATTTATTATTATATTATTTTGCAAATATTTCCAAATCCTAGTCATGTTTTCATAGCCCTGTATTAGACTATCATCTGACAACATGGAATAAACTCCTTCTGTATCTAATAAAAATTGTGGCCAAAATTGGGTGCATAATTCTGACAAGCGAGCATGTGTGATTTTTATTCGAAGCCCCAGAAAGCCTGACAGCACGATAGCGTGTGTCTGTGAGGGATGTGCTGTCCTCACAAACTTTCCTTTGGTTTTAGTCTCTTGAGTTATCACGAGGTTGCCACAACGAAGGAACCATCAATTACTCTAGCATATGTTTTTACCAGCGATTGCAAATAAACTCTCTCAAATACACTGCATGTCTTTGGGCTGTTGGAGAAACCGGATCACCCACACTTTAAAAATTCCACACTGAAAGGCCTCCTGGCCCAACCGGAACTCAGCGACCTTCTTGAGTGCTCACCAAGTGCCGTCCTACATGCACCATTCATGTTACCTATTTAATGCTTACTGTATAGCTATCACTAGCCCACATGGGTAACTTTTTACAATAACAGTAGATGAAAAATATGTACTAATGTGTAGTCTAAACATTTCAATCATTTTATTATGAATGCATCTTTATGTCATCACTTGAAGGGCCACATTATCATTAACTCAGTCTTATGAATATGGCTGGGCGATTAATCGAAAAGTAATAAAAATCGACATTCACAACCTATAATCAATCGAATTTTTCCAGGACGATTTTTTCAATTACTTTCCCACATGAAGTCACATGACCCAGCTCTGGTAAGGGCTGAGGCTGATTTATCCTTCTGTGGCCACTTTGCAGCCACATCTGATCTCTGGTCATTTTCCATTACATAAAATTATTATTTACATTAAATTATTTGTTTACAGAAGATGCAAAAATGCACTGTTTAAAATATCATTTACAAGATGTACAAGAGTTATTCTATTTAGACGAGATATTGCTTATTTTCTACTTTTAATATGAAAAACATTGAAAATAATTAAGTGTTTCCAAAAGTGCAAGTTTTTTTATAAGAACTGACTGTTGGTTTTAGGCAATGTGTGCTTTAATTTCGGTTGTTCAACGTTGATGTTCAATAAATAATCATAGATAGTAGTGTGTGTTTCCTTCAATTACTTTAAAATCAAGCAATGCACCCTTCATTCAAAAATCTCTCCCTTGTAATATGTGAGGATATTTACTGAACAAAACCTGTCAGTGAACTCCGAGGGGAAAAATAATAAATAAAATAATCGTTCAATAATCGTAATTGAGCTAAAATGTTCAATTAATCAGGATTTTGATTTTAGGTCAAATCGCCCAGCCCTACTTACAACTCCTGTGTTTAAACTGTTGATTTTAATGTTGACAGTACACTTTTCTATTGCTTTCAATCATGTAAACATGCACTAAACAGACGTGCACAACTTTTATGTGCCCCTCCAAGTAAAGCGATGACATGAAGATGCATTAACAGGTCTTAAGTTCATGTTACATTTAGCTAAACCTAAAATGTTACTCAATATATTAATTAACAAACATGAACTAACACGTAATTAAGGTAGCCATTATTCACACATCAACTCGTGTGACTAATGTGAAGTAAGGTCGTTCACTGTTAGCTCATCATTATTAGTTCATAATGAAGTAACATTTGAATGACATATAATAAGCCTACATTATTATTAATCATGTACTGTTCTTGTATAGTGTTACCCTGTGGTTTTCTCCATTGGCGCTCTTTCCTTTTGCTCGTTCTTTCTCTAGCCCCCATGATTTCCGTGATTATAACATGCTGGTGTTAGGAAGACATTGACATTGTAGTCCAATAGACTCCTGGAGCTTCCTGGAGTGGTGGGATGTCTGCATTTGTTGATCGCGGCTTCCTTAGATCCGTAACCACTGCCAAAGCGTGCGGACGCCTCGTTCGTCCAAGACAGTCCAGGCAGGCCAGCACTTTAAAAGCCCAACGCGGGAATGACGGTTGTAAGCAAAACCCGCGAATAACTAGACACGACGGCCAAGTGCTGTCACTTCAGCAATCTGAGCTCGAGAGAAAATTCTGCGGGTTATAAGTGCCCGAATCGAATGTTTAGAATCAAAATCGAATGTTTGGAACGCGACGTCATTGACTGAGCCCGGAAGTTAACAATAGGCCCTAAGTATTTATATCATTACAAAATTGCAAATGCCGTACAACAGTAACTGATTTTACATTAGTGACAGGGGTTGGGGGAGGCGTTAATAAAACACTATTTAATGGGAAATTAATAAATAATATGAATACTATGGTATAATTGCTGTTTTTAGGGTTTGGCTAGGGGTAGACGTTTATAAAATACAAACAATGGGTAATTTAATACATTTTATAAACTCTCGTTAACCAAAGAATCACTTACTTTTTTTTGCAAAAAAAAAAAAAAATAATAATAATAATAATAACTGTTGGCATGTTTGTATCAATATTTGTATACAATACATTATATGAATTACATTGTCAATAAAAAAAGATACAAAAGAGAGAAAGAAATAATAATAAAGAACACGAAATAAGCGTGAGGGTAAGACTTTTAAAGAATCAATTGCGGTATATAAATTAAAGTCATTACAAAATTACTTTTTTTTTTTTTTTGCTTTCTTATTTTCAGATAATAAAATTATATTTAAATAATGACTAAATTCTTGCAAAAAAAATGAACAGGAAAATATGATTTGGTGTTTGTAAATTTGCATTTGTGGATATGGAATTTACAAAGAAAATTAATTATATTTACAGCAAAACAAACATTTCTTTTAGTAGAGACAGATTCATAATAACCACAAATATTATCTTTAAAAGTAACATCATTAATAAATGTTCCAATATATTTCCAAAAATTGTACAACATAGGTAAAATCCCAAAATAAATGAAAAACGGTTTCAGTATAAAACTGACAAAATGAACATTTAACATCAATATTAGAATGAAACTTTTTCCTAAATTGTTTAATAGGATGCAATTTGTTGATTCATTTAAAAGATACTTCTATGACCTTATTGGTGAGGAAATATTTTGGTTGCAAAGACCATTTTTTTCCATTTCAAATCTCTCTCTATATATTTTTCTAATAAGAGATTACAGGGGACAATGTGACAACCTTTTCAATAAGAAAGAGATCTAATTTTGTAAGTTCTATCTTTTTTTTTTAGAAAAATGAATTTTACCTAGAAACGCCTCTGTTGGATCAGAAAAAAAAAAAGCTTTTTTAGGAGAGGGATGATTGGTATTTTTTAAAGAGCATAGTAATTCCTGATGTTGTAGCTCCCATAACAATGGCAATTTTTTGGACTTATATTTTGAAATAAATTCAAAGTAATTAATTAAAAAAAAACTCTGTTGTTAAATAACTACCTACACTTCTACAGTACATTTTTATAACACACCAATCATCACACGGTTGACATGTAGGCTGCATACCGGCCAACAGTGTAAAATAGGACTGTTTAAATGTTTTTGTTGCTTACTGAGGTTGCATTTTGCAATTTTATGCATTAATAGCTATACACATTTCCTTTATTTGTATTTTATATTTTGTATTTAACCTTAAAGTGAACATTGTTTAATTTGCTATTTGTTACAAAATAAAATGTCTCTCACCTAAGGAAACATATTTGTTCATCACTTCATTGTAAACTGTAAAAGATATTACAAATATGCAATTTATTTTAAAACAACTGTGGTGGCTCACATCACTAATTTAAATTAAAAATGTTTTGAACTGCTATATAATGTTAAACCGTGTTCTCTGAATTTATGTTTAGTAAAATATAAAAAGAGCTAAAAAAAAACAAAACAAAAAAAAACTGCGTCACAGCTGAATGACCATTTGGCTCCCTAACCTCTGCTAAGATATAGGCCTACCTGTCAAACAATTAAACAAATGAATATTGTTGTATAAATTATTATTGTTATTATTAATATTATTATTATTGTAAAATGTTTAAGTGATAAATGCAGAATAATTTGTTATGAAAAAAGCTTTTGTCATGTTAACTTGCGTTGAAGTTTATTATTATTATTATTATTATTAATATTTTATATAGAACCGTGTAAACTTCTTAGTTAATTATTGCAACAAACTATATGTAAAGTATATTGTGCTTTTTCAAATTATTTGTCCATATAATTTAGGATTACATTATATCAATTTATTTTATTAACTTGACAAAGATGTAAGTTTACTTAATTTAAAATTATAATATTAAATGATTAAATTGTCAACTTTATCCCTTTGACTAATTGAATAAGTTGTTGCAGTGTAAAATTAAGTTAAGTTAAAAAAAATCTTAATTTGATGATTTTAACTAATAAATAAAATAATATAAAATAATTTATATATTTTTCCACTTAATTACTCAATTTGTCATTACGAAACTGCATTTCTGCTTGCTTGCCACAAGAGGTCTTCTGTGTTGTGTGTATTCTGTCTATGGCTGAAGCGTGTGGTTGAAACACTGCATTGTGCGGACCCATTAAATTAATGCAAATATAACGTGGGCCGTTTTATACATTTTGACGGTGTAAAGTGCAATTATGTTTAGGCAACTCAATTTAGGAGATACCTAGCTGTTGTAATGGTTTTGAGAATTAGTTTGTTGACAAAAATGCTAATTGCTCTCTGCCTGCCAAATTTGAACACAGCTCTCATGAAAAAGGAAAACGTTTATAGCGTTGTGTATTTGACCGTTTTGTCAATTAATTGTGAAATAAAAAAGATAATTTATTTAATCGCAATAAAGTCATTTAGGTCGTGTTTACTACACGTCCCATAAAACCTTGCGGTCAAACAGGAAAATGTCATGTCTTCACACCGGCTGCATTCTCCCAAAGCATCGTAATCCTCGTCTTTAAAGTTTGTGCTGTACTTTTCTCTCTTGCATGTCATCGAATAAAGTCATGTTGTCATAAATTAATAGTGAGCGAGATTAATTTACGAGGCAATGCTAAAAACAGTTTCCACAAATAACCTGCTCTGTTTTCGAATGTCCTAAATTTGTCGTCCACCATTTCAAGACACAAACTACAAAACTATGTAATACTACCAAAGAAGTATCACGTAAAGAAACACTCCTGGAGTAAATACGACAGGTATTTAGCAGAATATTTTAAGAATAATGTCTTTAACTTTAGCATCATGTAAGCAGTTTGAACAGTTCTCTATTTGTAACGTTCCCTTTTTGTACAGTATTTGCCAAATCTAGTGACATAATTTCCATATCGCCCACATCAGTGCTCATTATCACTGTTTGCTCTTCCTCGTTCTTTCTGATGTTTTCTGCAATGTGGTTTGTTTGCAGACGAAATCGAAAATCATAATGGGGAATTATGGAAAGAGGAACTGAGCTCAAGAAAAACGCTGTCACGAGTTTATTTGGTATTTTGGAGACACCAAAGGTACTGTACAGTGACACGTGTGCTCTTCTAAAAACACCCAGCTTGATTGAAAAGTGCTCTCTTATTTGTTTGAGACTATGTAAGTTGAAATATTAGAGAAACTCCAATTAATGTAGTTGTTTTTGTCTTAAATGCTTGTTTCAGGTTAAGTGAATTTCTCAAGCTACATGTAACTTGATGCTTATTTGTGTTCTCTGTTTCCACAGCTCTTACAGGATGAGAGGAATTGTTGGATTTTACATTACCTATCTTCTGTGTCTGATTTTGGGGATCGCCTGTGTGGTATTAGTAGTTCACTGGAATTGCATGTATCGAGATGGATTTGCATGGGACGGCTCATCTAAGAACTTCAACTGGCACCCCGTGTTCATGGTCACTGGCATGCTGGTACTTTATGGGAATGGTATGTGTGAGTGGATTTTTACCTTCGTGCTAAATAATAGCACTGTAGCTTTGATATTCTGACATGGAGAAGTTTAATTTGTATGTGGTAAAAAGAGTGTTTTTATTGTTAGTTTTAATTTTGGTTGATCACATTAGGGCTGCACGATATTGGAAAAATCTGACATCGGATATTTCTTTATCCTGCAATATATATTGCGATATTAAAACAATTTCACCAGATAAGTTAAATAACTGTTTGGGAAGAATTGATTTAGAATTAGGTTGATTGGGATAATTAAGGGAGTGCACAAAATATATTAAACAATCACAGATAAATTCAATAAAGAAAAATATACTGATGAAATAAACAGCGTTTTATTTAGGGATGCTCTGATCAGGATTTTTGTAGCCGATGCAGAGTACCAATTCTTTGTCATAGTGATCGGCCGGTACTGAGTACCGTTCTAATGCTTCAAGCTTCATAATGTCTAAAACACATTTTCTCTCTAAGTATAATACTTAATTGGAGATCTCTCCTTACCTAAGAGAATAAATTAAGGATGCTGCATATAATCCCTTAAACATGTCTTTTATAACCATCTAGTGTGGACATGTCATGGCCAGAAGCAGCTTTTACAGAAAATAATGTAACACAAGATATAAAAATTGGTATAAGAAATTACAAACAATGCAATATGGAAACATTTCCAATAGATGCGTTGCGGCTGGAAGGGCATCCGCTGGTTAAAAACGTGCTGGATAAGTTGGCGGTTCATTCCGCTGTGGCAACCCCGGATTAATAAAGGTTCTAAGAAAATGAATGCATGACGTAATTGCATCAATTGCTCTCGCCCCCACGCATCATTTACCTCCTCACCTGTTGTGGCTGCTGTAGGCTATGTATAATATAGGGGACGTGCATCTTCCTCTGCATGTAAACTCATAAAAGAACACCTTAGATTGGCCAGGGGTGTGTTTCCAAAACCATTGCTAGCCAACAAAGGTCGCAAGTTCTGTCAATACAAACATAGTTCGTTGATTTGGTGTTTCCCAAATACATCGCTTCAGCGAACATTTGCAGCAAACTGCACTGCAAACTTGTACGCTTGCAACTACACCTAAACATAGTTCCTGGCTTTGTTTTATTCCCAGGTATCCCCCCTATGCCCTATTCATTTAGAACATTCCAACATTTAAACTCAGAATGATTTAAGAAAAAAAAGCATTAAAGTCATCTTTCATCGGTGTAATTTGCTTTCAAATTATTTTTACAGTTCAGTTTGAGTGATCTTCACATTGACAATTGCACTCCTTTCGCAGTGCACTTTGAAAACAATTATGTCATTTTGAGTACAGCCGTGGCTCATGACTAAAGCTATAAGTGACCTATTACTTAAAAGCGAAATTTACATTACGTCTCTAAACCTTGTGAAAACAAAAATATATAGCATAGGTTAATGCTTTTAATTTATAGTAGGTTATTTAGTATCTGTACTGTAATCACATACTGTAAATGACATGGACCTGTTGGTTAGAACATTTCTCTGGTGGTTTACATGTGTCAAATTGTAAAAATAGACTTTGCAAAACATAAACAATATCCCACCTAATCATCATCATTATTATTAATAAATATAAAATTTCTTTTTTTCTTTATTATAAATTTAAAAAAAAATTATTATTTAAAAAAATTAAATAATTCAAATTCTTTTTCCAAACGATGCATGATATGATAGTTCAGTTCAAGTTATGTCGTTGTTTGGGAAACGCCCCCCAGATTGGGACCGATCGAGTCATTAACTGAAGTTTCATAAACTAATTTCGAGAGGAACACGTGATATGATTGAGCACGTCTGGCTACTCATCAGTAATCAGTAATAATCCAATCAGAGTGATCCTAGTTTACTATAAATGGATCATTTTCTCCCTACTGTTCTATCTTCGTTTGGAAGAACCCCCCCTTCCACCCCATATCCTCCTTTTCCTCCCTTTTCTAAAAAGGGGAGCTCTCGAGACCTACCTGATCTCGGATCTCCTGATATGCTTATCGACCGGGTGGGAGGCCTGGGCTCAAATATCTCCGAGCTCAGGGTTCTCTCCCGGGACAGCATGCCAAACCTGCTTTATACGCCAAGCATATCTGAGTGGGAACTCTTGAAATGTGATTATCGGCTGAACTATCGGAGCATCCCAAGTTTTATTGTTTTCCGAGGAATATTAACAGTATTCAGGTATACAGTAATTGACTAATCAAATGTAAAATAATACTAATAATACTGCATAGTCTTCTTTTTATAAGCAATTTAATAAAATAATTACAAACGGTAAAAAAATGGTTACAAATGGTAAAATTTGTTTTTAATACTTTTAAAATCCTCACACAGTCACAAGCCTCAAAAAAACAAAAAAAAAACATGATCAATTATAATTCAGACTCAACATTGTGTATGTGACTATTGTGAATGATTACATTGCGGTATTGATGCTGAAACGATATAATGTGCAGCCCTACATCACATGACATGATTTGTTATGTTAAAAATATTTGAGGTTTATTTGTCAATTGATTAAATACTGACTGTTGTGATCAATATCCTTTTCTCTTATATCCAGCGGCCGTAGTGTACCGTATTCCACTGACGTGGGGTCACAATAAGCTCCCCTGGAAGCTGCTACATGCTGGTCTTCTGCTCCTTTCTTTCATTTTTTCTGTTATCGGACTTTGTGCTGTGTTTAACTTCCACAATGTAAACCACACAGCCAACCTTTATTCTCTCCATAGCTGGGTGGGGATTTGTACCGCTGCACTTTTCACAGCACAGGTGTGTATTGTGTGTAAAAACAAATGTGTGTTTCTATTGTAGTTGGTGGCTGAGTAGTGGTGGTAAGAGTAGTGAGAAATCATACTCAAGTAAAAGTACCATTACTTGCCCAAAAAATGTAGTGCAAGTAGGCTAAAAGTATCTGTTGTAAATATTACTCAACGTACGAGTAAAATTAAGCCCTTTTAAAAGTACTCAAGGGTAGTGAGTATGTCGATGGGAAAGATTAATGCATAATATGAAATTTGTCCAAGTGTCTGTGTAATCGTAACATTCTGTAGTGCATTTAGTTATTGTTTAAGGCCATTTCAGTCATCATACAGTAAACATCCTTCATCTTCTCATCAGTGACATTCAGTCTAAACTAAGTCTAAATTAAGTCTCTGGGTCATTGCGTGTAACAAATGTTCTTGGACATTTTTAAAACAGTTTGCAGCATGTCTTAAGCTAGTTAAGTATGATGCGATTTACTTTCTATGTGTGATTTGATTGGACAGAAATCATAGAACTGATTCTAATCCCCATAGACAGGAAATAATAAAATAGTGACTGCAGGTTGAAGGAAAGTAGTGGAGTAGAAGTACCAATACTGCACTAAAAATGTACTCAAGGCAAAGTAAAAGTACACATCTTTAAAACTACTTAGTAAATTAAAATTCCTGAGAAAAAAAAACTACTCATTTACACTAACTTGAGTATTTGTAATTTGTTACTTTACACCACTGGTGGCACATCTTCATTTGTTACAGTAATTAAGTAGTTAAAATGCTGAAAATGTCTTCTTTAATCATTCACTCACCATTGTGTTGTTCCATTTGGTTAGAAATTTGTTTAATTCAAAACACAAATGAAGATATTTAAATCAAATCTGAGAGATTTCTTCTGAAAAAAATCAATCCTCTGAAAGTCTGTTACCCCCCAAAATAATTACAGTTGAAATCAGAGTTATTAAACCTTCTTTTGAATTTTTCTTTGTTTTTTACATTTTCCAAATGATGTTGAAGAGTAAGGAAATTTTCTCAGTATGTCTGATAATATTTTTTCTTCTGGAGAAAGTCTCATTTGCTTTATTTTGGCTAGAATAAAAGCAGTTTTTATTTTTTTAAAAAACATTTTAAGGTCAAAATTATTAGCCCCTTTAAGCTATATTTTTTCGAAAGTCTACAGAACAACCCTTTGTTATAAAATAACTTGCTTAATTACCATAATCTGCCTAGTTAACTTAATTAACCTAGTTAAGCCTTTTAAATGTCACTTTAAGCTGTACAGAAACGTCTTAAAAAATATCTAGTAAAATATTATTTACTGTCATCATGGCAAAGATAAAAGAAATCAGTTATTGAGTTATTAAAACTACTATGTTTAGAAATGTGTTGAAAAAATCTTCTCTCCGTTAAAATGAAATTGGGAAAAAAATAAACACCGGGGCTAAGAATTCAGGGGGTTTAATAATTCTGACTTCAACTGTAAATAAGATTGTGAAGTGGGCGACTTCAACCTAGACTTCAGAAGAGACTCGATTGCTTTTCTATGATTTTCAGATTTTATTTACATGGAAAGATTAATCAGTCAACAGTATTTACAGCATTTCAATCTATTGATGGATGTTCCATTATGCTTGATTCATAAGAAATAATGATGTTCATTGTTGCCATTGCAGCACATTTGAGCTTCCGCAATGAGGTTTTTGGTTGTGTCAAGCAGGTGTAGTTGACTTCTGTTTTTTGTCAGCTGATCAGTTTTAATATGTGAAAAAAAATCTAATCTCTAAAAAAAAAGAGATTTCAATTATTAAGTTTGAATTTCTTTACTAAAATTTAGCAGCATCAGCATTGAGTTAACCTAAACCTTTATATAACGGAATATTCTTTAAAAATGTAATAATTTTTTATGAGTTTTGATACAGATAATGTAGTCTGAGAAGCTGGTGGTAATTAAATTAACAATAAAATATACAAGTTTTTCTATTACAAGTTTAAAGTTACTTTTCTATGACTTTTTTTCTCCCCAGTGGGTCTTGGGATTTACCTCATTTCTCTTACCTTGCACCCCAATGGCCGTACGTACTCTTGTAAAGCCAACTCATGTTTGGATGGGAGCAATGATCTTGGTATTGAGCATTGTGTCCTGCATCTCAGGGATCAATGAAAAGCTCTTGTTTGTACTGTAAGTGATTGCACATTACATAACTTAAATTACCTCTTCCAAGTAAACATACAGGATTTTCAAGAGTTCACACTTAGCTGATGATTGATTATAAGCAAGTTTGGCATGCTGTCCTGGGAGTGAGCCCTGAGCTCAAAAGGTCCTTGAGCCCTGGGCTCCCTCCCATTTGCAGGGCGAGAGGGGAGCTCTGAGCTCAGGTAGGTCTCGAGAACTCCTCCTTTTTTGATAAGAGCTGATGACAGAATAGAATTGCTATGAAGAGATATGCTGATGGATGAGAGTTTTACTGTAGTGCTAAATTTAGATTAATTAATGAACTTGCATGTTTTTGCATGTCCATGTTTTTGGAATGTGGAAGGAAACCAAAGAACCCGGGGGAAACCCACGCAAGCACGGGAAGAACATGCTAACTTCACACAGAAACGACAGCCAGTCTGGTTAAGGACTAGAACCGGTGGCATTCTTCCTGTGAGGCAACAGTGTTAATCACTGGGCCACCATGCCAGGGAAAGGTGGAGGATTAGGGGTGGAATGGGGGGGGGATTCTTCAAATCGAAGATGACTGTAGTGAGAAACCCTAGCTCTATATAGTGGGTTAGGAATAGGTGGATCATACATAGTTAATGCAGAACCAGCTGTGTTCAGTCATAATCACGTGATCCTCTTGAAATTAGTTAATAAATAAACTTCACTTTGTAGGGTCTTAAAAAGTTTTAAAAGTCTTAAATCTCAAAATCCAAATTTAAAAGGTCTTAAATTTACTGAAATATTGTGTTGTAGGTCTTAAATCTTTTTTAAACAGGTCTTAATTTTTCATTGTTCATGTATTACTGCGAATGGATTTGCTTTATTTTGTTCATTTATTTTATTTTTAATTTTAAAGAAAGTTTATGTTGGAAAAAAGGTGTATGGATACAAATAGAGCTTGCTTGTTTTTACACTATTTAAAAGATTTTGCTAAGAAATAAAATTAAAAATATTTATTTTTTTAATTATTAATGTGTTATTTCGTTATTAAATGTATTTTATAATATTTTTATAGGGCGAATATATATATATATATATATATATATATATATATATATATATATATATATATATATATATATATATATATATATATATATATATATATATATTATTTTTTATTTTCATCTGGGCCATAAAAACAAACAAAAAATTCTTAGCCTTTAGCCCTTTATGAGTCTAAAATTTAATTCATGATGGTCTTAAAATGTCTTAAAGGCTTAAATTTAACCTGACATATGAAAAAATTAAGAGTTCAGATGCAAAAAACTAACCGTCGTGTGAAATTTTCAGCCTTCTGTGTTTGTTAAAGGCCATGAAAATAAGCTATTCTTTTTCTTACAAGTGAGATAACTGAACATTCACAAAGGAGCCTGGCAAAAATGCTAATTTTAGGAGAAAATTTCAGATGGCATTAAGAGGGTTTTGCATCTGAACTCTTCAAATGCATGTACAATTAATGTATTCATTTTTAATATTAAACCGAGCGTTGTCGTTGTTTGAGTGGGTAGACCTGATCATGCTGTAAAAGGGCTGAATAAAGATCATTGACTAATAAATGCAGAGCAGTAGGCTTACAGTAGGTTCAGTGTTAATGCCATGACAAACACATTGTTCTATTGGTTCTTCCCTCAGAAAAGGAAACACCAATGGGACAAAGCCTTATTCTGCCTTACCACCAGAGGCAGTTGCTGCTAATTCTTTGGGAGTCATCATTGTAGCATTTGGATTGGTTGTTTTGAAAATCTTGTCCAATCAGATGTGGCAACGTCCTGAGCCTGGCGATGACGAGGGAGTTTACAGGGTGACATTTGTTTTTATGATGTTTTTGTTTTTCTCTCAATTTGGTCGTTTAATAACTATTTGTACCTATGTTTTTCTGACAGAATTGAAACTATGTATTTTTTGCTCTCATTTTCAGCCACTTGCTTATGATGGAAGCTGATATCTCAGAGATGAAGGTCTGAAAGCAGTGTTTAACTGCATTCTGGACTCCAAAGAAATCAAATGTACGAAAATATTATTACCATGTCTCTTATTATTCTGAGCTTGGAATACATTTAAAAATAATGTCTTTAATATGTGTTGTGCTTAAGATTTGTGCTCTGCTGCTTTTGCTATTGGAAATAGTGCAAAGCACAACGCAAAATATCAAATATTGACATTGCTGAAAATAAGTGTTTTTGCTAATTTATTAATTGTGAAGGTCTCTGTGTATAATAAATGATTAAAACATTTTCTAAAACACCAGTTTGCCTCTGTGCGGGGAAATCAGACCAGACTATTGCCTCTTTGTTTGTTAAACCGGTTTAAACTGGTTAGAAAGGGCATTCAAACCAGGGGGGGCGAGCGTCATCATCAGCAAATAACTAATGGGAATAGAGGCGGAATCACACCAATGAAAACACTGCGCGGAGGTCTACATAATTTGCATATTTTGTTGGGAATATAGCAAGCTTTTGTGTTGTACACGATGTAATGCAATGCAGTTCTAGATTTTAAAGTTTCAATAGGAGCTCAAATAATATGAAACTGTGTGTAGTGAAAAACAACGAAACAAAACTGTATCAAAAGGAACTGAAGTATCCTGAAACGTCTAGTAGGAAGCAGTGTTTAGAAGCAGGCTTATAGTAACTGCTTAAATAGGAACCAAATGAAGTATAGCGGAAATAATTTTAATGAACATTTTCCTTCATCTCCATGATTAGCATGTAATGAAATTAGGCAGGACATGAAACTGAAGCTCAATTGCGGACCCTATGAATAGTTTGTTGCTCTGCGCTGTTACTATAAACTCCGCCTATAAGGCGTCGTTGTAAGCGTGGTTTCAACTAGGTCCGCTTTAAATGTATACTTGCCTGTGCTCTCCAGTTTGCCCACACATCCATTGTGTTCCCGGGTTGATAACAAGAATACGTAATCATGTCTGGACGAGGAAAAGGAGGCAAGGGGCTCGGAAAAGGTGGCGCAAAACGCCACCGTAAAGTTCTCAGAGACAACATTCAAGGCATCACGAAACCGGCTATTCGCCGTCTTGCGCGTCGCGGCGGTGTGAAGCGTATTTCTGGGCTGATCTACGAAGAGACGAGAGGTGTTCTGAAAGTGTTCCTGGAAAACGTCATTCGCGACGCTGTAACCTACACTGAGCACGCTAAGCGCAAGACTGTGACCGCTATGGACGTAGTGTACGCTCTGAAGCGACAAGGCCGTACATTGTATGGTTTTGGCGGTTAAACTTCATTAGACGTAGTTTGTAAAAAAGAAAAGAAAGAAAAAAAGGCTCTTTTGAGAGCCGCCCAAACGTCCGACCAAAAGAGCAATTTTATCTGTTTTACGTTTATACATGTTCATTCTTTATTTAGTTTGTTCACATTGAATTAAGTCGTGGTTGATTTTTTTTATGTTATAAAATGAAGCAAACTTTATGGTTACACGAATTAGCTACTTTATTAACATTTAACTCTTAACATGAGCAAATTAATAAAATATGTAATAAATTATTTGGTTTATTGGGTTAATTAATCTGCTAAAATGTCAGAAAATATTGATCGACATTTTAATAGCTTAATTTTTTAATACATGTGTCCACAAATACAATTATATGGCACTATTGTGAATATTTGTTTTAAGCCAAAGATCCACAATATTTTTTTTCTAAATTGCTATTAAAAGTTGCACTATAACAAAATTAAATAACACAAATTTAAATAATCCTAAAAGTGGCATTATTATGAGACACTCAGGCAGCACCAAATGTTCCATTGCTGATTATGAGTAATATATCATGTCATACACCACAATATTAATACCACTGCTCATGAATCTAGTCTAATTAAGAAATTAAGTTTAAGATGCTTATTAGCCATTGCGTAAAGGAATAGTTTTCCCAAAATGTAAATGTCCTCTATTTTCTTTTTCTCAAGTGGTTCCAAACATTTGAGTTTCCTTTATTCTGTTGAACACAAAATAAGTTATGAAGAATGTTACAAATCATTATCCACTGATATCTATAGAAAAATACTATAAAAGCCAATGGTTAAAGGTTTCCAACATTTTTCTAAATAACTTCTTTCAACAGAAGAAAGAAACTGAGGTTTGTGACAAGAGAAGGGTGAGTGAATTATGACATAACTTTCAGTTTTGGGTGAAGACCAAAAGCAGAGTGATTTATTTATTCACAAACAAATAACTAAGAACAACAGGATACATACATTCGTACATTATTTACGAGCACACACCAAACTCATTGAGTGTCATTCGTCTGTAAGCACAAATAATAAAGCTGATATCCCATAAAAGAGCATGATCAAACCTCAACATGGAATATAGTCGACTGTAATACTGCTGAAACAACTTAATTATCATCTGTTTCATTATTTGGTTTGAGTGAAAATTAATTGTGAATTAGTAAAAGCGTAATACAACTGTTATTACCAGACTTTACCCTCATTCACGTTCCACTTAATGGGCCTGTACTTGCTATATATGTTTGTTTTAAAATGATCATAATTTGATAAATGGGTGTCATTCTGGCGCAGTGGGTGGCATGATCGCCTCACAGCAAGGTCGCTGGTTCGAGCCTCGGCTGGGTCAGTTGGCATTTCTGTGTGGAGTTTGCATGTTCTCCCTGAGTTCGCGTGGGTATCCTCTCAGTGATGGGTTGCAGCTGGAAGGGCATCCGCTGCGTAAAACAAATGCTGGATGAGTTGATGGTTCATTCCGCTGTGGCGGCCCCAGGTTAATAAAGGGACAAAGCCGAAAAGAAAATGAATGACTGAATAATCTGATAAAAAAAAGTTTTTTACAGACTACATGATTGCAAATGATCATAAATGATTATCAATTGTAATTCTTTTGTTCTCTTGTTCTAATAATCTGCATTATGATTTAGCTCTGAATAGCCTATTCGCAATAATAAGCAATGAGCAATAGGCATTGATATAATAATATAAAATGTAAATCTAATAAAAGCAATGAGCATTTGGTTGTAAAAATATGTTCCTGAGTCATCTTAAATTTAGACCATTTCCTATGTTTAAAATTGGGAACAATAAAAAAGAATAAAACTAAGTAATATAATCCTAAATTAGCCTGAAAAGGTTGCATAAAATAAATAACCTAGATTGCATCACCCTATTTACTACAATTGTCATCATTTATATACAGAAACCAGAAACTAATTAGGCTATTTCTAATTAGGCTGATGAGTTTATGAATCCACACAAACTCCATTAGGCCTAACTGATCAAATGTTGCATAATGGTAAAATGTTGAATAAGTAGCTCACAGAATTCTTACAAAACTAAAAAAGTGATTTCATTTAAATAAATAAAAGTCATTTATTTCATAAATAAAACGTGTGACAGACAAAAAAATATAGTTTTGTTGTTTGTCTACATCACAGTGCACAGACTAAGTGAAGCAATGGCTCCTTGCAGACAATGAGGGAACGCTCTGAAATACTCGATGTTTTAAGCATACTGGAATAAATAAAAAGCTAACCAAGGGATCTTTTAACATCAGCTAAGTGTAATTAGAAGCATGGAACAGTGTTTACAAGTAGTTACTGCAAAAAAGCACATAAATTCACCGATAAAATATCACCCTTCACGAGAGCTTCCTCCTGATGTCGATCTCCTCAAACGAGGAGCATATTTTCACTTCTGACATCACATAGTCCTGTTTTATCGCTAATCGTTAACGTTTTTAGACATGTAATGTTTGTAAACTAGCTTATATGTGAATTACTTGAATCGTGTAAGGTTTGTACAGATATGATTATTAATAGATCGTTGTAGAAAGAATCTCCGTGAGATTAGGGGAGGTTGAAATGGCCACAGCGCTGATCTGTGTTACCTTCACTAAAGAAAACCGCTCCAATTTTCTCTTCCGTAAGCTTTCATAGCCTAAAATCTCCACAAATGTGTACATTAGGGTCTTCTTTATGCATACTATCCGTCTTTTCAGCTGTGGATTTCGAATTTTAGTATATAATCTACAAAAGAACAGACGAAGTGCGATATTTCCCGCTGAGTCTCGCACCAAATTTGGACGCGTTTTTATAATTGTAAAATAAACCGGGGGACATTTTGCAAAAAACACAAGCTGCCCTTAAAGACGAAGGACTCAGCTATCAGACCGTGGTTTAAAGTCTGAAATCCGTCGCTCTTTGTCGCGGAAAACTTTGTGTTTTTCAAGATCAGAAAACACATCTACGAACGACTCTGTCCTGTTGAGAGAGTCGGTTGAGGCGGTTGAGTCTATATGGTTCTCATCTCCCGTTTAAATCCCGCCCTCAGCTGTTGGATGTAAACATTGTTTGTTTGACAGCTCTGTACTACGTGACATCGGATCCAAGTTAACTTAAACTATGGCAGAAACTGCTCCTGCTCCCGCGGCTGCTCCGGCCAAATCTCCAAGGAAGAAGGCGACAAAGGCGAAAAAGCCCGGACCCAGCGTGTCAGACCTCATCGTGAAGGCGGTTGCTGCTTCCAACGAGCGCAAAGGAGTTTCCCTAGCGGCTCTGAAGAAGGCTTTGGCAGGTGGTGGATATGACGTCGAGAAGAACAACTCTCGCGTCAAGATTGCCCTGAAAGCTTTGGTGAAAAGGGGGGCGCTTGTTCAGACCAAAGGCACCGGAGCGTCCGGATCCTTCAAGGTGAGCAAGAAAGCAGCCACCAAGAAACCCGCCAAGAAAGTTGTGGCGAAGCCGAAGAAGCCAGTCGTCAAGAAGAAGAAGGCGGCGGCCAAGGTGGCAAAGCCCAAGAAGGCAGCAGTAAAGAAAGCCGCCCCAAAGAAGTCTCCTAAGAAGGTGAAGAAACCGGCTGCCAAGAAAGTCGCCAAAAGCCCTAAGAAAGTGAAGAAGCCGGCTGTGAAGAAAGTTGCAAAGAGTCCTAAGAAGGTCAAAGCAGTGAAACCTAAAGCTGCTAAGCCCAAGGCTGCCAAGGCGAAGAAGACGGCCGCCAAGAAGAAGTAGACTGAAAGACTTACTCCAAAAACCAAAGGCTCTTGTAAGAGCCACCCCATCTTCACAGAAGTGCACATGTTCTTTATGCATGTAAGAAGGCGAATGCTTGTTTAATAGACTGAGAATATTTTATTTTTTACTCGGGATGTGACTCTATAAACGGTCCTGTTGTATATTGTGCTTCCATCATCACCAGCGGGAACGAGCAGCGCACAATGCTGTGAAAGACTTTTTTTATTTGTTATTTTCAAGATCGGTTTGTGAAAACACACGACAGTCTCTACCTCTGTACCTGATACACAAAGCCGATTACTCGGTGTAGATTTTCAGTCCTGCAGAGATTAGACAGAAGAGTCCGCTGGTTGGAAAGTGTCCAATATGTCCATACATTAACATAAGTTCATCTTGTGCGCGCTCGCGTATGTAACTAAACTGGATGAATGTGTTTTATCACTATGATTCTTCATGTTTTATTTATATTTTGTATTGGATTATATGAGACTTTCCTGTAAATATACAGCAATACAGAACAATTAATTTATTCATTGTTAAGTGATGTTTTTTGAATGTTTCTACCAGAGGTAAACACATTCCATTAATAAACTTATTTTTTGTTTTGTTTTGCTTTTGTATTGTTCTTAACATTTATTCATAAACCTATATTTTGTCCAAAATGTGTTTTAGTATAAAAATCCTAATAAAAACAAATACGATATCAGTGTGTTTGTTTCTTTTTCTGCACATCATTCCTGTTTAATGTGTGTTCTTTTATTAAAATTAATTCATAATACTTTATGACCTCAATTATATTTTAATTTAAATTAAAATCCCCTCTTGTATAATAATTTATAGAAAAGAAAGAAAAGGTAAGCATGCTGCATCGCAAGTTGTTTATGTCATGTGATTCCTTTGCGCAGCTGCGCATTTTGATTTAAAATTAAATTTGGCGGTAATGTCATGAAGCAAGTAAAACGCCACATAGAAAATAAAGTGTGTAATGGGTACATGACTCAAGAGTCTCGTCGTCTTTAACTGTTTTAATGGTGAGTTATGCACTTACATATTTTAATGCGCCGTGTGTCGTTTTTTCGTTAGTGTTGTTGTTCGACTTATGTATACAAAGTCATAAAGCAGACGAGCTTTGGTATAGGCGTTGTTCATGTTGCTGTTCATGGGCCTGTTGCTGGATTAGCTGGCTAGCTAGTTAAGTTTTAGTTTAGTTTGAACCAATATTGGGTTTTAGGTAACATGCAGGCAGCTCGACTTTAAACATTCTTTGTTGCCATGAATGATGGCAATTATGGAGCTGAGCTACCTTCCTAAAACCCACAATTCGTGCCAACTAGCCAGCTAATCTGGCTTCATTGTAGGCCCCTGGGAATTGTTATTGTTTTCCTTTTTGTTTGTTCATTCATTTTCATTTCCACTTAGTCCCTTTATTAATCAGGGGTCACCACAGTGGAATGAACCGCTAACTTATCCAGCATATGTTTTACGCAGTGGATGCCATTCCAGCTGCAACCCATCACTGAGAAACATCCATACACTCATGCATTCACACAGATACACTACGGCCAATTTAGCTTATTCAATTCACCTATACTGCATGTCTTTGGACTGTGCGGGAAACCGGAGCACCCGGAGGAAGCCCACGCAAACACGGGAAGAACATGCAAACTCCACGCAGAAATGCCAACTGACCCAGCCGGGGCTCGAATGAGAGTCTTGCTGTGAAGCAATTGTGCTACCCACTGTGCCATCGTGCTGCCCCCTTTTGTTTGGTTTTATCTGTTAATGTTTTTGTTTAGGGCGATGCAGTGGCGCAGTAGGTAGTGCTGTCGCCTCACAGCAAGAAGGTTGCTGGTTTGAGCCTCTGCTGGGTCAGTTGGCATTTCTGTATGGAGTTTGCATGTTCTTCCCGTGTTTGTCCAAAGACATGCAGCATAGGTGAATTGAATAAGCTAAATTGGCCGTAATGTATGAGTGTGTATGGATGTTTCCCAGAGATGGGTTGCAGCTGGAAGGCCATCCGCTGCGTAAAACATGCTGGATAAGTTGGTGGTTCATTCCGCTGTGGTTAATAAAGAAACTAAGCTGAAAATGAATGAATGAATATTTTTGTTTATTGATTTCTGTTTCTTAGATTTTTGTTTCTCTTCACGGTTTTAAAATGGATATAAAAGTGAAATATTGTTTGAAGATGAAATGGGTAGAAATCAGTAATAAACCCCACAGACATTATAAATTAATAACAATATCATTTAAAATGCTGTTTTATTTTCAAAAGTTTAAGTATTCAACATAATATTGCAGGAAGAATACTCAAAAGTATTTTATTTCAGTGCTTGAAACGACAAATCCAGGTCAACAATTTGAAGTAAAAACACACTTTTATCCCTAAGATTTTTAAGATCAGTTAATAAATTTGACAGATTCACTCTTTTTTTACATTATTACTATTGTTTTGCATTTTAGAATTGTTGCACAGTTATCAAAAGTGAGTCATATAAGTTTATGTTGTAACCATAAATAAATCGTCCATGGCATTCAGTAGGCAGACACAGTGTCTACTACGACAAATGTAATCCAGTCAAACATGAACTCATTCACAAAATCACCAAATGAATGGTGGTAACAGGCTGAAACTGTGACATTTGCAAATGAAGATCAAATTATGAAATAAAATAAAAGGACCTTTAAGGTCATTTTGAAGTAACCCACTGCTTTTTTAATGAAATGGGCTCTGTGACATTATAAAATAATTATTCTGGTACCACTGCTAAATCAGGCAATGGGAACCTCCTGTGAAGTTGGGAAAGAATCTGCTGATTTTCTTGTTTTTAGGACATTTCAGTGTTTTGTGTGTGTGTGTGTAAACCAGCATCGCTTGCAGAAAACCATTTAAAAGTAAAGTATCTGTCTATGTGTCTGTCTGCTAGGCATGGGGCGATAACCGTTTTAAAGGTATACTGCGCTTTGGAAAAGTCAAGGTTTTAAAACCTGCAAAATTTTCCGCTATACCGTTCCCAAAGTATGTGTAAGATTTTTTTTTTTATTTACGTTTTTTTATGCCGAAAAGATAATCAAAAATACAGTTTTAAATTGTAAAGAAATCTGTGTTTTTGAAATTAATGAAGACAGCAGAAGTCAATGATTTGTTTTAATTATTTAGCCTGACATGTTTACTGTTAAAATATTTGGAAATGTTTCTCAAAATAAATTATATTGTGTTCAAAGGGAAAAAAGTTTTAGTTTTTTACCCAAACTTTTAAAAAATATATATTTTACAGCAGCAATCACAATACAGTCAAACCGCAAAACCGTGATATTTTTATCCAAGGTTATCATACCGTCAGAATCTTATACCAGCCCATGCCTACTGTCTGCACCCCCCCCCCCCCATACAACACCTGAAAAAAGGATGAGTCTTAAAACTTGATTCAGTTTAAGAACATTTTAATTTCTTACATTCTCATATTTTCAGTTGTATTCTCTTTAAAATTTCCTGCTCTTCCAGAGTTGATGTAATGTGAAGAAATCCATTCGACAAACAGGTTTGTTCTAAAAAAAAAAGGTGACAGCTCTTGCCAGACTGACGAAATATTTAAATCTTGACTGCATGAAATCTGTTTTGTACCATGTTGATATGCCATGGTCAGAAATAAAGTAAAAAACAAAGTAAATAAAAAAATCTGTCAGTGCTTTTCCATTTTTGGAGAGGATAGAGGACATGTCAAATCTGGTGTTATTCATTATCAGTAAAGTGAATAACAAATGACAGACATGATTATTGGTACCTCCAAATGGAAAAACAAGTACTTTTGGCATTATTCATATACAAATAACAGCCTATTTAGAATTATAGTGAGTGACCTTTTGAATCATTCATGACCATAGTAATGTAGAAACAGCAGCCAGAAATGGTTCTTAAAACCAGTTCAATTAACCACAATCTTTTCCAGTGTAATACATATCATTTTCCTCAAAGCACACCACATATTTAGAGATCAAAGTATTCCAGAGATACTAGGAGACTCGACTTCATTACGAACTACATGTTCAAGAGACACCAACTCATCTTCTTTCGTAAATGGTATGATTTTATCCAGTGATAGCTCTGTTTCTCCTACAGGATGCCTTGCTCCATATACAAAGTTACATTCCATATCATAAGGAACTTCAGCCATCTGTGAAACGGTATCAAAGCACATGTCTTTGTCGCTTCCCTCCCTGACAGCGTGTGGATGCAGACAGGAGTGACCGAAGAGGTGAACATCTCGAAGATTCGTGGAGTCTCGATGGTACGACACCAGCTCGTTGCTGAAGTCAACAGTTTGCACATTATTCTGAGAGCACAACTTCCCACATCCCAGGAGGCTGGAGAAGGCTTTGCGGAACTCTGCATTAAATGCGTAAACGACAGGATTCAAGGTAGAGTTCGCCCAGCCACACCACACAAACACATCAAAGGTGGTTTTGTTGACACATGGGATCTGACCGGCGTTGTGGAGGCCAGGATCACAAAACGGCACCATGCAGTTGAGAATGAAGAAAGGCAGCCAACAGCAGACGAACACCCCCATGATCATCGACAGAGTTTTCAGAACTTTGGTTTCCCTCCTAAATGAGCTTTTTAACTTCTCTTCAGGAGCTTTATTGCAGCTTTGGCAGGACTGGACGTGTTTGATGCTGCACTCTTGCATCGATATCCTTCGGATCTGCCTTTGCGCTATGAGGAAGATGCGTGAGTACGTGACAATCATTATGGAGACTGGGATGTAGAAGCTGATCAGAGATGAAGTGATGGCGTAAGTGCGGTTTAAACTGGCATCACATTTCTCAGCCAGGTCTTCTATAGGACCGAGAGACTTATGCCAACTCAGCTGCACAGGAATGAAAGAGATGAGGACAGAAAGCGTCCATGCCACTCCAATCATGACAAACGCCACTCTTCTGGTCATTTTCTGCTCATAGCTCAACGGGATAGCAATCGCCCAGTAACGATCCACACTTATGATGCACAGGTTGAGAATGGAGGCAGTGGAGCACATGATGTCAAAGGCTATCCATACTTCACAGAAGCTGCCGAACGGCCAGAAACCCACAATCTCAGCAGCTGCCTTCCATGGCATTACAAGAGTGGCAACTAAGAGGTCTGAAACAGCCAAAGACACAACAAAAACATAAGCTACTTTGGAGCGCAGATGACGGAAGCGTACCACCGCTGTACACACCAGAGCATTCCCTAGAAAGGTGGAGAGCACAAAAATAAAAAGCAGGCAAGCAGTCGTGGAGCGGGTTATCAGCTCTGAGACGTAACCTTCAGTCTGGTTTACCATCTTCCGGGATGTCCCTATTACCTTGGCTGCAACCTGAAAAATGTCTTTTGATCAAGCATCCGTCCTTCGGGGAACATTTGAGGATAGTTTAATATCCAAAGACTTGAGGAATTCATCCATTAATGAGTCCGTAATAACTGAACATTTCTGAAAATAACCTTCCCTCCTTCCTTCACCCAGAGAAGTGAGTGAGAATACAGTGCAGAGGGTGATACTAACGATCTTGAAAGTAGGACTAGGGGGAGGAGCCCAAGAAAATACAGGAGAGGGGAGAATGTGAATGTGACTCATGTCATGTATAATATGGGATATGCTTTTTGGGGAGGGGGTATATATTGTATGTTTCCAATTTTTAAGCTTAATGTTAAAAAAATGCCAAAAGCAACATGGGATATGTGAAAGTCATGTTTCACAGAAGCCACTACTGAGATTGAGTCTAGGCTTCTGTCTGACTAATTAGCGTTTATAGATTAATTTACAGCTTTTTGCCCCATTAAGTGCACCATTATCCACAAGATGGCAGTATACGTATATTAATATCCCACAAGAGAATAGGCAGAGACTCATTCCAGTGATGGAGCCATCTAAACGGTTCTTTCGAACGCTTTACAGAACCAATTCGAAGTGATGACATATTCAGATGTTATTTTAAATAGTTGCGTCATTCTACGATGGTTTTATCATCATTTAATAATAATGACAATAAACAATAGTAGCTATAGGCTAATGTTTAGCCCAAATGCTAAACCTAAGGGTGCTGCTGAATATGTGAGCTTACTGTCGAAAAGGAATTCTGTTTAAACAGTCGAGTTATATTTCCAATATGTTTAATTAGGCATACTTTCCATTAATTCCAGTACGTTTCATTAATGTAGGCTACGTTTATTAAATCAGTGTCTGTATTCAGACTAGCATTTTCTATTTCTGGTGTATCTTTGGGAGATGCTAGTGGGCTTTATTTGATAGTTAGACGTGTCAAATTTAATCGACTCAATTGGACCAATTGACTCAAGAACCGCTCGGGCTAATTTCATACCATTCGATTCTTGAACGAATCCTTCGTTTGTGGATCTGGGATCCGTCAAACATGTGTTTAAACTCGAACATTAGGTTTACTATATTCTCGTCCCAGCCCAAACTGATTATTTTCCCAAATGTTTGTCTGTGTTTTAAGCGTCTTTAGCATAAAATATCCTACTGTAAAGGAAGTTTTGTTTTCCTCCACCCGTCCAACTAAACTCACACCACCGCCAAAGATTTCTCGTCCCTATTTATGTTTTTCAAGTTTAACGTTACGACAGCCGGCATCTTTTAGGCACGTCCATAATGTCTCCTTCTTTAACAAAATTCCAGTAACGTGCTCGTGCGACTGGAGGTCCATGAGGTCAGCACAGCAGCCTGTAGTGGGCGTGAAGGGGCAGTTCAACAAGGCGTAACTTTGTTTCGACTTTCCTGAAATTGCAGGAGAACAGCCAGTGAAAGTTTAGGGGATGAGCAACAGCCTAGAGAAGCAGGGATTCACACTTCGGAGGAGTATTCTACTGTGAAATTTGCACTCGCAGCAAAAGTAAGACAACAAAGCCTGCTTTGCTTTATTACGCCATACTCTATATCTGCGTTTTGCTTCTATCAAATGAGGTGTTAGATTTTTAAATATTTGTTACCTGACATTTTCGTTTTGGAGGGGTTTACGCATCCTTGTAAGTTGGAAGAGAGAAAAAACAACGAATTTAGCATGACGTCATGCATAAATAAGTGGTATTAGGGGAGAAGACGTTGTTTTTTAACTAAATAAGTGATAAAAGTTGTGCCATGGTGTTGTTAGATATGGTTTGTGGATTGCAAAATGTATATTTTTTTGTAACAACAAATTGCATTAATAATCATTACAAAATCTGCAAAAGTGTTCTGTGCTTTTGTTTCAGGCAGAACACTGGGTTATTGTGTCTAGGTAATATTACAGAGTACTGTGACCCTTTGACTTATGGACCTTATTCTGTCCACGGGTGTAAGGGGGCTTGCTGTCTAAAAGTGCAGAATGCTAATTGACACGAACCATGTCATTAGGACAGGAATTTGAGGAAGCGAACAAACACACAAATGCATTCTGATTCTGGAGTAATTTGGCTTGAATGTAGACCAAGAACAACTTTGTAAGACCTGCCTTTAGGCTGCTTTAGAGCAGACAATGGAAATCTTTGCTAATTCATTGAGGCTCCCAGGATCCATGTCTGTTTGCCACATGTGTTTGGACATCTAAGATGCATTGTTTTAATTAAGAAAAAAGCTTAACATATTTTCACACAACATACTTTTGAGAGTGTGTATGTGTGTGTTATGAAAGCGAGCGAAGGTCTAAGAAAAGTGTTTTTGTAGAAGTACCTCTTTTATCTTGAAGTGGCAATCTTAAGGGAGCCCTTTGAAGAAGGTTGCATTATTTCCCCTGCCTTTAAGACAGCCGCTTACAGGCCAGTCAGTACCAGAGAATCAAAAGAGCCTATTAATCACACTGTATTTTGGCACAGTGGGGTCCAAATGTGGAAGATGTCTTTTCTTATTTAAAACTTTTTTAAAAGCCTTTATTATCAAGTTATCAAATTGAACTGAACTAAAAAGCATTGCTCACTCAATGTGATTCATGTATTAGCAAAATCAGTTGTACAGGGGAATCCAAAGAATTTTCATCCTCACAAACAAAATCTTTTTAATTTTTCAAAACATTAAGACATTCTGTGTGTTTCCATGTTTAAACTAGGTTTTTAGTGTGTAGTTCTGGGCTTCACAGTATATGAAGTGTGTTTTTTTTTTAGTTAGGAAATCAGTTACCTCATTCACTCATGCTTACCATATTATTTCCATCTGCACATCCTCTTGTGTCACTGAAAGAGAATATCTAACACCCCAATCAAAGTGTTTAAACATCTGTCAGACTTTTACACTCAATTAAACTGTACTTTCTATTAAGTACGTGATTTTCTTGGTATTCAAAGCGAATTTTTTATTTTTATGCTTAGCTGATAGGCAATGTAGATGAATAGTCTGCCTCAGTAGAGTCTAAACAAGCCTCTGCGTCCTCATTATTGCGCTCTTTGATGTGGGTCGGTTTAGTGATGAACGAAAATTCACATGCTATTCTCCCTTAGCTCATGACTTTGATAAAAGGTCTTTGGGTACAAAAAAATACAGATATATGGGTGGCTTGAACTCTTACAAATTTGGTCTGTTATCATAAAACATATCCTTCTGTAGTTCTTTCTTAAAAATAATCTCTTCACTTTTACTTTTTTTTTGCAGGCCATAAAATCTGAGCCTCTGTCATTATGCTGGCTCTCTGGTCTATATCATTTGTACTACTGTGCTCTTGGAGGCTAAGCTACGCACAGTATGAGCACTTGGGTTTCGCTATAGCCTACCAGGAGCCCGAACAAGACCTTTACACTCCTCCAGAGCTTCCTGCAGATACTCCCAGGATACAGTTACGTCTGGCAGGAGAGAAGCGCAAGCCCAATGAAGGGCGCGTTGAGGTCTTCTATGAAGGGGAGTGGGGGACCGTATGCGATGATGATTTCACCATTCACGCAGCCCAAGTTATATGCAGAGAACTGGGCTATTTTGAAGCAATATCCTGGTCTCCATCATCTAAATATGGGAAGGGAGAAGGTATGCTTGTAGTGTTAAAATGTCTTTAATATAATAACGTAATGAAACAATGAAATTGCTTTTGTGCATAGGTCTCAAACTGTATTCCTGGAGGGCCGCAGCTCTGCACAGTTTTGCTCCAACCCTAATCAAACACCGCTAATCCAACCAATCAAGGTGTTCAAGACTACTAGAGACTATTAAGCATAAGAGTCATTTGGAGGGGGTTGGAGCTAAACTATGCAGAGCTGCAGCCCTCCAGGAATTGAGTTTGAGATCATTGCTTTAGTGCAACTTGTGCCTGTCATTGACACTGGTGTATTAGGATAAAATGAATGTCTGAAAGTTGTTCTATGACATCATTAATTAGTTGGAAATGGAAAGTTCTATGACAAAAGAATTTTTAAATATCATGTGGTCAGTGTTGGGTAAGTTATGACTTATGTTCTGTAATTAATCACTCATTACTAATTACATTATTAAAATGTGTTTAAATTACTTTTCTAATTACTATTAGTCTGTAAAGTAACTTAATTATTCAATAAGGGATTTAATACCTTGACCTAACACTACCTAAAATCGCTGTAAGACAATAGAAATTAAACTTTGAGCCAAAAAATTAACACTTAAAAATATTCTATGAATCAAAACAAAACATTTCAAAGCAGTGACGCATTATTTTATATATACCATATATTGACAAATTTCTTTCCTAATTCATTGTTTATTATTTGTGCAATTGTTTGTACAAATCTAACCTCTGTTAGTGGAAAAAAAATTGATATTTTGCACATACAAAAAAGAAAACATGAATTTTAATTGTATAACTATATCAAACTGAATTCGTTGTTTCTTATGCATAATGTAAATAATTTGCAATCGTCTTGATGATTGTAGCCTTCTTTAGCTCAAATAGAATTATTAAATAAGATATATGTATTACAAACAGTGCAATTGCTCTGAATGGATTTATACAGAACCTTTGTGTTTATTTACAGTGTTAAGTGACTAATTAAATGACTTGGAAATGAAAAGTAATCGATTGCTTTACTTTTTCTGTCAAAAAGTCATCTAAAACAGTAACTAGTTGTTATGTAATTAATTAAACCCAACACTGCATTCATAACTATATGCATAACAATTATAAAAAAAAGGTTAGGCTAGCTTGCGTCAAATGTTGTGAACTCAACCTGAAAACCTTTTAAACACTTATGTGAAGAATTGATTTACTTACTTTTTTAGGTCGTATCTGGTTTGATAATGTCCACTGTAAGGGAAAGGAGAAAACCTTGGCTCAGTGTGAGTCTAATGGCATTGGTGTGTCTGATTGCAAACATTCTGAGGATGTCGGAGTCGTTTGCAGTGACAAGAGAATCCCAGGATTCAAGTTTATTAACACCCTGACCAACAACATCAATGTAAGTGATTTCAGTACATGTCTGTTTCCTTTTGTTATTGTCCAACACTACTCTAGGCCTATTAAATTATTTGAGCTAATTATGTTCTTTTTTGTTCTTTGTGGAACAAAGGATTTTTGGGTGCTTTGGTTAGAAGTATATGCCCAAAATTTTACATAATAAATAATTTGTCAATTCAACACAACTGAAAGGGTTTTGCATGTAGTGAGACTCTCTATGAATTATATATTGATTTAAATGACCTTTGCTCATTAAACTCAGCATGTGGTAACTGTAGGTACACAATGTGTTTCTCTGAGTGCTACAGAAAAGTGCTTCTGATTTTAAAAATGCACTGCCAAACATTGATATCATACAGTTTAGGTGCAGTCAATGCTGACTGTTTAAATTAATTTGTTTCTGTAAGGGACACTTCACCTAAAAGTAGACATATGCTGTTAATCTACTCACCTTCAGGCCATACAAGAGGTAGGTAATTTGTCTTCAGCAGAACACTAAAGGTTTTTTAGCTGAAAACATAATGCTTGGTTTTTCATGAATTGCAAGTGAATGGCTACAGGCTCTTTAGGAAAAAGAAAAACACACAAGCATAATAAAAATGGTTAAAACATTACTTACAACATTATTACCTTTAATCCACAGCCTCAGCAAATGGCTTGAAGTGCAAGCATCCTGTTGTGTAATAACATATACCGTGGCGGTTCTAGACCAGAGTAACTGGGGGGGCCGGGTAGGGGACACTTGTACTTTTAGGGGGCACACATTAACGTACATCACAAACTACTTAAACAATTATTCAAAGTCAGTTTTTTCATGCATCACTCTGCAGTCTTCATAAACAAGATAATTAAATAACTTAAACTAAAAAAAAATATTCCATGTTAATTTATTTGACAAGTAACTTTGTATTGTAGTAGGATAACACATTTTTAACATTCAAGTACATCAGGGATTTGCATTTTTACACCTGTAAACTTCAATGCAGTTGAAGTCATTTTTTTGCCCTCCCATTAATTTAAAATAATGTTTTCCAAGTGATCTTTAACAAACCAAGGAAATTTTCACAGTATTTTCTATAAATCAAAAAGAATTCTGTTGATGGAGTCATAATAAGTTTTATTTCTTACAGTTTGTATTGAATAGCAGTTTTTAATAAAAAAAAAAAAGGTCAGTATTATTAACATCTTTAAGAAATATTTACTCATCAACACGTACGATCGCGTTTATTAAATTTGCTTAAACTAAGCTTTCTAAAGTATGGCTATATTGTACAAGCAAGGATTCTGACACCGCAACCTGAAGCAGACGCTTTACAAAAGTTGCGTTTGAGGAAGGAAACACGTCAAACTTATGAAACATTTGAGGGCTCATTTGACAGCTTGCGACATCATCTGCCACTTTCAGAGTACCTTTACATGGACACCAATACTCCAATTTTAATATGATTACGATAATACTCTAAGTCTACAATTTAAACAGCAATTTTTGATTACCTTAAAGGACCACTGAGTCACAAAATCCAGAGGTTTTTCTTTCCATTCGGCATGTGGTATCAATCACATTAAAACAAAAGTCAAAAGATAAAAAATGAAACGTACCAAATTAGATGAAACTCCGCAGGAAACGCTGGATAGCGTGGTAATGTGACATCATTTTTTTTATACTGAAACTTTCCTTCTAAAAGTCCTTCCTTGATCTAAAAGTCCTTCCTTGGTCTCATCCATAATTATTTGCATGTTGAACGCATCGGCCACAACAGGAAATAAAAAAAACCTGCAACTGTGTAAATTGCATAAATTTTTTTTGTAACACGTTAAATATTTCAAATAAATCTCATGCGTTAACGCACTAATTTTGACAACACTAATTAAAAGTGTTATAGGCTAATATATTAAACAGTGGACATTTTGATAGTGTTTCACAACATGAACTTGACTGAAGTTGAATTTTTCTTATTACCTGTCAATTACCTGTCAAACTTTTGACGAATGCCGGAAACTTATGCGCGCAGCACCGTCACTGACAAAAGTGAAGGGAAAGCAGAGAGAGGGAGTGCGTGCGACACAGAGAGCGAGTGTGTGCAACACTAAGAGCGCGCGAAAGAGGCCTAAGTCATATCTCCGTCTGCCGATCATGCTTTTCCATGGCATTTTAGTTGTGACAAAAATAACCGTCCAAATTTAGGGGGGCCAGAGGGGGGCCAAGCTTGTTGACACAGGGGCATCGCCCCCCCCTGGTTTGCTGGGGCAAACTTTAACAGAGATGGAGAATGTGTTAGTTGCAATCCAGGCTCATTCTGAAAACGCACCCCTATATACATTTCTGGAGAGAGAAAAATACTTCCCAGGAGCTACATTTTTTTGCAGTTTTTGTTTTCGCGAATCCACCAGAGGCCGCTGTGTACGCTTTTTGAGATCTCAAATTTTTCTAGCCAGTGCCATTCATGCCTGCTGTTCTCATGTGAACCCATCAGAGGCTGCTGTCGACTGACTGACTGACCAATCGACCGATTTTTATTTACCCCCACCCTCCTCCTTCCCTAAACCCAACCAATAGTGTTTTCAAAAGCACCGATTAACCCGCCCACCTACTTCCCTAAACCCAACCTCACTGTTTTGAAAAGCAATCCAGAAAAAGAAAAGCCCCCTTATTTGTACCACATTTTCAGATTTTACCACATTCTCACTTTATTTACTCGTTTATTTAATTTTTTGGCTTTTGTTTTTGTCTTTCCTGCTTTTTGGAACTGTTCTTTACCGAATTCAAACGCTCTGCATCTCAAGTCCACCGACGTATGTGTCGAGCTACCAGACAAACTGGTAACAGCGGAAAAGCTGTCCATACTGAGGTAAGCGATCAGCTGGTAAGGAGAAAAGCAACAGCATCATACCACCCCGTAGCATTCGTATTAAAGATGAAATGCAACCATACATACTTCTGGCTACATAATTCGCAATCTCCAGAAACTTATATAGGGCAACGTTTTCAGAATAAGCCTATGTTGGTTTGTTGTATGGTTTATCTAAATGGTACTTCTGCTAATTCTAGATGCTGCAACCTATATAAAACAGCTGAAATAAACAGCATTAGCTCAAAGACTCATCATTTCTCTTCATGAGACCTCAAAGCACGTGTAGTCTTTTTGTTTTGCCTGTATACATTTATTTGTTTTGACTCTCAAAATGCCAGTAGTCATTGACCTGCAATTTTGAAATCCTCAAGGACCACAGTTTTAACCATAAATCTTCTTTAATGTTTTACTAAATAAAAAAGTCACCTACATATCAGAAGACCTGAGGGTGAGTAAATTAAAGCAAATTTTCACTTTTTGCATGAACTTTCCCTTTAATATTCTGGAATAGTGACAGTAAAGGCGTTAATATTATATGTTCTCGCTTTGGTCCATAATTCAAAACTATATAATTGGGTCTCAGTGGTACTGAAGTTCAGTATCTGGGTCCTAGGTGCAGGTTTTAGCTTAAGGCAGAGTAAAATAGGTGGATGATGCCACAGAAACTATTGTTGCAGTCCTTTTATCACTTTTCTGATCGTTTGGTGCATTCTTTTCCATTTATTTTCTCTCTCAGGGCTAATTGGTTGCTAGGCTTACGGCAATGGAATGTTTAAACACCTTCTTGACACAATTTTCACCACACAAATTTATGCTATAGGCTTTGTCTGAATTCATTTCTGTGTCCAGTTAGAATAATAGGATTTATTCCTGTCCTCTTTCTTTGCACAAACACGCTGTTCTGTGCCAACAGTGTCATCTAGAAAGAATGCATTAGGCATGCAAAGAAATATTTTATGATAATCTTTCTTTTAATCAAAGAGAACTGTGATTTTACCCCCTTATGATGAAACACAGACTTTAGAAGGCCCTATAGTGACAAACAAGATATCAGAAACTCCATGTAAAGCCAAAAGCAAACCTCAATGAGATGCAGCAACACAAATACCCATTGTGTCTGAATTTATTTTCCAAGTATTAATGCTTTTTCTAACAGTACAGGGAATAAATGAGTCAAGCACCGAATGGGAGAAAGTCTAGACATCTTAGAACTTCTATTTCATCCCCAGCTGAGAAACCTGGAGAGAAAGCCAGACTCAGCTTTTCCATATAGCGATAGCCTTCACGGGCTCCATGTTAGGGCAGTTAAATCACAGGAAGTTTCACCATAATGCCGGCCACATTCAAGTCATCTGGGACTGTTCAGCCCACTGCAGCCCTCCTTGGGTTAAAATGGGAAAAATGATGTAATGTAAGTGTGGGGCAGAGATGGCATATGTGGAGGAGAGTCAAAAGATGATATGCAGACATCCTTGGAGGAAAATGTGAACAATGCATTTTCCAGATAGTGATATGGAAATAAACTAATCTACATTTTTGAGTGCTGATCCTGATCTATGATGTCTGATGCATTGGTCTAATTATCATCTAAATAGTTTTAAACTTGATCAAAGCATTTAGGTACTTCTTAGATGAACCCAAAAAAGTTCATAGAGTCAAATATCCAATGACACTTTCAAATGTCCTATAAATCAAGGCTTAACATGTCTTGTTAAAGGATTCATTATTGCCTGTTGGAAATGCACATCTTGATATGACATGGAAGTCATTTTTATGTTTTTGGCACACAAAAAATGTTCTTAGGCATTTGCTTAATTATAATTGATTACCATTGATTACCGCTGAAGACAATTGTTATTTATTTTATAGACATGTGCTTGATTATGAAAAAAAAAATCATAATCACGATTATTTAAAACTATTATCAGTGGGCCATATGACTAAAATGTTTGATAGATAGATGTCAACATTTAGGCAAATATGAACTTAAAGGAGTCAAGATATGATGCAATAATCATTTTATCTTGATTAAAATTTTTTCATAATCATTGGAGATCAAATTGAAATTTTATTGCACAGCCCTATTCTGGAGAACATTGCTGTCTATGGAAGGTCTAAGCCTTATAAGATTGGCGAGACAAATCTGAGAATATTTTTAAACAACCTAATTCTAATGTGAGTGAACCAGGGTATCTGCAGGGTCTTTAAAAGTCTTAAAATGTCTTCAATTTCAAAAACAAAATATTAGGCATAAAAAGTCTTAAATTCACTGAAATATTGTGTTGTGTGTCTTAAATCATTTTAAACAGGTTTTAATTTTCTCCTGTCCAAGTAGCTACCCAATCGGGCTGACATCCATCCAGTCATCAACAATCCATCTTAATAAAATCAGGGAAAGAACTAAACACAATTTCTCAGTTCGTCATGATAATAACAGAGCAATTTATCCCTTTACGTTATCTTCCAGTCTTACAAAAACTATTTACAGAAGTAAGGGTGAGTAGACATAATATTTACAAATAGGCATTAAACTTAAGGTTTTATAACAGAAATTCATTAGGTTGAATTGAAGTTATCTCAATCAAGAGAAGTTATTACTCAATCAATTGGGACCAAAAGCCAACAAATATATATTTTTGATTATTTATGTTATTGCCTCCACAATAAATATACTTTTAACAATGTTAAACTTGTCATAAAAAACAAATATTGTGTTGAAAATAGTGTATACAACTAGAATTTTCTTGCTTTTGACACATTAAAGTATGTGGCTAAGAAATAATTACTTAGATTTTTTTTGTGGCAAGCAAAAATATATAAGAAAATCCATTGGCCCAACTGGGCCATTATAAATAATCATCAGTGTTTAGCCCTGCATAAGTCTAAATTTCATTCATAATGGTCTTAAAAGGGTCTTAAAATGTCTTAAATTTGACATGATGAAACCTGAAGAAACCCTGGTGAACATGATGTTCTCCCTGTTTGGAAGGAAAAACATTGACTGAGTGCTTACCCAGTCATATGTTTCTAGACAAATTTTCCAGGTGGTCAGAGCCGACAGCCTCTTGGGCAGCACTCCTACATTATTATGTGAAACTCCTGTGATCACATGTGAGCAAATGGGGACGCATCTGAAAACGTGATCACATGGGTTTCACATAAAACTGTTCAGAAACCACATTTCACGTGTATTCCACATGTGATTTTAACATGTGTTTGCTTATGTGAAGCTCATGAAACTCCTGTGGTTTTACTGTAAGAGTACACATAAAAGTTAGTTAGACCCCGGTTATGGATTGTGTGTAATCAGGACCACGGGTCTCGACCACCATTATCGTGGAAGAGTGAGACATGCAGAAGCTGCTGGAGGTTTCATGCAACGTGTTATGCAATACCTTGATGGCAATTACAGGGAGCTTATGCCTGTTTGAGGTGCTGCAAAGTTTAGGGGAAGTTATATAATTTTTTTTGCTGAAGACTTGAGGGCTGTTTCTTTAAACTCTAGAGGATCCTGGAACATTTACAATGATGCAACTGAAAATCCTAGAGATGTTACATGCAAGTTCACAGTATGAGTCAGAAAGATGTATTGGAAGGTGATGGATTTCATGGAAGTGCTTGTTAGAAGCCATTTTGGCTTTTACAACAGCAGAACTTAAACCTGTTCACCGCCAGAATAGATGCTGTTGATCAGCTTGGAAATGGTCAGCCAGTATTGTTGTAGTGACTAATATGTTCTGTGGCCTCATCTCTGGAGTCTGGCCCAGTATGTAGAAGTAAGGCAGTTAAAAGTTCCACAAATCCCTCTAATTTAACCTGCATCGAACCTACAGTTAGGTCCATAAATATTTGGACATCGACACAATTCTAACATTTGGCTCTATATACAAACACAACAACACCAATGAAACAAGCAAGATGTGCTTAAACTGCAGACTGTCAGCTTAATTTTACGGTATTTATATCCAAATCAGGTGAACACGGTAGGAATTACAACAATTTGCATATGTGCCTCCCACTTGTTAACGGTCCAAAAGTAATTGGACAGAATAATAATCATAAATCAAGCTTTCACTTTTTACATTCCATACATGCCCATGCCAAATCACTACTACCACCATGCTTCACTGCTTAGGATCATGAGCAGTTCCTTTCCTGCTCCATACTCTTCTCTACCCATCACTCTGGTACAAGTTGATCTTGGTCTCATCTGTCCATAGGATGTTGTTGCAGCACTGTGAAGGCTTTTTAGAACTCTAATCTGACCTTCCTGTTTTGAGGCTCACCAATGGTTTACATCTTGTGGTGAACGCTCTGTATTAACTCAGGTGTAGTCATCTCTTGATTGTTGACACACATACACCTACCTCCTGAAGAGTGTTCTTAATCTGGCCAACTGTTGTGAGAGGTGTTTTCTTCACCAGGGAAAGAATTCTTTGGTCATTCACCACAGTTGTGTCTGTGCTCTTTTGAGTCTTTTGGTGTTTCTGAGCTCACTGGTGCATTCTTTATTTTTAAGAATGTTCCAAACAGTTGTTTTAGCCACACCTAATGTTTTTGCTATCTCTCTGATGGGTTTGTTTTGTTTTTTTCATCCTAATGATGGCTTGCTTGACAGCTCTTTGGATCTCATCTTGAGAGATGACAGTAACAGATTCCAAATGCAAATAGCACACTTGAAATAAACTCTGGACCTTTTATCTGCTCATTGTATTTAGGGTAATGAGGGAATAAACCCTGGTTTATATCACCGTGACCCACAGCACATTGCGTAATCGTGCATTTATATATCTGCGCGCTGTGCTTGTTGCTCTGCTATAGCACTTCAGAAAGGCTAGCTGGCAGTAGGTGTTTATGTTCCTCTGTGTCGAGTTTCTTCGCTGGTATTTAGTTTTTTCCAAACTCTACCTTAATGTACAAGGGTCCCAAACTCGCTCATTTTTAGTCGGGAATCGGCGGACGTGCAACTATTTTAATAACAAGGTAAACACTAGGGTTGGTCCGATAGATGATGCTATCATCCATCGCCGATGGCCGATAGACACCACAATGCTGAGCCAGCATAGCGATCCTCCGCCCCACCCTCATCACAAATCCGCTCGTGAAAAATACACACTTAGGCCCCGTTTACAGTTATACGTCTTAGTTTTTAAATGGCATTTTAGAACGAAAACAATCCATATCCACACTGGCATTTCACCTAACATTTCTGAACAGCCCTCCGTCCACACTACCACTGAAAACGCACATCACGTGACCCCACACACACTTGACAGTGGGCCACGCAGTCTGCAGGTCAGTACACTGCTTCAATCTTTCGCTCAATCAATCACTCACTGCTTTTGACTGAAGGACTTTTGTAGCTGAAGTTTTTTTTCTTACAGTGAAAATGCTTAAAGTACAGTTTGTTTCATATTTTTATTCTATTGTATTTATTTCCCTTTTCTTATTTACAGGAAGGAAAATAACTGTGTATATAAACAGTTAAATTCAGAATTATTAGCTGTCCTGAATTATTAGCGACCCTTTCCCCCAATTTCTGTTTAATGCAAAGATTTATTTTCAACCCATTTTTAAACATACCAGATTAAATAACTCATTTCTAATAACTGATTTCTTTTATCTTTGCTATTATGTAAAGTTTTCAGAGTCAAGGGTTAAATAGGTAAATGATTTTTTTTGTCCAAGGTCCTAATGATCTAATGCAATTCAGTGATCGATGCTAAACAGGGCTAAAAGTGCTCCCGCTAGACCTGAATATTGGCTGAATGGATTCAAAAATGATAAAACTCAACTGTTTGACTTAGGGGAGTTGTGAAATAAGCCCATAAAAAGTGGAAGGTTGCTTTAAACTACACTATATTTCACCCATTTGTAATTTGCTCAGTTAACAAGGCATCACTTAGATTACTTGCACTGCTTTCTCTTTTTTTTTTTTTCTTACGTCGATTTTCATCTTGTTTATTTATCCTTTCCTCCCCCTTAAGTTACATTCTTTCGGGCAATGACATTTCCTCATTACCCAGGATGTTTATATGCTTATCTCTAAGAAGTAGCAGGCAATGATATCTGAAAAGACAATCAGACCACAGCTAATGTGGCTAGCAGTACCTTTGCCTGTGGGAAGACTTTAAGTTGTTCTGTGTTCCTCAGTCTTCAATGTTTTCTTGTCCTATGTTCATTATAGCATGTAATCATTGCTTGTGGTTGAAGTATTTCACATTTTGTTCTCAACCCAAGTGGAAAAAACACATTTTTCACATTCCTGAGGATTCTGAGATTTCTGTAAATGTTAAACATTTTTCCTTGAAAACCGACACCAATGTTCAGTGTTGCTTTTCCCTCAGAGTTCTTGTAGGAGACTGTCGGGTGAGAATTAACTACTCCGAGTTGCAGTCTGAAAAGAATAAAAGCCAATTAAACATGGGCAGCAGATCAGTGGAATGGAGCAGGCATTGCTAAGCTTACTATTTTAAGGAACAGATAATCTGTTAGTACTATGACTCTCAGTCTGTCTAACAGGGCAATGCTGTCTTAAGGCTCATTGTTAAAGGGCACCTATTTTACCCCTTTTTTAAGATTTAAGATTTTTCTGTCTCCAAAATGTATCTGCAAAGTTTCAGCTCAAAACACCCATAATATTATTTATTATACCTTTCAGAAGTTTGTAATTTTCCAATGATTAATTGATGTATTTGTTGTGGAGTTAATTCAATTCAATTCATGTTTATTTCTATATAACGCTTTTACAATGCAGATAGTGCCAAAACAGCTTAACATAGAAGTTCTACTAAATTGAAACTGTGTCAGTCTAGTTTTCAAAGTTTAAGTTCAATTTAGTTCAGTTCAGTGTGGTTAAATTTCACTGCTGGAAGTACAGACACTGAAAAGAATAAGAGAATAGATATTTTAAATATTAAAATTTTTAATATTTTAAATATTTTAAATATTATTTTTTTTAAATTATTTTATATACTATTTAAAAATTTTAAATATTAAAATATCTATTCACATCAATGCACATCAATAACTGTCTGGTTTAGCTCAGCTACTAAATACGACATCCAAAGACTACGTCGAATAGTTCGGACTGCTGAGCGAATCACTGGTACAACCCTTCCTACTACCCAAGAACTGTACTTATCCAGAGCGAGCAGGAGGGCTGCCAAAATCACTTTGGACCCCTCACACCCAGCACACTGCCTCTTTGAACTTTTACCTTCTGGTCGACGCTACAGAGCACTGCGCACCAGAACAGCCCGACACAGAAACAGTTTCTTCCCTCAGGCAATCCATCTCATGAACACTTGATGATAATAATTGTGGAACCAACATCACTACTTGCTATACACTTTTATACACATATACACTTATTTAACAACACACTTTACATGCCAATTTGCACATAACAGCTACACATATAACATTGTATATAGTAATTAACATGTACATACACTTGTCAATTTGTATATTTGCATTCACTACTTACTTCTATTTTTTTTTTTTTATATATATATTTATTATCTGTTTTTTGTCCTGTCTCTGTAATCCTGTTGCACTGTAGAAGCTCTGTCACGAAAACAAATTCCTTGTATGTGTGAACATACCTGGCAATAAAGCTCTTTCTGATTCTGATTCTGAAAAAACAACCTTTCTATATTGATAGTATTTGAATTAAGAATTATTAATGTATGTAAAAGCAAATCCATCGATGCGCAGCTCCACAAGTCCCAAACCAAGCAGGCCAGGGGCAAGGAACAAGTCCAGTGGGAAAGAACAAACCTTGAGAATTCAAGCCTTTCGATGAGTCACACACAATGGGCTCTATTTTGACGATTCATGCGCAAAGCGCAAAGCGCAGGGCGCAAACGCATTAAGGGCGTGTCAGAATCCACTTTTGCTAATATAAGGACGGAAAAATCCGCTTTGTGTCGTGGCGCATGGTCTAAAAGGGTTGAGCTTATTTTCTTAATGAGTTATAGGTGTGTTTTGAGAATAAACAAATCAGAGTCTCATCTCCCATTACCCTTTAAGAGTCAGTTGCGCCGGGCCATAGCACATTTGCTATTTACATGACGGACTTTGTAAGACCGGAACGCTTATGGGCGCACATATGAATGCAAATGCATTTGCTATTTAAACAGCGTGGCGCAAAACGACTCTTGCGCCAAGCTGAAACTAGTAAACAACAATTGCGTCGCGCCTTGCGCCACATTACGCCGGGTGTATGATAGGGCCCAATGTCGTTATAAGTTCAAGCACACACACAGACACACAAACGTTTAACTTTGCACTGTTTTTGCATGGCAAATGTGTCAGGATACAGGTTAATGTGCACTGCTGTATGGATATCCTTTATGTTAAAGTACAAAATAAACTAGATTTAACGTCAACAAACCGGAGATGAAGCGTCTTCTTTTATAATTGGACTGACATGCAGTTGTAGTGATAAAGACGGTAAAATCACTGTAATTCATTACAAACATGCACTGTTTTAAAAACGTTTTAAACTTGTAAAACTCATTCTTGATCACATTTGGTGATAATTGATGATCACAGCAAGCTAAACAGATCTTTTAATCCTGGTTGCTTTGCACACATCCTGTCTTTTTGATATGATTATATGCATTACTAGTATCAGTTCCGCAGGTGGGGAAACCGCACTCCTATGTCACGTTGCAGTCGGCCTCAAAATGGGATGGATTTGGATCCTATTTTAACATCAGGAAATTTAAAAAAGAGACTTATTGCCATTATATCACCCCAATATGACTGTGGACGCACTATACCTGCACACCGTTCTACAAACAGCTTACAAAAGATGATTTTCATCATAGTTGCCCTTTAACTAATCTTAAATTAGCCAGTTTTGAAAAGCTTGTTTTCTTATTACAAGCCATTTACTAAAAAACTGTAGCGACTTGGGAGAGTAAAAGGGCAAGGTGAATTGTTCTCCATCTGTAGAGGAGGAATTCTTTAGCATGTCCTCACTAAGAGTTAAAAAAACAAAACAAACAATAGCTGCCCTTTACTGACAGGGCTCAAGGGTCTCTGGAGGCCATGTTTAGTTTCTTTAGTTTCGTCTGGGGGTAGTTCACACATAACAAGAAACATATGTTGAATGGGAAAACAAAAAGGTGAATGTTACATTTTACATTTGTTCCTCATTGTCTTTCTTTCCATTTATTTAACTTGTGACAATAATGTCAGATGTTTGTATTCTTTGTATTGATCAAGGTTATAATAAACATGATTGCTGCTACTTTTTTATGTTGAAGTTTTTGATTCTAGTCGGATAAAAATTTTACCTAAGTCAATTGTACTTCGTTATTTATTTTTTTATATTTTGGTTTTGTTGTTTATATTTTGTAACAGAAAATATTTGGACTGGAAGTGTCTGATTATCTCGTTAGTTGAAGAGAACATGCTCATTTTTTTTTGTATATAAGAGAAAAACAATGTGGGCTCTGTGACATTTTCCTTTTCACAGTCTGTCTGCCGGCCAGTAGAAGAATGCCTGTCAGTTCACCGCTTGTGCCTCTGACTCCTTCTCCTGTTCGAGCAGTAGGAGGGTTCGATTTTTTTTTTTTTCCTTTTGAAAGACAGACTAGTCTCCTGAGTCGCTTGCTTACATCCACAGAAGGACAACCCCTCACAAATCGATATCCCAGCTGCTATATTTTTCTTTCCTAGCTGCAGAATTCCCTCCTCTTCCAGTTACCATGGAAGCCAGGCACACATTTAGGAAATCTTTTTCTTCCTCTGTAGTGCTAATAAATCACACCTCATATGTTTTTTTTTCTTACAACCTGTTTTGAAGTCTTGCACACTGCCTGTGTAGAAAAAAAGTTTAATTGAAACCCTGTGAAGGTCTTATGAGACATGGAAAATCACCTTTAAATAAAAAAAAACACTTTTTATTACATACAAAACAATGTTTTATAATATAATTTTTTTTTTTTACATATTTAAGCGTTTTTATTAATGAATTCATTTTAATTCATTTAATAAAATGTATATAATTTTTGTTGCTTGCTTATGCCTGGTGTTTTCCTTAGCTTTTTATTTTAAGATGTTTTTATGCTGTTTTGCATCTCACAGTAGCTCAGATAACAAAAACGTCAAAAGACAAGACTTGATTTTTTGCCATGTCATTGAAACCGCTTCTATTTTTCGATGTCTGATGGCTGTCCACGGTGTCAAATTTGGTTTTTGGAAGCACTCAGTTCTTCATTAAATCTGTTAAACCTGCAGCTATAACAAGTTTGTTAAAGAAAAAGGAAAGAAACAGTCCATTCACAAAAAAAAAGATTTATAGAAATAAATATTATTAAATGTTTTTTTGTTCGTATGTCTGTTTATTTTCAACTATTATTTATTTCAAAAAAGACAAAATAGCTCTTATAGATCATATGGAAGCACATTTATCATTCTGTAACTCTCTTTAAAGTGTATCCATGCTGGAATAAACCCACAAAATTGCACTGCTTGCATTTCCAGTGTGGTACAGTAAGGATACCTTTTAAGTTTGCCACATGATTATTCCCAACCACATTCTCATCCCTTTCTTTTACTTTATAAAGTCAAGAGAAGTTAAAGGGAAAAAGTGTTCCAATGGTTACACATTTGAGGTAAAACTTTGATCTTAGCTTTTTAGTTTTTTGTTTGTTTGTTTGTCCGGCGATTACAAAAGTCTTTTTTGGTGTCTGTTAATGTCTGGATTGTCTGAAGGCTGCATTTAGAGTTTGTGAGCTTGTGAACTGAGATTTAACATATTATTCAAACTTAAAATAACAGTTTTTAAAATGTAACTTTTGATAGAGTAGTCAGTAGTCCAGTCTTTAGTAGCACATGCTTTTTCAGAAATCATTTTGATTTACAGATTTGCTGCTCAAGATACATTTCGGAATTTTTATCAATGTAAAAAAAAAGTTGTGCAGTGTTGTTGAAACCATGATATGTTTTTTTTCAAGACTTTTTGTTGAACATAATGCAAAGTGGACATCTATTGCAAACTTTATAGATGTCTTTACTAAAGACAATTTAAAGTCGGCATAAAAACTAAGTTAAGATTGTCTTTTTTTCCCTGTATCATGATATTGATCTGATTGAAATGGTTTCTGAAATGAGTAAAAGACATGTAGGGAGGTGCATGATTTTGTCCTTTGGGAACCGATTGGATTGTTGGAAGATGGGCATTGCTAATAAAATGGAGGAAGATTTTTGACAAGAATGAAAAACTAAATTTTACAAACATAATCATGTCATATTCGTATGAACCACTACCTCCTGCAAAGGCAACTCAAAAATTAGTTGGGAGAGATTAGGGTTATGGTATTTAAATAAAGATTATGAGGGCAAATTAATTTTGACAAAGTACTACTATATATTATATCATTAATTTTCTTTTCGGCTTAGTCCCTTTATTAATCAGGGGTCGCCACAGCGGAAGGAACCGCCAACTTATCCAGCACATGTTTTACACAGCGTATGCCCAGCCACAACCCGACACTGGAAAACACCCATACACTCTTGTGCACACTCACTGACACTACAGCCAATTTAGCTTATTCAATTCACCTGTGCCGCATGTTTTTGGATTGTGGGGGAAAACAGCACCCGGAGGAAACCCACACCAGCATGCAAACTCCACATAGAAATGCCAATTGGCACTAGCAGTGACCATATATATAAATGGGTCAATGGGCTGATGCTAATTGTTTTGTGTCCATGTCATTTAAATCAATTGAAAAAGGTTACATTTTCAAAATAAATAAGCAAATTACTTGCATACATTCTCTATTTTGAGGACCAAGTCTAATTATTATTATTTTTTAAAATCCATTTCAAGATAATTTTTAGGAGATTATTGCAAGAATGTCAATGTGATGGAATCAAATAGTTTATCTTGTATAAAAAATGTGAAATTCTTAATGAAACATCATATCATCTAGTCTAAACAAAATTAATATGTTGATTGGGCATGAACAATTTTTACATAATTTGTCAAATATTATTTAGAAATCAGATTTGTTTCCGGCCAAATATTGCAAAAACTCATTAAAATGTTCATCTAGAGATAACTCGAATAAAATAAATGTTGGTGGGGTATTTTAAAATAAAGTATTTTTTTCTGTGTGTATACTTGCATGTCACCTAGGAGGAGTAAATTATTTAATACTTTACAATTTTTGGCAGTTTCACCATTTTACATTTTCAAGTACATTCAGTCTTAGTGTTTGTAAAAAATGGTGCAAATGTTATTTTTTAATTTTATAAAATCAACATGAATACAATCTGTACATTTTAAAATACCTGATGGATGCTTTTAAATCAACTTTTTTAAAGATTTTGAAATTTCTCATCTTGCCACACCTTATTTGTCACCGACCCATATATATATATATATATATGTGTGTGTGTGTGTGTGTGTGTGTGTGTGTGTGTGTGTGTGTGTGCGTGTGTGTGTGTGTGTGTGTGTGTGAAAAAGCTAGTACAGGTCTGTGCAGGTAAACCTCACTCCTCTGAACCCAAAAAGGTGCTCTAGCTACAGATGCGTTAGAGCAACCGACTTTTATGCCAAGAGTCACCAATTCGATCCCAAGCTCAGAGCGGGTTGGGTAGTGTAAGACTGGCCAGGTTATATTGGTGCCGTGACCCAGATGGGAGTGAGGTTTAGAGGGGTGAGTGTAACAGAGGCCAACTAGCACAGTCCTGTGCAGGTAAACCTCACTCCTCTGAACCCAAAAAGGTGCTCTAGCTACAGATGCTAGTGGCCATGGTCTTTAGCCTTCTTGTTAGAGCAACCAACTCCCATGCGGAGAGTCCCCAGTTCGATCCCAGCTCGGAGCAGGTTGGATACTGTAAGACTGTCGGGGTTACACCAACTTTAATGCATACATGTTAAAAAATACATGAACTTCTTTTCAAGCAAATATTACTGACCCTAAACCTTTAAATAGTACTCCATTTAGCATAATATTAACATATTTCACAAATACATTATGAAGTAAACGTAATGCTCAGATAATAGCTCTCTAACCTCCTCTCCAGAACCAGCCTTATTCTACAGCATAAGGTACGGAGGACAATGGAATGTTTCGGCTACTGTATTTGCTGAGCACAGCAACTTGTACAGAACTCTTTCAGAACTCAACACATATGGTCTCATAGCGCTGGAATGCAGATTGCCTGCTAAAGCTCTTCATGTAGTCTTGGAGTCTACCAAGATGATTTAGCTTCATTCCTTCATTTAGCTTCATTCATTTCTTCATTCATAAATCTGTTTACAGTTCGAAACATCATGGTCGCAACGAATTAATAAACAGGATGAACTGCATTTAGTGTTACATAAGATGTTTTCCACATGCATGCTGTAATAGATTTGAGGAAAGAATTTCAACTACACACCTTTGCCTGATTATGAAGGTGTCTGGGAGCAGTAACCTCTTCTTTGCGTTTTTGTCCATCTTTTATATACGTCAGAAGTCATTAAGTGCATTTTTATAGTCTCACCACAGATGTGAGTTGAAGATGGCTTGAGGGCAAACACTGCTGGAAGTTTTTTCAGCGGTGGAACAGGTCAACAATTCCTGCTGATAGGATGTTTATAATGAAGTGAAGGACTGTAAAATGCGTTTAGTCTTATAGTGGCTGTGGCTAAGATGTCCAGTTAAGAGTTTCACAACTTGAACACTAATGCTGACATAGATCAAATTGAAACTTTCACTTTTCTGTGGTAAAATAGAGTAAACTATTGCTTGTTTAAGGAACACCCCGCTTATTTTGAAAACAGGCTAATTTACAACTCCTCTAAAGTTAAACAGTGGACTTTTACCATTTGACTTGTATCCATTCACATTTATCTTAGCGTACCACTTTTAGCTTAGCGTAAATGATTAAATTCGGTTAGACCGTTAGCATTTAATTCCAAAAAAAAAAAAAAATTATAAGATTCCTAATTAAGACCTGAATATTTTGTAGTTACGTTGTGTACTAGGACTAAAAGAAAATGAAATGTTGCTATTTTCTACACTGAGACAAACTATACTCTCCTTCAGGCCTAAAATTAAGGAAGTCTGTTGCCATATCAAGACTACAGCAGGCAAAATTATATACATATATATATATATATATATATATATATATATATATAAATATAAAATATCTTGCTTTCTTAGTACACAATATAACTAGAAAAGAGTCAAACTTTAAATAGAAAAACTCTTTTGTTTGAAAATTCTGGAGCGAGATGCTACTGGTCTAATCTGATTCAATAATTTATGCTAAGCTAAGCTAAAAGTGCTCCTGCCAGACTCAGAGATTGGCTGAATGAATTCAAAAATAATAAAGCTCAACTGGCTTAACTCTAGGGGGCTTATAAAATGAGCCTTTTCCAAAAAAAAAGTGGTGTGTTTAACATTTTATGTTCAGGCATGCAGTTCATTCTCCTGTTGTAGTTTTTTCTGCTAACACAAGAATGTTTGTCCATCATAAATCAGCTTGCAACAACAATAATTGTCTTGTTTTTGCATCACAGAGCCTGAACATTCAGGTGGAGGATGTTCGTATCCGCCCTATCCTGGCATCATATCGGAAGCGCATCCCAGTGACAGAAGGCTACGTGGAGGTGAAGGATGGAGGAAAGTGGAAGCAGATCTGTGATGATGAGTGGACTCAGATGAACAGCAGGGTCATCTGTGGCATGTTTGGGTTTCCAGGACAGAAGAGATACAATACCCGGGTGTACAAGTGAGTGCTGCTTTCAGCTGAGATGTCTTTCATGCAGATGTTTTTCTTCAGAGAAGCTGTTTTGGTGACCTTGGAAAAATGTAGGATTGTACAATTTTACATGGAAGTACTCCCCTTATGATAATATATATCCTACTCCATTCAGCTGCTCCCACTCAGCAGTTTGGTGTTAGTTTCATTTGGAGTTTACACTGAGAAATGTTATGCTGTCTGCAGAATTTGTCTGTGGTCCATTGCATATTCCAGAACAGTGCAACAAAGTATGTTTTTAATCTCCACACATATCCACTTCCTTCCAAAATGTCTCAAATATGGCTGCTGTCCTCTTGCACTGGTGATGTCATTACTGCAGGGATCACGAGCAAGATCAGTTACATCAAAGTTCTGCATAAACACCAGCAGGATCCAATCACAAACACATAAACAATACACCACACCCTGTTTTTGTAGCTTTAAATACTTAATTGCAAGCTTTTTAGGAATACAAACACACATGTGTCCTTTAACCATGAGTGTTTTATTATATTTATTTATTTTTAATTAGCTGTTTTTGCCCTGAAAATAGCCATTGTTGCTGACATGGCATTAACTAAAAAGATATGAAATGATAGGATAGGATAGGATAGGATAGGATAGGATATAATAAAGGGCTGTGCAATTAATTGAAATCGAATCGCAATCGCGATTTGAAACGTTACGATAAGCTAATTGCAAGAGGCAATGTATGAAATATGTATGTATTATATAATTTCCTCCACCCAGAGCAAATGCGTGAGTGCCGTCTGTGTGTGACAGTCTTACTAGCCTATTGAGGTAGCACACTTTTGTTCTGCCCAATCAGAATTGTGAACTATGCGGAACGCCCATAATAAAACAAACAAACAGGAGAGGACGGACGAGTGGGAATGTGGGATGATGGCGTCTGCCGCTTCAGAAGCATTAATAGATGAATTCATATCAAAGATAAACAGCATGTCAATATTATTGGAATATTTTGGTTTCCAAGTTTCAGACACCGAACAAAAACAGGCCATTTGTAAGAGCTGTCGCGGAATTGTTCCCACAGCACGAGGAAATACAACAACCAGCACCTAAAAAGGCACCACAGACGGCTATATGAGGAGAGTCTTGTTAAAAAGTCAACTAAAGGCATTGCCAGTGACACTCAATCTAGTAGCTAGCAACAGCAAAGTACAATTTCAGAGTTGTTTGCAGCTGTTACACCATATGAAAAAACATCATGAAGGCACCAGGAAATGACTTACGCTATAACTGTTTGCTCTAGAGAAAAATGAAAATTCAGAATTTTAATTTCTGAATATTTATAAACAAATTTAATTAAAAGTTGGCGTTAGTTAATATATTTCAGCTCCTTTTTTCCTTTTTTAGCATTTTAGCAGTAAGAAGCTACAATACAGAATATTGAGCTGAGGCTTGACTGCAAAATTAAATGACAAATGCAATATCGAAATCGCAAAAAAAACACAATTAGATATTTTCCCCAAATCGCACAGTCCTATGATATGATATGATATGATATGATATGATATGATATGATATGATATGATATGATATGATATGATATGATATGATATGATATGGTAACTGTAAACATAGCGCGCCCATGCACCTTTTACCTACTAAATAATTTTAGTGTGCATGGACCATATAAGCTGCTTGTACAAACAAAACTCTTGTTTGGTATAGAACGATTGTGGCTGCGTCCAAAATCACCTACTACTCAGTAGGGACTGCATTTGAATTTGAATTAACTACTTGACCATTAGTAAAGTATGTTCTATACAGTATGAATGTGAGTGGTGTGAATGGAAATAGGATGTACTACATCCACTCAGGGTTGGGGAAAGTTACTTTTGAAAGTAATGCATTACAATATTGAGTTACTCCCCAAAATAGTTACTTAATTACTGCGTTACTTAATTATTGCGTTACTTAATTATTGCGTTACTTAATTACTTTTTATGGAAAGTAATTTGTTACATTACTTTTGAGTTACTTTTACATGCCTGCATGATGTTTGATCTCTTTCAAAATTTGCAGGGTATTTTTCTTTTTTTTTAAATAGAGGAGCTCTACATTTAACGAAACACTGTATAATTTAGACCTTCATTTACCTTTAAAAAAAAACGAATTAAAAAAATTAGAATAATGTTACCATCTGAGAACATCCTGACACTATACATGCCGTATATACAGATTAATGAAAGTTGAAAATAATGTGTTTGCTACTTTGCTGTATTTTTGTCGTATCAGTGCATTAAATCACCGTCCATTGAGACTCCAATTTTCTTCCATGTGTTCAAAATAATGAGAATACTTCCATCTGTTCATGCGGGGAGTTCATTTTCTCATTGAGTGTGATTCAACGCGATTACACTCATTTTAATTCAGCAAACGATGTTTCTAAGCATATAATTAATCTAAAAAGTAACTTGAGTTACATTTTTAAAAAAGTAACTCAAATATTATTACTTTTTTAAAGTAATGCTTTACTTTACTCATTACTTAGAAAAGTAATATTATTACGCACCTCTCGTTACTTGTAATGTGTCACCCCCAACATTGCATCCACCATTTTGTCATAATCACGTAATCAACCTCGTCAGTTGCGTCGCATCACTTCCATTCATAAATTTTCTCGCAGTGCATCATGGGATAGTGTAGCATGCATCGGATGTGCAAATCTTACTGGAAGTAGTAGGTCATCCGGGTACTTCTTGTCTACTGTTTTTTGAATTTCTATGAATTTAGAGATATTACTCGGTTCGTATACTGTTTCTAGCATACTATATAGTATGGAAGTATGCGATTTCGGACAGCCCATGTGAAGTTTGAATGCAATCTTGACATACTACATTCACCAAATTGTCATTATCATGTGACCTACCAGCATCAGTTACTGTGCTTCTCTGTTTTCCACAAGTCTTTACTGTGACCTCATAAAACATCCGATGCACACTTCAACATAACGTCAGAAATAGTAGCTCCTTTATCAGTACATGGTTCTTTTGTCACAAACATTTTTTTGTATAATTTATAGTAGGGCTGTATGCAATTTAGGACGCAGCCTTGGTGTAATTAGTTACGGACCCAGAGATCCCTGGGGGTTCATAGACGTAATGCAGCATGTTTATATTCCAGGGTCCCTTCTATCAGTGATTCCAATTGATTCTTGCACAAAATACTACTTAACTTGTTATTAAAATCTACGCTGACGAGTAAACAGCCTGACACTTTCATTAACAATGGCAGTCATTTTTTGTGTTACCAGCCAAAAATCCTGATCCATTAGCTGTAGGGAGGAGGCCTGGAAGAAAATATTTCCTAAGATAGACATGCTGCTTTTACATCAGCATTGGTCAGTGAAACCACTGGTTGCCTCTCAAGTAAGTCTTGACAGATGAAGCTAACTTTGGATCAAATCATAAAGAAAGTTTCTAATTAGACTTGCGTCCAGACAAATCTCTGCAGTATGTTAGAAAGTCAAAAATAAATACAGAAATCTGCAGAGGATAGCTACACGTGAACAAAGCCTCAGAGTTGTACTTTCTGCAAAGCTATTACATTCCATGCTGTGTTTGTAATGTATGACTCTCATGAGTTGCATAAATCTTCGTGAGCACTTCTATAACTATGTGGAAATCAGCACTAAATGCCTAGTTAGTAATTAATCTATTATATGAGCAATCAACTAGGCACAATGGAAATTAAAGCTTTATAGCTGGTTGTATGATCTCAGGCGGTTCGGCTAAGCTACGTGCTTCCCCTCACATGCTGTGCCTTATGAAATGTGCAGGCGCTGTCTGTTTTTTTAAAATCTGTACTTGATGTTGGGGGAAGGGGGGGACACGTAACCAAAGGCTGTAGTTTTTTTTCAGCGTTAAGCCAAAATGGGCTTCTTTTCAACTACCTCTGTCTGCCCTGTGGCTTTAAACTGTGCTTTCATAAGGAAACTTGGACTTTCCTTTCAGAGGGCCGTGCATGAATGGCTCCTGTAAATAATATAGGTCTTTCCCTGGCTGGAACAAGCAGACGATGTTCTCAGATGATAAAGCATCAGTGTGGAACTCTCACTACAGCTGTTTCCACAAACTATCTAAATTAAACAGCAAGTTATATGTTCAAGCTTTCGTAACAAAGCTGCTTTAAATTCAGTGTGTGCTGTGTAGCGATTCTTTTAAATCTGCTGGTGTCTCTGTGTGTGTGTGTGTACGTTTGTTTGTATCCACATTTGTTTTCCCAATAGTAGATTCTAGGGTTCTATCACAGACTTTGGAGCAAGTCCAGTATGAGACATTCTCTCCCTCTGAGTCAAAATAAAAAACAAATGTGGATTGTGTCTGTTTTCGTAAATGATGAATGATATATTTCTGACAGGGGAGCTTGTTAAATATTCTGTTTGTGAGATGATTTTTCCTGCAAGAATATTTGACGTCACTTCAGCAGCCCTTCATCTTTTTTTTTGCAGTTCCATATGTATCAAACCTTTAATGTAGTCATGAATCATTTACTAGTCGTATGCTATGGCTTGAATCCTGGATCAGATCTACACATGTGTTTTGTAGGTTAGTGACACTTTATGGTTATGTAGCTTTATTTCATTTAAACAATAAGGTTTCATTAGTTAACATTTTATTTGGTGACACTTTAAAATAATGGTCCAGTAGTTCATATTAAAGTATGAAAGTAGTGCTTGTTAACATTAGTTAATGCACTGTAAGAAACAACAATGAACAACTGAACATTAAACTGAACTGAACATTAAAAACTATAATAAATGTTTTGTTCATTGTTTATGTTAGTAGAGACACTAACTATGACTAATGGGTAATTATTTTAAAGTGTTACTGTTTAACTTGACTTGCTGCCATTTTCTGTAAAATAAGTGAAGTTTATTTATAAACTAATTTCGAGAGGATCACACGCTTATGATTGTTCACGGCTGGTCCCGCATTATTTAATTTATGATTCACCAATCAGGCGATTCCTAGTCTCCATAAATAACCAAAGTTCCATAGTCATATTCGTTTTGAAGAATCCCCCCTTCCACCCCTACTCCTCCTACTTTCCTAGATTGGCGGCATGGCGGCCCAATGTTTATCGCTGTTGCGCCACAGCAAGAACGTCATTGGTTCTAGTTTCTGTGCGGAGTTTACATGTTCTCCCTGTGCTCTCGTGGGTTTCCAACGGATCCCCCGTTTCTTCCCACCATCCAAAAACATGCTACTTAAGTCAATTGACTAATCCAAATCGACACTATAGACATGGTCCTAGTAAGAAGTTATATCTTCATAACAATCCCTAATTGCACACTAGCTTAAAACAGCAGGGGAGTTCTCGAGATCTAACTCGGGCCCTCTCCCGGGACAGCATGCCAAACATGCTTATCAATCATCAGCTAAGTGTGAACTCTTGAAATGCTCTAGATATTTTAAAGGCAAGTTCTCAGTAGTTTATAAATCAAAGCTCAACTCAAAAGATAACAGCAAAGCCAGAGTACTCTGATAAATACACTAGTAATTTTGAAGTCAACTCTTATTTTTTTCCTAATCATCCACAGACCGATAACTAAAAAAAAAAACTTTAACACCATCTACTCCAAATATAATGGTATATTTATTAAAAGGATGCACAGCAATTTTGTAGTCTCCCACTTCAAATGCTTTATTTTGTTAAGGCCAGTTCTAAATTTTCATGAGCTGAAATAAATAATCAGAAAAATATTTTCACAATATTGTGTATCTGGTTTGTAATCATTGCAGTTGTGCTGTGGACTCGGCTATTCGTTTGAATTTAAAATAATTTTCAGAGCAATTTATCTAGAATTATTTTTATTCCCTTGGTGTGAACAGGATAATACAAAAAAAATAGTACATAATAATTGACAATAAAATATATATACAGTTGAAGTCAGAATTATTAGCCCCCCTGAATTATTAGCCTCCCTGTTTATTTTTTCCCCCAATTTCTGTTTAACCGAGAGAAGATGTTTTCAACACATTTCTACACATAATAGTCTTAATAACTCATTTCTAATAACTGATTTATTTTATCTTCGCCATAATGACAGTAAATAATATTTGACTAGATATTTTTCAGGACACTTCTATACAGCTTATAGTGACATTTAAAGGTTTAACTAGGTTAATTAGGTTAACTAGGCAGTATAGGGTAATTAGACAAGTTATTGTATAACGATGGTTTGTTCTGTAGATTATCGAAAAAAAAATTGGGGGGAATAAATTGGGAAAAAAAATTAATTGGGATAATAATTCAGGGGGGCTAATAATTCTGACTTAAACTATATATATATATATATATATATATATATATATATATATATATATATATATATATATATATATATATATATGTGTGTGTGTATATATGTGTGTGTGTGTATGTGTACATATATATGTGTATATGTGTGTGTATATATATATGTGTGTGTGTGTGTGTGTGTGTGTGTGTGTGTGTGTGTGTGTGTGTGTGTGTGTGTGTGTGTGTGTGTGTGTGTGTGTGTGTGTGTGTGTGTGTGTGTGTGTGTGTGTATGTATGTATGTATGTATGTATGTATGTATGTATGTATGTATGTATGTATGTATGTATGTATGTATGTATATATGTATATATATATATATATATATATATATATATATATATATATATATATATATATATATATATAGAACATATGTAACATAAACAAGAGAGGACAATAAAGAGAGTCATGAATATATAGGTTAGAAATAAAGATGAAGATTTACAAACTTTAGATGCTAAATTCCCAAGAGTCTTAAGATATGTCCCCATGTGATTTCAGCTTTTTTCTGTGAAGTTTCAAGACGTAGTTGTTCCATTTGAATGACATAAAGCAACTTGTTGTACTATCTCTTATAACTGGGAGCCTTTGGAGAGTTCCAATTCAGTAAGATCATATTTTTAGCTGTAATCATGCCAACAATCAGGGCTTACTGTTGGGTTAAAGAAAAGGTGTCCATTATATTAGAATATCCAAAAATAGCCAAATTGTAGTCAGGTTGAATATTGGTTCCATAAGCACTGGAAAACTATTATAAAAAAATATTGGACCAAAACTCATAAAGAACAGGACAAAACCATAATAAATTCCATCTGCCCCACCACATCTGTCACATTTAGGAGATACAGAGGGAGATATTGTACTTAATCTAGTTTTAGAGAAGTGAATGCGATGTAAAACTTTAAATTGGATTAATTTATGTCTCGAATTGAGTCTTGAATTTCTTTAACATGTAATTCGCTATCATGATCTAACAAAATCTATAAAGGTAATTTAAGCTGAACCTTTTGGTTTTGACCAGTGTTTACATTTTTGGTGGAGATAAACCTATGAATGGCATACTTATAGCAGTCAATCAACAATAAACTGGAATTTAGAGACAATAAAGAGAATTTTTTTGATGTTTTAAGTCAGCATGAAAGGGAAGATGCTGATACATTTAGCTTAGTATGTTTATGCAATTCCCACTGAAACTGAATATTGAGTAGGGGGTGTGGCTTTCTTTTTCCATTCTGTTCACATCATTCCCTTATAGGAAACATTAACAGTAAGAGGGGTGTGGTTAAAAATATTATGAAACCATCAAACTGGAAGCACATGGTCAGATTTTGATTGAAGATTACCAAAAAAAATTCAGTGGATTAATTTAAAATAAAAATTAATTGCAAAATAAACATTTTAAATTTTGATTTCACGTGGAGCTTAACAAATTGGATTGCTCTCTAATTCTTTTTGTGCTTTATTTTCCAGGATGTTTGCCCGCAGGAGAAAGCCATCATACTGGGATTATACCATAAACTGTACTGGAAAGGAAGCTCATTTGTCTAGCTGTACACTGGGCCACACGCTCAGCAACAGCACATGTGAGGAGGGCACGCCGGTGGTAGTCAGCTGCATCCCTGGCAGAGCTTTTGCCCCGACTCCCATGACAGGATACAAGAAAGCCTTCAGACAGGAGGTAAGACCAGATGATGCATTTCTTCCAAAAATACGAGAAGCCACATGTCCACATGAGGCATAGCTTTGCATTGAACTTCTCACCTTTGAGAAGACTATTAAGGGCTCAACACACCTTATCGCTATGGTGGTAGTAAATCTTGATCTAAACTAAGCGGCTACTTTAAAGTGAATCATCTTGTACTTAAAAAGTGTTTATGGCGAAAGTGGCAGTTTTAGAGTCCAATAAGTTCAGTTGCCGCAAACTGTGATTATCTGAATACTAATGGTAGAGAGCGGAGAAGAGGATATTTTTAAATCTCCAAAGCACTTTGATGACAGACATTCTACCCAAAAATTACATAACTTTTTCCAAATTACATATTTGAGTAGTCCATGTGGAAGCTTGCCCGTTACATACCATTCAGCGAGGTCAGTGGGTTCATTAGCATGATGTACTGTAGATCTGCACTATTTAAATGAATAATATTGTATTCCTCCAAGAACATATTGAATATTTTATGGTAAATGATTAAGAACTACATTACCATCTATCTATCTGTCTATCTTAGTCTGTCTGTCAGTCTGTCTGTCCATCTATCTCTACTCAGCGGCCACTTTATTAGGTACAACTGCTTGTTAACGCAAATATCACATGGCAGCATATCAATGCATTTAGACATGTACACATGGTTAAGACGATCTGCTGCAGTTCAAACGAGCATCAGAATGGGGAAGAAAGGTGATTTAAGTGACTTTGAATGTGGCATGGTTGTTGGTGCCACACGGGCTGGTCTAAATATTTTAGAAACTGCTGATCTACTGGGATTTTCATGCGCAACCATTTCTAGGGTTTACAGAGAATGGTCTGAAAAAGAGAAGATATCCAGTGAGCGGCAGTTATGTGGGCGCAAATGCCATGTTGTTGCCAGAGATCAGAGGAGAATGGCCAGACTGGTTCCGGCTGATAGAAAGGCAACAGTAACTCAAATAACCACTCGTTACAACTGAGGTATGCAGGAGAGCATTTCTGAACGCACAACACGTCCAACCTTGAGGCTGATGGGCTACAGTAGCAGAAGGCCACACCGGGTGCCACTCCTTGTCAGCTAAGAACAGGAAACTGATTTACACAGGCTCACCAAAATTGGACAATGGAAGCTTGGAAAAATGTTGCCTGGTCTGATGAGTCTCGATTTCAGCTGCAACATTCGGAAGGTAGAGTCAAAATTTGGCATCAACAACATGAAAGCATGGATCCATCCTGTGTTTTATCAATGGTTCAGGCTGGTGGTGGTGTAATGGTGTGGGGGATATTTTCTTGGCACACTTTGGGACCATTAGTACCAATTGAGCATCCTGTCAACGCCACAGCCAACCTGAGTATTGTTGCTGACCATATGTATCCCTTTATGACCACAATGTACCTATTTTCTGATGGCTGCGTCCAGCTGTATAACGCGCCCTGTCATGAAGCGCAAATCATCTCAGACTGGTTTCTTGAACATGACAATGAGTTCACTGTACTCAAATAGCCTCCACAATCATCAGATCCCAATCCAATAGAGCACCTTTGGGATGTGGTGGAAAGGGAGATTCGCATCATGGATGGGCAGTCGACAAATCTGCAGCAACTGCATGATGATATCATGTCAATATGGACCAAATTCTCTGAGGAATATTTATAGTACCTTGATGAATGCCACAAAGAATTAAGGCAGTTCTGAGGGCAAATGAGGTCCAACTCGGTACTCGGTAAGGTGTACCTAATAAAGTGGCCGGTGAGTCTATCTATCCATCCATCCATCCATCCATCCATTCATCCATCCATCCATCTTTGCATCAAATGCCATATTTTTTCAGTAACTGAGATTTTGAAGCAACAACACATTTTTTTGGGGCTTTCCACGTGCATAAAATGTCTTACAATCACACATACAAACCAACTAAGCAATGAAAGCATACAATAATCATGCTGATTCAGTAGAGTAGAGGTCACCAAATTCCTGCAGAATTTAACTGTCCTTAACACACCTACCTAAAAGGTTCAAGTACAAGTGTGTTTGATTAGGATTGGAGCTATGTAAAAATCTGCAGGACACAACCCTCCAGGACTGAGCTTGGTGACCTCTGCAATAGAGCGTATAGGTCAGGGGTGTCAAACTCATATCCGGCAGGGCCACAACTCTGCACTTAGCTTCAACCCTTTTTAAACACGTGATTAAACTAATTGAGTCCTTCAGGCTTGTTTGAAACCTATAGGTAAGTGTGTTTAAGCATGGTTGTAACTAAACTCTGAAGGAACTGAGTTTGGCACCCATCATTTAGAAAACAAACAATTTTATGCACTTATTCTAAAAATGTACTCACTATTTGTTCTCCCTCAAGGTGTCATAAACCTTAATGGGTTGCTTTCGTCTGTCAAACAAAAAGGTCACACTTTATTTTGATTGTCTGTTTGTTGAATTAAGTTACGGTACATTGCACATACATGCCAACTAATTCTGATTAGATTATAAGTAGACTGTTAGGGGTTAGTGTTAGTGTAAGTTGACATGCACTTGCAAAGTTTCTTAAAGTCAGTTACAGTTTTTCTCAGTGGCTTTGGTGCATTTCTCACAACACTATTTACATTTGCACAACAGTTAATGCATTTCTCAAAACAATTAGTACAAACTGCAAAACCTTGTTGATAACCCGCAAAAGCGCATCACTTGCTCAAAATGGAAAACTCCCTTTGTCAATGAAAGTGTCAGTGTCATCAAGATGAAAAGTCCTGACACCATTGTTTATGAACAAAATAGTCAAATGACTTATCTTGTTTTCATTTTAACAGTTTACTCTGTAAATGTTTTCCAATGCAAAAAAAGTCAGATTTTGGTGACACGTCCTGAAAATGCTCAAGACAGCACTAGATACTATTTGCACAGCCATTTGAAAACTATAGTAAAGTCAGACATCACTGTATTTAGTGAGGTATCTGAGTACAAGACACTGAATATGTATGTTTCACATTTTATATGCCCTTTGCAATTCTAATTTATTCACAGCATTGTGCAAAAGAATAAATGCACCCTTATTTACAACAAACATAAACTTCCTTTGGGTATTGTAAACAATATTGCTGTACATATTGGAACTGAACCTACAACATACAAAGGTCTGTAAATCATTAATGAAATTGTTCAATTTAGAAGACATTTTCAGGAAAAAAAAGGTTTTAAAATGTTTTATAAAATTTGCCTGACAGATTTTGACAACTAGTTCAACATTTTTGCATGTAATGACTCAAGTAATGAAACGAGGACTATTCGTTTTATATAGAATAACTATTCAGCATTCACAAGTTTAGATAATTTTGACTGACATGACATAAGCGAATGATAATGTTATAAAACAGCAGAGAGTTGTACGAAAGCAATTGATGCATGTCCAAAAGCATTTGCAATTTGTTGGAAGGAATGAGAAACTGCTACTATGATGACTAATTGTTTTGAGAAATGCATTAACTGTTGTGCAAATGTAAATAATGTTGGGAGAAATACACCAAAGCGACTGAGAAAAACTGTAAATGTCTGTTGAAGGAGCAGTATCAATTCAATTCACCTTTATTTGTATAGCGCTTTTACAATGTAGATGGTGTCAAAGCAGCCTCACATAAAACATCATATTCAATTGAAACAGTCTAGTTCAGTTTCAGGAGATGTTAAGCAGACAGTCTACTAATACTTAAATGGACCGACAAAATAAAGTGTTACCAACAAAAAAGAGGATATTTTGAAGAATCTAAAAACCTGTAACCTTTGACTTCCATAGTATGAAAAACAATTCTGTGGAAGTCAGTGGTTACACGTTTCTATCTTTCTTCAAAATGTGACAAGTAAAGGGTGAATAAATTATTTTTTTATATTATTTTAGGGTGAACTATCCCTTTAAACCTTAAATGACAAGACTGTTTATGTCAATGTTAGTAAGCCAGTTGCCACACACACTTTATTTTAATGTTCTCAGTGGTTCTTCACAGTGTAAATGCATGACTTTCTAATGTAATATAGGCAGTGAAATAAATGAACCAGATTTTGAAAGGAGCATGTTAACTTAACTATGTCTTGAGGTTTTGTCAAGCACATCTGCTGTTATGCTCAACAATTTCTTGAATTACTGGAAAACATCTCAAATATGAGTTTCCCATGCTGAGTTACTTCCAAAGAATTTCAGCTGTTCTGCTAAGTAGAATCATTCTTTTTTTCAATCGTTCTCTTCTTTCACAGCAACCCCTGGTGCGTCTCAGAGGTGGTGCTGTTGTTGGAGAGGGGCGTGTGGAGGTCTTGAAAAATGGAGAATGGGGCACAATCTGTGATGACAACTGGAATCTGCTAGCAGCTACTGTGGTGTGTCGTGAGCTTGGATTCGGAAGTGCCAAGGAGGCTCTTTCTGGAGGTCAGCTTGGACAAGGTGGGTATAGTTGATCTTGAAAATTCTAGACAGTTCAACCTCTACAGTCTCGCTCTCTACTGTTCTTTTACTGGGAGACCTTTTAGATATTCATAGCACTAGGTGCTCTAGGGAAATGGAAAGTAAATTTGGCACATTGGTTGCTATAATGAAAGTCATTCACATTAATGTCTTCACAATGGACACTGTCTAGCACATCTTTGTATTGAAAAATGGCTTTTATGAATGGCTTTTAAATGGTGTTCAGGGGATGCCTGAGGTGGGAAGAAAAAATTAATTTGAATTATTTCCAAAACGTTTCTCTTTGGTTCTCACATGAAATATAATATGTTTTAGGCGATAGTTTAATCATTTATGTTCTTCTTAGTATAATATAGACAATTTCTATTTAAAGGGATAGCTGAAAAAATGAAAATGCTGTCATCATTTACTCACCGTCTACTTTAAAAACCTATTTGAGTTTCTTTCTACAGTATTTGTATTTGAATGCTTGCAATTTTCTAAGTCAAATGGATATGGGAAATCTATAGATGAGACTCCATGGGGATCATCATATTTAGGAGATTTTTGAATAAAGATTATATCCAACTCCACCTATTTTGATGCACATTTTGGAATATCACATTACATATCCTTAATGGAAATTTTGAAAATGAGCATAAAAACGTTTTTATCTGATAATAAATGCGCATAAACTATGATGGAAATACATATATTGAATAAATTTAGCATGTGCATCAAAAAGATCAAGTGACTTTTTTAACAGATCATGTGATAACAAAATGGCCATAATGGGACGTCCAGTGGACTGACCACATTGTATAACATCTGAAATTTAGTTTGGTCATTCCAAAATGCATTAGCCAAAAGTCTTTTGGTAACCACAGAACAAATTACAGTGCATCCGGAAAGTGTTCATAGCACTTTACTTTTTCCAATTTTTTTTATGTTACAGCCTTATTCCAAAATTAATTAAATTTATTTCCTCAAGATTCTACACACAATAGCCCATAATGACAATGTGAAAAAGAGTTTTTGAAATTGTTGCAAATTTATTAAAAATAAATACTGAAAAATCACATGTACATAAGTATTCACAGCCTTTGCTCAATACTTTGTTGATGCCCCTTTGGCAGCAATTACAGCCTCAAGCATTTTTGAATATGATGCCACAAGCTTGGCACACCTGTCTTTGGGAATTTTTGCCCATTCCTCTTTGCACTACCTCTCAAGCTCTATCAGGTTGGATGGGAAGCAACGGTGTACAGCCGTTCTCAGATCTCTCCAGAGATATTGAATAGGATTTAGGTCTGGGCTCTGGCTGGGCCCCTCAAGGACATTCACCAAGTTGTTGTGAAGCCACTCCATTGATATTTTCTTTGGGTTTTTTGATATGTGCTTTGGGTCATTGTCCTGCTTGAAGATGAACCGTTGATGAACCGTTGGCCCAGTTTGAGGCCAAGAGCACTCTGAAACAGGTTTTCATTCAGGATGTCTCTGTACATTGCTGCATTTATCTTTCATTCTGTCCTGACTAGTCTTCCAGTTCAAGGCTGTGAATACATATGTACATGTGATTTTTTTTTCAGATTTTTTATTTTAAATAAATTTGCAATAATTAAAAAAAAACTTGTTTTTCACATTGTCATTATGGGGTATTGTGTGTAGAATTTTGAGGAAATAAATGAATTTAATCCATTTTGGAATAAGGCTGTAACATAAAAAAATGTGGAAAAAGTGAAGGGCTGTGAATAATTTCTGAATGTACTGTAAGTTGAAGAATGATGGTAACCATTGACTTTCAAAGTAAGTTGTCAGTCAGGTTTCCAAAAAAAAAAGATCTTTTATTTATAGCAGAATGGAACTCATACAGGTTTAGAAAAAGAGTGAGTGAATTAAACAGATAATGTTTGACCTGCAGGAAGTTAACTTGCATTTCTGACTATTTTTGGGGTGTATTTTTATGAAAACAAATATATTCTAGGAATGGGCCCTGTACATATGAATGAAGTTCAGTGTTCTGGCTTCGAGAAGTCTGTCACTGAGTGCTCCTTCAATATGGAAAAAGACTCAGAAGGCTGCAGTCATGAAGAAGACGCAGGCGTCAAGTGTAATGTTCCTGCCATGGGCTTCCAGCAGAGGGTAAGGTCTTGTCTGTGGTCCCTTTAAAATAACTGACAGCTGCATTCCTACTGCAGTAGTGTAACATGACAACTCTACTGTTCGTTACTGCAGCTTCGGTTGAGTGGAGGTCGTAACCCCTTTGAAGGCCGTGTTGAGGTTCTTGTGGAGCGTAATGGTTCTCTGGTTTGGGGGACTGTGTGTGGTGAGGGCTGGACAACAATGGAGGCCATGGTGGTCTGCAGACAGCTGGGGCTGGGATTCGCTAGCAATGCTTTCCAGGTATGTTTACTCACAGGAAATGAGCCTCACTTTGTGATATTTTTACAACTGCTGATACCTCGACAGGCTGGAAAGGTAAAGTTTCAAGGAGAAAACCTTGATCTTAGTAAATTGGATGCTTGCCCTTTGAAGAAATTCATGGTATTCCAACTCTACATTACTATTCCATTCTCTCTTTTTTGGGGGGTAAAAGCAGGCATTGCGGAGGACTGCTGTTAGTGAAATCAAAGCCTTGTGTGGGCTCAGAGTTTTCCAGTGACGTCCTACTGTGATTTCTGAATAAGCAAACAGTTCATCAGATTTCATCACAACCAAATCATTTCAGTTATGGAATGTTTCAGGTCAATTTCGTCTTAATACTATCTTGTCAATTGAGAGACAACCAGGGTGCGAATTACAGTGGGGGGTTTGGATGGGGCGCCAACCTGATTTCACCAAGTAGGACATGTTCCTGAATTAACATCTACAGTATGTTGATCCTCGAACAAATTTTCAATCAGCCAATCAGAATTAAGGGATATGTTAACCGTTTATGTTAGGTTTAGGCTCACAGCTAGGTTTGTGTACTTCTACGTGAATGTTATCCGACTATTATTACCCTCTAATTTTGCTTGGGTTGATTTAGTGTTGGGTTTAGAGGTAGGAATTAGGTATAAATTACATTTTTTAACAAAAATGATGTTCCAGGATCGCATTGAATCATCATGATATGCATGGCTGGGGTCTGATCCCCGTAATTAATGTTTGATCTACATTAATGTTTGATTTAAATATACATTTGACCACCTCTCTAATGGTTCATACCATTGTGAATGCATGGTCGCGCCAAGCAGTCTATGGCTGCTAGGCATGGACTGGTATAAGATTCTGGTGGTATGATAACCTTGCATAAAAATATCACAGTGTCACGTGATATATATCTAAAATATATTCTTTTTTAAATATCCGGGTAAACAATCCCCATTGAACACAATATATTTTATGCTATGTTAGTTTTAAAAACACAGATTTCTTTACAACTTGAAAAGGCATCATTTGGATGTCTTTCTTTTCTGCGGATATAAATAAGCCACTGACTGTTCAGCTCTATAGCATGCTTGGATGTTGGTGTATAAGCAATTTGTTTCTCAGAATCTGATCAGTAGCTTTTGATTTGGATGCTCCTTTTCTGCTTGAGGTAATGTTGCCCTAAAAACTAAATAAAATGTTAACAAAAACACAATTAAAAAAAAATTACAGCTTACATATACCTCGGGAACGGTATAACAGAAGATTTTAGTTGGTTTCCAAACTGCAGTAAAACCTTAAAACCAGTTGTCCCATTCCTAATGGCTGCAGAAAAAAAATATTTATTCAGCGGTTTAAAACAAGCAGATCTAGAGCACCGACAGACACCGTAAGTGTTCGCATTTTTCTTGTAAAATATAATTGTTTGTATTATGTGTAGCCTAAAGTAATGTAAAACTAGCAGCTAGTTTGTATTTTATTATACACTTGCTTGTACATGAAAGTTAAACAGTAAAATACTAAATAAGTGCAATCTTTCATGGTCATCCATTTATTGGTGCAGGAATGCAAACTTGTCACTGTTTATTTAATAGCAAATGTCATTGAGAATCACACAACTGCCAAAAGAGCCAATCAGAGAGCACCGTAGGTCAGAAAACACTTAATATACCCTAAAAACACTAAAAACTTATATTAGGTATGTTAGGCTAAGGGAAGCCCTAATGCAGTTTTTCTCAACCACGTTCCTGGAGGACCACCAGCTGGTGGTCCTCAAGGCATGTGGTTAAGAAACACTGCCCTAGTGCATGCCCTGAAGGAGTTACAGTTTCTTGGATCTGAAATACAAAGGTGGTAAATGTAAGTGTAGGTCAAATCGCATGTAAAAATTTAAGATCAGAGCATATAATATTCAGTCATTTTCCTTTGGCTTAATCCCTGATTAATTAGAGGTCACCACAGCGGAATCAACCGCCAACTTATCCAGCATATGTTTTAAACAGCAGATGTCCTTCCAGCTGCCCAGTACTAGGAAATATCCATACACACTTATTCACACACATACACTATGGCCAATTTAGTTCATTCAATTCACCTATACCACATGTCTTTGGACTGTTGGGGAAACCGGAGCACCCGGAGGAAACCCACGTGAACACAGGGAGAACATGCAAAACCCACACAAAAACTGGCCCATTCGGGACTCGAACCAGTGATCGTCTTGCTGTGAGGTGACAGTGCTAACAACTGAGCCACCATGCCACCCTTAATATGTAACATGAATATGATCATATGTTGAATCTAGAATATCGTGATAGAAAATTCTCAGATGGCCGTCAATGTGAAAATCCTTCAAAATGCTGGGGTTAATTGAACATTTTGTGACACCATGATTCCTGTGGCATCGATTAGCTGTATCTTCTGGCTGTTAATATGAAATGGCAGGATTTCATTCCTCAGGCATGTTGTCTAGTCTAGTGACACTGCATTTGTCAATTCATCAAAGTATTTTTGGAAGCAGAGCGGTCTGGTTGTACCTTCTGAAGAATGTTCTGTGATTCTGTTTGTCAACTATAGCCATAAAGAAGCTGTTTTTCAAATGTTGCTCGTGTTTTCCCCAACAGTGGCTCACTTGTACTACATCCAAGGCAGAATTCTTACGTTTTACAGCTTGGGACAAAATGAGTTACTGTTAGGAAACGTATATGTACAAGTCTGAAATGGTTCCCAGTTTTATTGGTCTCTGATGTGTTTTCAAATGGCTTTGATCCATTTTGCACAGCTTGGCTTGAAAGAATGATGTTTCTTATTGAGAAACAATGGTCATTAGTAGACCAACCAGCTATTTAAGTCATGCCTGTTTTCCTCGGTTTAACCTTCCTAAATAACATGCTTTCTGACAGTTACAGATGTATGTGTTTACTGTTGCCAATGGAAACCTTTACTCCCTTCTGCTTTGACAGCGGTAAAGATAAACTGTTACACCTGGGAAGCATTTAAGAGAGTTAGAGACTTCAATCCAAGAGAAAATTATATCTCTTCATCAAATGGATCTTAAATAGATAATAAGCAAGAATGAGACTGTTGACTGCTGCAGGGTTGGAAAAAGGAGCAGTGGTTTGCTTTTAAAAATGTTACTGTTGGGCTGATGTGATTTATGACTGGAAATGGCTAAGCTATATAGACTGTTTCTGTTTTTTTTTTTAAATAATGAAATGGTTGATTTATAGTGCTTATGCATTTTAATAAAGGCAACTCAATATAAAATGTAATGTCAAAGTAACATTTCATTGCTCGTGATATTAATTTGAGCTATCTAACAGTTGCTCTTGTATTTGCCGTTAGACTTTGCAACTGATTTGCTAAGCTACGTTTAGGCTGCTTTGGACTTTCCTCAATTAGAACAAAGCTCCAAACGTTTTAAGAGATTGATGGAAAATAGCACCATCTTCTGGTTATTTTGCACTCTGTGTTGTGTTCTTTCATCATGTTAATATCTAGCATATGTTCATTTATGAAGGTGTATTTAATAAGACTGGTGTAAAAGAAAAGTTAGCGACACCTAGTGATGTAAATGTAGCTCACATGTTTATACAGTAAACATGAAGAGGCAGTTAATAGTTCGAACAAGCTGGTCAACCAGGCCGGTTTTAGAGGGGTTTTGGTCATTACAGGCTGGTTTCCAGACATTTCCAGCCTGGTCTTAGCTGGTCAGGCTTGGAGATGACCAACTAAAACCAGCTTGATCAGCCTAGGCAAAAACAGCTATGTCCAGTTTAAACCAGGTTGGTCAAGCTGGTTTTAGCTGGTTTAGGCTGGTCAATTTCCAACCTGGTCATTTTACAAACCCCTCTAAAACCAGGGTTGTCGACCAGCTAAAACCACCCAACTTTGGCTGGTTCAGCAGGATCATCCCCCAAAAAAGAAAATTCTGTTATTATTTACTCACCCTTTACTTGTCACAAACCTGTCTTAGTTTCTTTTTTTTGTTTAAAACAAAAGAAGTTATTCAGAAAAATGCTGAAAACCTGAAACTGTTAGCGTCAATGGTTATCGTTTTCACATTCTGAACATTCTTTAAAATATCTTCTTTTGTGTTCAACAAAATAGAAAACTCATAAAAGCTTGGAACCACTTGAGGGTGAGTAAATAGTGAGTAAATTTTCATTTTTGGGTAAACTATCCCTTTAATGTAGTTTTCAGTTCTCAGTGCCATTTGAGCAATGCTCTATTTATAACCACCTTTGATATCTTGACATCTTTTATTTAAGGTAGTTGCAAAGTTTCTGACAGGTAAATTTCATTTTTATGTGAACTACATTTCATTTAATTGTTTTACTCAATCTGAACCACAGTCTACAGATGAAGAAAGTGCCAACATTTTTTTTCACATGAGTAAACATTACTGGGGTCATCTTTAATAATCTAACACTGTATGATATACAGTATGCTGTATTTAAATTCAGTGCATTTTGATAATTTCTCCTGAGAGATTTCCCCTTGAACTCTGAAATGTAATACGTTGTGCAGGAGACGTGGTACTGGCCCGGTGCAGTGAATGCAGATGCAGTGGTTATGAGTGGAGTGAGGTGTGCAGGAACGGAAATGTCTCTCTCCCACTGTCTGCATCATGGAGAATATCTCAGCTGTCCTAAAGGTGGAGGACGCTTCGCTGCTGGAGTTTCCTGCTCAGAGAGTAAGATTATTATCATTTAAATATTTCAATCTAGTTACTTTTTTTTTGTCATTGTCAACCTTGAGCCTTTATTTGTACCATATGTACATAATTATTTTAGCTTCAACCAATTTATTTCTGGACAAACACTGACCTCTGGTGGTCATATAAAAAACATCCCACCATTTCGCCGGTTTGTATTGTTACACTGGAATTCTACACAAATTTTCATTGTAGAGTGAACTCTCCCTTTAAACAAGCATTTTATTTACAGATTACATACAGCACTCTAAAAGAACACTAAGGAGAGCATTTGTTAAAAAAAAAATAAAAAAAAAGCTAAAAATGTTTTGTTTCCTCCAGCTGCTCCAGATCTGGTGCTAAACCCCCAGGTGGTGGAACAGACCACATATTTGGAGGACCGTCCTATGTTCATGTTACAGTGTGCCTATGAGGAGAACTGCCTGGCCAGCACCTCCAGTGCCACTCCTGCCAACTCTCCTCGCCGGCTCCTCCGCTTCTCCTCCCAGATCCACAACAATGGACAATCAGACTTCAGGCCCAAAATCTCCAGAGAGAACTGGATTTGGCATGACTGTCACAGGTAGGGCTGCACAATGTATAGTTTCAGCATCGATATCGCAATGTGATCACCAGTGTTGGGGAAAGTTACTTTTGAAAGTAGTGCATTACAATATTGAGTTACTCCCCCAAAAAAGTAACTACTTGCATTACTTAGTTACTTTTTGTGAAAAGTAATGAATTATATTAATTTTGAGTTACTTTTGCATAACTTTTCTACACCTGGCTGAGGTTTGATCTCTTTCAGAACTTGCAGGTGTTTTTCACCTTTTGTATAGAGAAGCTCTGCATTTAACAACCACCTATATAAACTACACAATCATTTTCCTTTAAAAAATGTAGGATAAAATAAAATTTTGAGAACTTTCTGAACCTAGATCTGTACATGTAAATACAGATTAATGACAGCATGCAATGTATTTGCTACTTTTGTATGTTTTGTGTTATTAGTTAAGTTAATTCACTGTCCATTGAGATAAAGACTGCAGTAAAGCCTAAGAGTACTAACAAGAAATAATTTACTAAGGCAAAATGTTTAATAACAGAATGAATAGTAAGACGATAAAAAATCCCCAAATCAAAATAAATCTTTCAGCTTTATACATTGAATAGATTTCTTCACGTGGCCTTAACAAATGTGTAAATCGATTCCCACAAAAAAAGAAAAAATCGTACTATATTACAAGACGTTGTCGCTTCCACAGTAACGTTAGACCGTGGCTGCATCTCCTCAACAATAACCAATAATAAAAGCAATAACCATCTTTAGTTTTGTCGAATTTATTGTTTTACCTGGAAATCGTGACTGGTGTCAATCATTTGTTGTTTAGCTTTAAGCAGTTGTCAAGAGTTTTACTTACACATGATCTACACTTAACAAAAATCCACTTCTTTTCTTCGATGAGTTAAAAATAGCAAGAATCCATTGCAAGAATGTAAGTTTCCGGCCTGACATTCTGACAGCCTGTAGTGATGATGGGCGATTCGTGAATTAATTGTTTGTTTTAACCGGATATTCTAAGTGAACCTGTCAACCCAGTTCATTAAACTTAACGGAGTTGTCGTGAAACGGTTTGCGTCTTTAGTAAGTATACCAGATACTCATCTGACACGAAATAAACCCATATCCTAAGATATTCAATAACTAGAACAGTACACTGACTCATCTGCTGTGATAAAGGAGACCTGATGATGATGAAGAGTGTGAGCCGACACTTCGCAGCACGCTCTCTCATTGCGTGTATGATTAAATCTGACTTAGCACATTTTTTATTCAGCAATATATTTTGTGAAAGCCAATTGAGCAAGTTAAAAAGTAACTCGCATTTCATTTTTTTAAAAATAACTCAAATAATATTACTTATTTTTAAAAGTAATGCATTACTTTACTTGTTATTTTGGAAAAGTAATATTATTACATATTTTGACCAAATTTGGGAGGAGACACGTTTGGTTTCGAGGACAAAGTAAACAGCATGTTGGCTTGAGAAAGGCAAACCATGCTATCTAGAAATAAATTAGTTCATATGCAAAATATTGAAGTGTTTACTGTATTTTTAATTAAAAGATTGCCAATTTAGCTTAAAGATTCATAAAGTAAAAGTCCCTGGCATCACTTGCGCTTGAGACTCAACAAAATACCGACATATCAAAAATATGTGTGCCTCCTGATGACACATTGAGGTCTTAAGAAGTGAAAAGATCAAGCTGTTCAAGATTAGTCTGGAGCATGAGCCTCTTGTCTCATGATGACAGGCGCAGATGCTAACTCAAGTGTGAGTTGACACCTGACATATGATTTTCAAATTCATTTCCATATTAATGTTACAGGCACTATCATAGCATGGAAGTGTTCACCCATTATGACCTACTCAGCATCAATGGCACTAAGGTGGCAGAAGGACACAAAGCAAGCTTCTGTTTGGAGGACTCAGAATGTGATGAAGGTATGAACGAATGTTTTTGAAGCCCACAGTAACTGTTCCGATTCTGTGGTAGCATGAGCTTATGAGGATGTGCTCTTCATTTTGTTAACTCGATCAGGAATTGAGAAGAGGTACGAGTGTGCGAATTTTGGCGAGCAGGGCATCACAGTGGGCTGCTGGGATACATACAGACATGACATTGACTGCCAGTGGGTGGACATTACAGATGTTAAACCGGGAGACTACATATTCCAGGTTGAAATTTCCACTTCGCATTTCCAGAGAAGACATTTTCATAATAATAAAAAAAATGTAATCATATTTTCGACTTTTTGTATTTTTTGTGCTGATTGTTCTCTCCTTCTGACAGATCATAATTAATCCCAATTATGAAGTTGCTGAGTCGGATTACACCAATAACATTGTGAAGTGCAGATGCCGATATGACGGTCACCGTATATGGATGTATAATTGCCATATAGGTAAGCAATATGTCATAAAGACCTCTTTACTCGCACTGGAAATTAATTCAACATTTTAAGGAATTACTTTTTTTATGATTAATACCCTCATGCTAAATTTAAATATAGATTTGACAAACAGACAATGTGTAAACGGGGTGACACGGTGGGGAGTCCCGGCTTGGACATTTGGCATTTCTGTGTGGAGTTTGCATTTTCTCCCCATGTTGACATGGGTTTCCTCCAGGTGCTCTGGTTTCCCCCACAGTCCAAAGACATGTGCTATAGGTGAATTGAATAAACTAAATTGTCTGTTGTGTATGAATGTTTCCCATTACTGGGTTGCAGGTGGAAAAACATATGATGTGCAAAACATATGCTAGATAAGTTGGCGGTTCATTCTACTGTGGCGACCCCTGATTAATAAAGGGACTAAGCCAATGGAAATTGAATGAATGAATGAAAATGTAAATGAACTATGAATGTTGAATATACTAGACTGATCAAAACATTTGGTTCATTAAGTCTCAACAAGAATGCATTAAATTGATTGAAAGTAACTATAAATAATGTTTTAAGGGAAGTTTATTTATAAACTAATTTCGAGAGGATCACATGCTTATGATTGATTATGGCTGGTCCCGCATTAACTAACGCATGATTCACCAATGAGATGATTCCTAACTTACTATAAATTACCAGAGTTTCTTACTTCAGTTATCTTCGCCTTGAAGAATCCCCTCTTCCTCTCCTACTCCTCCACCTTTCCCTTTATAGGGCGGCACGGTGACCCAGTGGTTAGCAGTGTTGCCTCACAGCAAGAACATCACTGGTTCAAATGCTTAACAGGCCAGTTGTTGTTTCTGTGCAGAGTTTACATGTTCTCCCCGTGCTCGCGTGGGTTTCACCCGGGTTCTCCGGTTACATCCCACAGTCCAAAAACATGCGTCATAAGTGAATTGATCAATCTAAATTAGCACTATAGTCGAGCTCTTAACCAGCAGTAAATCTCTTCATAGCAATTTATAATCTGTCATCAGCTCTAAATAAGTGAGAGTTCTCGAGACATACCTGAGCTCAAACTCTCCTCTCGCCCTGCAAACGGAAGGGAGGATCTTATGAGCTCAGGGCTCTCTCCCGGGACAGCATGCCAAACTCGCTTTATAATCAATCATCAGCTAAGTGTGAACTCTTGAAACTTTATTTTCATCTTTCGTTTATCAAATAATCTTGAAAAAAAAAAAAAACATTTCTGGGGTTACATTACATACTACAAGTAGGCCTGTCACAATAAGGAATTTTTGTTGTGTGATATATTGTGTCAGAAATTGTTGTGATAAGCGATATTATTGTCATTTTGAGATGTCATTTCATATCATTGATTATATAATGATTAAATAACAACATAATAATGCAAATAGCCATAAACACTTTAAAATACATGCTTATGGTTATTTAGATTCTAGAATTTGATGTTAAAAAGATAAATGTCCTATAAGTAGGCCCACACGGAATCTACGCGTGCTGATTTCTGCAGATTTTTAGCCCATCATTGAGTCTATGTATTTACTTGTGTAAATGTAAGTATATTATTTATTTAGTTTTCAAATTAATTTCACTGATATTATTGTGATATAATAATAGTAATATTAAAGTGTTCTTATGATTTAGTTACAATACAGTTTGTACAGTAAGATTTTCTGTGTTTTAGTAGATTTATTATATGAGACTTGCTTTGTTTACCAAATAGGTGGATCTAATTGGATTTGCATTGTAAACATTAAATAAAAGTTAAAAACCAATTTTTTTTTTTTTTCATATATTAAGTTATGATGCTCCTAAAATCATTGCGCATAAATCTGCAGATTTTTTACATAATTCTCTGCAGAAATAGCAAAAAATGTCAGCAGATTCTGTCTGGCCCTATTGGCTAATAGAATGTAAACATCATTGTCAAATGGCTTTAATGTAACTTAATTTGTAAATATATATTGCAAATTTAATGGCAAAAATGATTGAGGTCATCCCCAAGTATTGCACGATAATTCAATATATTGATTATTGTGACAGGCCTAACTACAAGGTATTCAAATGCGAAAAAAAAAACATATGTATTTCTAATATTGTTTCATATTATCACTGTTTCATTCTGTTTTATTAAAGAAATGCTGACATTTACCCTTTTAAAATGTTACATGCCAAACCTTTTAATACTAGTGCAAATAAAATAAAGACTATTTGTTAAATCTAGCTATATAGCTAATATTCATTCATTCATTTTCTTTTCAGCTTAGTCTCTTTATTAATCAGGGGTCACCACAGCAGAATGAACAGCCAACTTATCCAGCATATGATTTTTATGCAGCGGATGCACTTCCAGCTGCAACCCAACACTGTAAAAAATCCACACACCTTTATTCACACACATACACTGCGGACAATTTAGCTTACTCAATTCACCTATGCCACGTCTTTGGACTTGTGGGGGAAACTGGAGCACCCGGAGGTAACACGGGGAGAACATGCAAACTCCACACAGAAATGCCAACTAACCCAGCCGAGCCTCGAATCAGCGACTTTCTTGCTGTTAGGTGACAGTGCTACCCACTGCGCCACCCCATAGCTAATATTATAGAGCTCATTTCAAAATAAAAGAATAAAAGTCTCCTAAGTAAACCTTAAAGTGTTCAAATACATTTACACTGATACACTGTGCACCCCTAAATGAGATGTCATATAGTAAACATCACTGTATTTCTGTCTCTTTAAAGGAGGCTCCTTTAGTGCAGAGACAGAAGACACTTTCCCTGGCCTGATCAACAACCAGGTGACCCACAGGTAAAAGAGGGGTTCAGATGAACATCCAGAAACCCCAACCAACCAATGAGATTATCAAGAGGCCTGAACCACTACACCCCTCTGGAGGACCTTTTCACCTCTCAGCAGTAACTCCATCGTACTGTAAGACAGAACTGAACATCCCCATTTCAAACGCATTCCAGTTTCAAGACAGGAACTGACTCTTGTCTGAGATTAACAGACTGAAAAGCTGTTGTTTTCCCTCTCACCCCTGAGGCAGTAACAAATCTGAAAGCTTAGTCTTTCTGTTTTTGCTGCCGATGTTGAAAATGAAACTGTGGATAACTCTCAAGTGAGATCATTTCTTACATGAAAGGAACCCTGGTGCACTTTTATATATATATATATATATATGTGTGTGTATTTTTGAACTTGACAGGACTTGTGGTTTAGGTCTTTTTGTAAGCGTTTTGACAAGGTAAGAGGACTTTCCTCAGGTGGGTCATACATCTATAGAAAAATAAAGGCCTGAAGAGACCATTTCATTTCCCTTTTTAGTCTCTTATGTGTTTCAGCTCTATACTTGGGCATTTTGAAACCAAGCTGATGACTTCCGCTTATAGATAATATTTGAAGTGCCTCATGGGTTTGCAGTACAAACTGCTGAAACATTAAGATACAATGAGCCCTTGAATTTTATTTCATCTGTATTTTTTAAAAGGAGTTTGTTCTTACATTATGATTTGTAATGCAGGAATACTTTGAGTAGCCGGTTCAGATCAGAAGTTCATAAACACTGGCATCCCAGGAGCAGGTTACTTTTATTACAGTTTTCCCTGTTTCATTATTTGAAATTGACTGGTGGTCAGTTGCTGTGGACAGTCATTATGAATTATTTATGCCATCCATTCTGTACCTCTTATGAAGCTGACTGAAAACATCACAAGCAAGTGTTTATAGCAATTTATCACACCAGTATTAAATAACTTATTTAAAAACAGGGATTTCTAATGCTATTTTTTTCAATGTGGAATGTTTTTCATTTGTTGTCTGTCAATGGTGCTAACAAAGTGTTATCCTCTGTTTTTTGAGGGACCGTATCAGCTAATTTTATATAAAGCTTACTTGAATGGATGTAAAAATCATGGATGTATGCAATGTAGCATAATAAACATGCATTATTTGGCAAAGAAAAACAATATGTAGTATGGGCCAACTGGTTCTAGTTGTTTTCTTGGAGCCTCCATTGGGAAGACACTTTTCAATCACATTGCGCCCTCTAGTGGTGTATTGCAATACAGCGATCACTATGTACTATATGTACTATAGATATTATATTCACTTCATCCACAAGAGAGTCCTGTGGTATCAAAATGGAAAGGATAACAAAAGTCTTTGTAACCTGAAACATGACAGAAATTTACATTCCATACAGAGAGCAGTGTATTTGAAGATGAATGTGAGTTTAACTTTCTTGTTCAAGCATTCAGAGGTTTACCTAGCAAGCTCTTCAGATGATTAATTACCTGTTTTCATAAGCACACCATGTATAACTCAGGATTTATACACCAGTAGTCTTGCGTCTCTAATTCTGAGAGTGTGTCGTTGCTGTAATAATATTGTTGTAATAGCAGTTATTTTTAATAGGCTTTTGAGATTAATGTTCATCGGTGTTTATCACTGACAGATGATTTTCCTAAATGCTGGAGGTCCATTTTCGAAAGATTTTAAGGATGATCATTGTAGTTAGTGGTTAAACCTCATATGGTAAATGTACAAAGACCACCCACAGTATATAAAAACAAGTGTCTGGATTCTTAAACAGCAGTAATTAATGAGGTATGTATTAATTACTGAATCACATTTCCAGGAAAACGGAGACCTTCACACTTGACCATAATAAGCAGCTTTTCTGGTAACACTAACAGAGTATGTGTTTTGGTGAAGATGCAAATCTGTTTATGGAGAAAGTAACCGAATTAAAGATCATGAACAGAATTAATTTACGTCATCATTCTGACATCACAACAACAGGCTATGTTCAAGGCTTCTCGTTAAAAATGTTACTTTGTCTAAAAATCTTGTTTTTATTTTCATTTGGTGACACATGAAATTTAATTATCGTAAAGGAAAACAGATGCACTCAAACCGCTCAAAAAACTTATTTAATAAAAGTAATTTTTAAAAAATCTGAATTTGGTAGGTTGCATTAAAACTATTTAAAAATTATCAGTAAAATATATAGTTTAAATGTTGTTTGAAAAATTCGCATGTTTTAACAGGTTTTTACACTTGTTCTAAAGGCGAGAGAGAAGTGAGGGTGAATCAGTTAATCTGTGCAGTTCATAGCTGCGGGCACGCGCTTCCGATGACTCAGGATTTTAATCAAAGTTAATGCGTACAGAGTAAGTGTATCCGGATCTAATGTGGAGAGGGGGTTAAACTGAGCTCATATTGCATCCTCAAATTAAACATATAAGGTGCGTCACAAATGGTATACTTATGCACTATTTTACGCCATTTTGTAGTATAAATGTAAGTGCGTTGACACCGAAAAATCTAAAAATAATTAGGGATGGCTGACGTGACGTTTCGACACAGTATCGAGATCCTGAAGCGCAAATGCTCCGAAACACTGCACCGAAGCATAATCCGAATCTGTGTTTGATTGACAGGGTCAGATCAAGCCTCTATCTTACATAGCGCAGTGGACCGTGCGTCTGTATGATTTTACTGAGCTTCAAATGACTTTTGGGTCCGAATCCCGACTTGTACAAATACTCATCACACAATAATGAATATTTTACAGTACTGTGATGGTTGGGTTTAGGTTTTGGGTAGATGTTAAAAAAATACAATGGGAAATTTATTGAATAATATAAATAATTCTTGTTAACTTCTGGCTACAACCATGTCTGATCTTGCAACGACCATGTTTTATGACCAAAACAAGACATATTTATTCACAGTGTTTATTCGGATCTCAGAACAATGTTGAAATAAAACGATACAAGAACAAAGCATTTCAAACTGATATTAAACCATTTCAAAAGTGCTTTATCACTCTGGATTCTAACCCAGTTTACCCACTCAGTAGTCAGAAACCCTAACCACTCCACTAAGTCACTTACAGAAACTTTCTAACAAAGTGGATTTTAATACCTCAATTTGCTCAGCTGTTCTTTGCTGAAACTATTTCAGCGGTCTCACCGAAGAGTGGGGTTTCGAAACGTTTTGAAGCTTCGACATTTGTTTCATGAAGCCTCTTTGCCCACCACTAAAAATAATAAGTTCACTTTAATTACCCAGATGATGCACTCAACCGGTAAAATGAAGTGTGTAATGATGGACACTTCAAGCACTCAATGACAAGGGCTGCTGCTTTGCTCACGTGGCGGAAAAGGCGGAGCTTTTGGGCGCACATGTTGGATAGCTTTATTTATTTTGGATTGTCAAAGCAAAATTCTCCTACTAGACTGATTATAGCGCCTCCCGATGGTGAATGCGGTTATACTCATTGCAGGTATTGTTTGGTACTTTGGTTATTTATTTCACTAATTTGGCAACCGTCAAACGTCATCTGGGAAACTGTTTAAATTTCCGCTTAATAAAAATATTAGTGTTCCATTTGGGACAACACTACATACATATACTCTGCAGAAGAGTTTGTAAGTGCATAAGTACATAGTGCATAGTGTATAGTGTCCCATTTGGGACCCAGCTAAAAGTTTATGAATAGGGTCCAGCCTTTTCTACCACTGACAAGAAGTCCAGTGGATTAATCCGCGTTTTCAGGTGATACTTTTTTATATATCCTCTGTTTGAACCGGTTGAACCCTACCGTGTGTGATTCTTGTATTATTATCACAATGTTTAACTGAATCGTTGATGTTTTCTGATGATTGACTGGATTTGGTTTGGACCAAACAATCAGCTCAGTTCTCACTAGACCACCAAAAGTTTCCTCCAAAAAAGGCCTTGTGTTTTGTCTTGATTTAATGTTTGGCGTTTGCTCTTGCTAGGCTTAGCTTCAAATCTGACAAGCTGAAGTGATGGTTATGTGTGGACAGTTTCTCTAAAGTAAGCCAAAAAGTTCTACATTTCTCACAGTATTATAATCAGTAATTTTTCTGTCACCGTCTTTGTCCAATTGCTCAGTTTGGTGAAACGGTATCTTGAAGCTTAGTCTCTATTTATTGATTCATTAATTTACTTACACATACTAGTTGGTTTGTTTGTAGAATTGCATACCATGAAATGGTTCACCCAAAAACTTTCAAAAGCAGTTCACCCAAAACAGAATATTGTCATCATTATTTACTCACCCTTCACAAACTAACCTGTTTAAGTAGTTTCTTCTGTTGAACACAAAAGAAGATATTTCAGAAGATATTTGCTTAACCTGTAACCATTGACTTCCATAGTATCAATGATGTCAAAGTTTACAGGTTTGGAACAACTTGACCAAGAGTTAATAATGAGTACATTTTCATTTTGAGATGTGCTATTGCCTTAACATATATAAAGTGTTTTAGTAAAGTAATCAGTATAAAATAATAATAATAATAAACTATTGAAAACACAAGCTCATATAGTGACTAAGTTTAGTTTCTCATCAGCAGAATTGCATTTTTATAACGTGCTTGTTTTCACTTTAAAGTCAACAAAACATAATGGAATTGTTACTGCATACAGTCTGAAGAGTAGAATGTTTGCTGTCACGAAACGAATGAGTTATAAAACAGATGATGAAAAAACAATACAATAGTTGAAACAATCATATCCCTAAAGTCAAATTAAAAGCAGTCAAAATGGCACGCCAACTCTATGCTGGAGAGAGGATGGCCAGACAGACTGGGAATTAGTATTTGTTTTGATGAAGTGTCAGCTCAAGGCTTCAGTCTCTAAGTAGGAAGAGAAAAACGGAGCATGCAGAAACTTGGAATTAGCGCACTGTTTGCGGCCAGGCATTGTCAGACTCCAAGTAATGTTTCTCTGTCTGGTGATTTTACAAAAAGCTCTCAGTGTGTTTAGAAGAGCATTTCATGGAACACTTGTTCTTTTCATTTCCTCTTTTGGAATGCTGACTGGTGAAGTCACAATAAATTCATATTCTGTTCATACTGAACACTATTTTAGTGTAATGAACTGTAGAATAAAATGGCTGTGTGGAATAAAAATAAAAACAAAAATGTTGAGAATATAGACGACACGGTGGCTCAGTAGTTAGCACTTTCACCTCACTGTAAGAAGGTTGCTAGTTCAAGTCCCGACTGGGTCCAAAGATCGTGAATTTATTAAATTAAAATGCCCGTAGTGTATGAGTGTGTATGGATGTTTCCCAGTTCTGGGTTGCAGCTGGAAGGGCATTCGCCGTCTAAGACCTATGCTGGATAAGTTGGCGGTTCATTCGGCTGTGGCGACCCCTGATAATTAAAGGTACTAAACCGAAGGAATATAAATAAATGAATGTGGAGAGTATAAAAAAAGTCAATTAAATTCATCTTTATTTCTATAATGCTTTTTACAATGTAGATTGTGTCAAAGCAGCTTAACATAGATGAAGTTCTTGTAAACTGAAACCACTTCAATCCAGTTTTTACAGTAGAAATTCAGTTTAGTGTAGTGTAATAATTGTCACTGCCGAAAGCCAAAATACTGAAGTGCAACTCCACCGCTGCGGAAAGAAATGACTAATTAATACAAAGAGTTGGAACAGATCTTTTATTCCTAGTTTTTTTTCCAAATCCTGTTTTATTTTATACATGTTACTATGGAGACATGTTAATACTTGCCGTGTCAATCAATTCTGTGGGTGAAATCTGCACTCGTACATCCATGTTGCGGTGGGCTACAAAATGGCTGGGCTTTGTATCCTATATATGTTAACGTCAGGGAATTTAAAAAAATAGACTTCTTGTGTTCATATAACCTCAGTATGGTTGTGGACACAGGGGCGGACTTAACCTATAAGCGAGGTAAGCAGCCGCTTATGGCCTTGGGAATTTAGGGACCCTGACCAATGCCAAGAAGTCTATATTAATCATGATAGAAAATTTACAAAAGAGCTGTATATGTTGTTAAACCTGTCTATAATTATAAAATTTTAATCTTTTTATTTCTTTTCAAAACCGGGTGGTCCCTATGAATAGTGGAACGGGTGGCCCCACATTATTTTCGTACTTCACATGCAAATATTAAAGTCTAATCATAAATATGGCTTAGTTTGTGAACTTGATTTTTTATTTGTGAATTTATTGTGTTTATTTTTTCATTGACAAGTATGATTGAATGTGTTTATTTATTTAACAGGGACATGCACAAAGATTGCATTAACCTCAAAGAAGAAAGATGGATTATGCCAGGTTGTAGCAGGATTGCTATTTTCCACCTGCAGTCCCTAGACAGGTAAAAATTAAAACAATAATATCCAATTTATTAAAAAGGCAGTTTAAACCATATAGCCATAATAGCATATAAACTAAAACAAAATCAAAAAACAAATAAAAAACATCTCACTCAGTGTGTACACATTTGATTTGACAAAAACACCTCCTAGTCAGGCGTGAAAACATCTTATAATTTGTACATGTGATTATTTCTGTTGGGAGAGAATTCCATAGATTTGTGGCTTTATAAATAAAAGAAGATTGACCAACAGAGGTCTTACATCAAGGGACGATACATTCCCCTCTTAGGCCCAATCCCAATTCTATTTTTGGACCCCTACCCCTTCCCCTTGGCCCTTACAACCGAGGGTTAAGGGGAAAGGCTTCAAAATTTACCCCTAAGAATTGGGACAGCACTACAGCACCTGCACACGTCATCATATGTCATCGCGCTCTCTTGCTTCATATGAGATCAGACAATCGCGACTGCTGTAGTTATTCCAGTTGTTATTTTTTTGATATTTATCTTCAGGAAATCACTGAAGGCAATGATATCATGTTATCATAATGATCTAATGTGGCAATAAGATCGTAACTGTCTTGTGTATTTACACAGTGGCCATATTCATCAATGTAAACACACCAAAAACATCATTAACATTATAGCAGACACTGTAAAACGCCCATTCTCAGCCACTAGACATTACTGACATGGTATTCGAGTGTCATCAAAAACCCATCACTGGGAAGCATTCATACACACTCATTCACACACGTACACTACAGACAATTTAGCTAACTCAATTCACCTACAGCGCATGTCTTTGGACTTGTGGGGGAAACCGGAGCACCCGGAGGAAACCCACGCAAACATTGGGAGAACATGCAAACTCCACACAGAAACGCCAACTGACCCAGCTGAGGCTCGAACCTGTGAGGCGAAAGTGCTACCCACTGTACTGCTGCATTGTTTTCCTGTTTAAATGCATTTGTGAGCTTGCAATCCACTGCCCTTTGTCATTCCTATGGCCACCATCAGCTGTTCCTACACACGTGCGGCAGTCAAGTTTCAATATAGTTGAGCTTTTGCCACTGTGTGGATTAATACCTAATGTGTGTCATGGTTAAGAATAGAGCAATATGCTAATGTTTAACTGCATTGTTTTAATGCACTCCTGCATTGGGCTTACACATATACTCTGCACTCTGACTACTTCAACAATGTTGATAAGCCGTGGTCGGACCTACCTAGCAACACCTTAGCAGCCACTCAGAACACCCTATCAACACCCTAGCAAGAAACATGGCAATCCATAATAGAAACATGCAAACATGTATAGGGTTATCTATCTCTGCTAACCGTTTTCAAACTTCTTAAAAACTACTTCAGTTATTTAAACATTAAAACTCCTTCAAACTTTCAGACAAAACTTTCTCTAGACTCATTAAAGTTTGTCTACCAACTTGACTTTTCTAGTTAATTTTATTATATTTTCAGTGTGACCAATTTATCTAAAAAAAAGTGATTAGAATATATAAATTTTATTATATTAAACTCCCTGACATATGGATAAACCTTGTAGGTAATGTCAATTTATTTCAATTAAAATGATAAATAAGAAGGCTTTTAATATGTAATCAAATGTTTCTTGTTCTAAATATGTCTGACAAGATTGTTTGGTATTTAAACTGTTGTAACACTGTATTTTAGCTTGGATGATTTTTACTCTCACAGATTCTATATCCCGCTTACAAGCACTTGAATCTATAAAAACTGATCATGATTTTTAGCATAATAGAAAAAGTGGATTTTTAGAATAAAGGAAAAAGACTTTGATATAATTTTTTTGGATACCTGGTCAAATGGGATTCATTGGAAATGAACATGCAGATAAAGCAGCTAAGGAAGCCCTACAGTTGGAGATAACAGAATGTAAAATTCCTGTGTCTGATGTTAAACTTGTTTTAAATCTGTATATTAACCCTTTAGCTACCCTATCAAGAAAAAAGATTTGGATTGCATTTCTTAACTCCTAATGTCGCAAGTTAACACACTCAATGCGTTTTTTTCCAACACATCCCATAATTTCTAAAAAATATCAGCCTCTACCAAATGGTTGATATGTTGGTTTGTGGTAAAAGTATTGGACTTAATACATTTAATATGAAAAATCTGAAATTATGAAGTGGAAGACCAATTTAAAAAAAAAATATTCAAAATAAAAAACATTTTGAATACTAAATCAGGTTTTTTTTTTTTTTAAGTATGCCATAAAATAGACTCAGATTCATATTCTCATTTAAAATGCTTTCTTGTTTTTTTTTTTTTATAATAAAACCAAAATGAAGTGTGGTAGTGCAACAGGATATTTGTTTGATTATTTTTTTTAATTATTATTTTTTTTGTGTGTGTAAACCAACAGTGCTGTGTGTGTAAACCTTTATTTAAAACAATCATTCTGTAAATGACTTTAACAGTCATTATTACAAACTGTAAAAACATGGTCAACCGTTTGGTAGAGGGGCAGTCAAATGGTTGATGAGATATGGCTAATGGGATGAATGTAGAAACAACAAATTGTATGAAGTGAATCCATTTGTAAATGAAAGTAATAATTACCATTTTGGCAGTAGACATGATCAGGTTGTACATATGAGATGCACAATTAGACACTCAAGACTCTCACACTCATATTTATTGAAAGGAGAAGAAAGGCCTATCTGTGATTTGTGTAACAATATTCTGACGATAAAATCTATTTGAATAGAATGTATATATTTAAATGATATTAGATCATGTGACTGAGAAACGTGACCACATTACAATAGTTTTACGATCTTTGCATTGGTTGCCTGTGCACTATCAAAATGGCCTGGCACCTTCTTATCTGTCAGACATGTTGATTGAGCATCATCCTGGTAGGTCTCTTCGGTCATCTAACCAGAGATTGTAATGTATCCTTGTCGAGGCTGAAATGCAGAGGTGACCGTGCCATCGCAGTAGCTGGTCCTAGGTTGTGGAATGCTCTGCCCCCCTCTGTGTTAGATCTGTTTCATCTCTGTCTGTTTTTAAATCTAGTTTAAAACCTTACATCTTAGATTTGGCCTTTTATCGATGAAAATGGTCAATTTTAGCTATAATTTTATATTTTTCTTTGTTGTGATGTGTATTGTGCTGCACATTAGTCAACCTCTGCTTGTATTTAATAGTGCTTGATAAATAAAAAATTGAAATTGACAATTGAACGTTTTATTCAGGAGATAATTTAAGGGAAATGTTTGAAAAGGTGTCTTCTGATAATGTTTATCTTTAATTAGACTAAAAGTTTGTATATGACAATTCAAATTTTTAAAAATTTTTATTGCATATGTATGTTTGTTAAATAAAACTGATATGCTTTTTATATATTGTTTATTTAGTATAGGTTTTGCCATGAATATAGCCATTGCTACTGATATGGCATTAAATATAAATAAATAAATACATAAATAAATAATTTAAACGTTATTTTTACTCAGAAAAAAACAGACATTTGAAGCACTATTGCACTTTTTGAGTTTGGCCCACTTATGAAGATTTTCATCCTGCAAATAGATTGTTTTATACATTTTTATTACATAACTTAAAGTGGATTTCAACCTAACAAGATTTTCATTCTACTCCAGTAAAACCTTAAACTAAAAGAGCAGGATCAGAAAAATGAGAAAGATGAAGTGAAGTTTTGTCAAGTCTCTTGCCTTGGATATTGATTGTGAGGTTAATTTTTCTGTAAATTAATATACAATGTGATTTTAAAGATGCCATTTCAATTAAAGTCCTCTTTGGAATGAGTCCATTTTGCAGTGATGTTCTTGTGTGCTGTTACTGAAGTTAATGTTGCTGCATCCCAGTTAGCATCCTTATACTACGCCCTAAAAGTATGTACAGTTGAAGTCAGAATTATTAGCCGCCCTGAATTATTAGCCCCCCTGTTTATTTTTTTCTCCAATTTCTGTTTAATGGAGAGATTTTTCCAACACATTTCTAAACATAATAGTTTTAATAACTCATTTGTAATAACTGATTTATTTTATCTTTGCCATGATGACAGTAAATAATGTTTTTCAAGACTCTTCTATACAGCTTAAAATGACATTTAAGGCTTAACTAGGTTAATTAGGTTAACAAGGCAGGTTAGGGTAATTAGACAATAAGTTATTGTAAGATGATGGTTTGTTCTGTAGACAATAAAAAAAAATTTGCTTAAAGGGGCTAATAATTTTGACCTTTAAAATGGCTTTTGAAAAAATAAAAACTGCTTTTATTCTAGATGAGATAAAACCAATTAGATTTTCTCCAGAAGAAATATATTATCAAGCATACTGTGAAAATTTCCTTGGTCTGTTAAACATCATTTGGGTCATTTGGGAAATATTTAAAAAAGAAAAAAAAAAATCAAAGGGGGCTAATAATTCTGAATTCTGAAAAGTATATACTTTTTGACTGTAACAGAAGAGTATGCAAACTTTGAGACATACTATTACGTTGTTAACAGATCATTATGTTGATTAGGTACGAGCCCTGTCAATCACATCATCCACATTTCTTCCATATTTATTTTCCCACCTTATTGGAGAAGCAGCAGCAGGATAATTGCCATTTACGAGTCTTTCATGCAGAGAAATCTCCTCAGGTCTTTGGCTAATTCTACATTCTGACACTAATGTGCAAAAACGTCTTTATATAAGTTCACATTGTTGTTGCAGATTAAATATAATACGAAAATTCGATTTAAATATTTTCCAGTGGGCTAGATTATAATGTTTGTAATAGTCATACAAATGTTTGTAATAGTCATTCAAACATCATTACTGAAGCCTCTCTGCTTGACTTTTGGTCTTGCCATGTTTGTACCAAAGAGCACCATGTTTGTAGTTTATTTACACATTTTTCACCCACGTTTGTAGTTCTAATCAAATTGACGTCCAATGCGCAATGTATTGTGGGCAATAACAGCAGTTAAAGTATGGACGGTTCTACACTTTGATGTTTTTACCGAAATTAGTAAACCATCTGAGAACCTTTGGCATACTCTTTTCAACATACTACGATTTGGGACATACTAATTCTATTTTCAAATACTATTTAGAATGAATAGCATGCGAATTGGAATGCAGCATCTGTGTAAAAGTGCACAAAATCAGTGTGAGCCAAGTTGCTGAGACTAGTTTGGCCAGCTTTTTAACTTATTATTAGTACTTGATTATGACTGGTCCTAGAATTTGGCATCAGATATTTTCTGATAATGAAATTATAGATAAAAATAATAATGTGTTTTTTTTAAAGCTTTACTATAATATGCTGTTCAATATTAATACATTTTTCTTGTCTGTGTGTTTACTTAAAATGAGCATTTGAAGTAATTATGTAAAGTAGTTGAATTACGTTGGTCTTCTGGTGTTTTAAGTAAGAAGGTAAGAAAAAAGTACTATATTTGAACTGCCCTTATTAATTAATACCTAATGCTAACAATAGTTGATACTTAAAGTGCAAAGACAGATTTTTGGTCATGTTAAGAGTTTAAATTTGGACACTGATCAAGAGAACTGACTGAAAGAGCCGTCAAATAGTTGAATCCAATCTGAATGAGTGGATAACGTTTCTTATTGCAGTGAGTGAATTGAGAAGGGAATAAAACTCTTGTTTTCATTTCATGTCAGCAGACCACTGATGTGCCAATGGAAAACAGAGAGAGACAGGCAAAAGTATTCAGCATTCCACCTACCTCTTCCACCACAACCCCTGCCGGAATTAAAGACAAGGATAGCACTGTTATCCTGATGTACCCGCTTTCAAAACCAGTCCACTTACATTTGTCAAGAGTGTAAAACGCCTTGTGTTTTTGGAATTGGAGAGATATAGCAGTTTTACAATTCATGGAACTTAGATGTAGTCTATAGAATTGTAAATATTTCAAGTGAACTACAGCTTCATGAAAAAGACAAGTATTATTATGGTATTTGAATGTAAAATATGCGTGCCGTGTGACCTATTTGACCCAGTAATTGCTGTACAATTCACAAAGCCTGTTTAATTCAAACCTCCACAAAACATTTATCTGGAAGTCATTCTTAGTTCACTCATACTTCATGAGACTTCACTGTATCACCAGGAGCTACAGATAGGAATTTTGTTTTGATTTTATCTTGTTATTTGGCTCCGCAGAATGGCACCTATTGACTTGCATTACTGAAATCATCAAGGATTTACTGAAGAACAAGAATCAGTTGCGTCATGAATGGGTGAGTAAATATTCTAAAATTGTTTTGGTTGAACTCTCCTTTTAAGAAGGGACGTCCCGATCAGCCCTTGAGTCAGAGTCATTTGATTTTGAATATCTACCAATACTGAAACCCAATCTGATACTTCTATAACGCTTATTGTGCAAACTGACGTCAACAGAGAAGAGCCGACACTCCAAATGGTGAGACATTGAATGAAGATTACCAAAACATTTTTTCCACAAGTGGATTAACCTGCAAGTATTAATTGTTTACCTAAAGAATGTAAATGTGCGCTAGCAAAATGAACATTGTGAATTTTGATTTAATTCGGACTTGAACAACTATATAGCACTAATGACATATAGCAGGAATAAACATTATTGAATATGTTTAATATAGTACAGTTGTATTATATTGTTGGAAACAAAATCAGATTACAAATCAGCAAGCAAGTTTATAAACAGAATTACATTGTACATTGGCGTGAATGCTAATTTTCTTGCATTTTCAAAAAACGTGTTACAGAAATTCATAAGCACTAGTTATGGGTTGTAAGATTGTTGAAATGGTCTTGAAGAGTAAAAATGGCTTTTTATTAATTGTCTTAATGTCTTGAAGTATTTGTCCCTGGAGTTGAGATAAAGCCACAGTTTGCATAACAAAACTTGTGGTCACCACAGCATAATTATGATAACCGCAATCTGCTAATAATAGGTTGTTAATGGAAAAGTTCGTTGAAAGCTGAGTGCTCGATTGAAGCTGTACATTATCTGTCCTACAGATGGCAGTAACTGCTATGGCAATGTTTTAAATATGAGAAAGGCAATAATGCAGTGCAGTGATGTAAATCTTAAGATAAAATTAAATCAGGCGGTTAAAGAAAATGTGATTTATTACAGTGTGGCTTATTTTATGTGTAGCATATGTGCAACTCTTCATGGCACAATTCCAGCAGCCATTTACACACCAACATCCATCCATTTCGTTGAGCTGACTGGTTAATGGTGTAAAAAACAAACGACAAACTAACCATGAAAAATATAATGGCATAGTTGACCCCACAATTGTAAATTCACTCACTATTTACTCAACCTCAAGTGGCTCTAAACCTATTTTTATTTATGAACCTATTTTAAAGAAAGCTGAAAACCTGTAACCATTGACTTCCATAGTAGGAGAAACAAATACAATGGAAGTAAATGGTTACAGGTTTTATTTATTTATTTATTTATTAAGGTAACTTTATTGTAAGTATTAGTAGACTGTCTGCTTAATATCTGTTGATACTGCTCCTTCAACAGACATTTAACTGACTATAAGAAACTTTGCAAGTACTTGTCAACTTACAATAACCCCAACCTAACAGTCTACTTATAATCTATTGAGAAGTAGTTGACATGTAGATGCAATGTAACAAATGGACCATCAAAATAAAATGTGACCTTTATGTATTTGTTTGTTTGTTTGTTTGTTTGTTTGTTTAACAGAGGAAGGAACCTTTTTGTTTTAAAGCAAGTAAAGGGTGAATTTTTTATTTTTTTATTATTATTATTTTTTTGGTGGGGGTGGGGTTGGGGTGAACTATTAACCTATGGTTATTTTCTGAATCTGTAATTAATTTTGGAAATAATTTTGGATTGTTATCCTTCAGATCCTAGTAATTTTACTGTTACATAACAGAAACACAGTTTAAAATGGTAGCTTTGTGGGTGAAATAAACAACAGGCAACAGATGTGGTGAATTTGAGGCACAGCCATTTACCTTATCTGGACCCTGTTCAGTAGCAGACTGCGACATGGTAAACATCAAGATGGCCCAGTTTAACAGAGAATGCTGAAATGAGAAAATAAATAGTTGACAACAATTAGGTATTTTTTTTACATAGTAAATTAAAAAGAAAAGGGGGAAATTAGTTTCCTGAGCCCAGTTAGTTTCACACAGTGAAATAAATATTCTATTTAAACCAGGGGTGCCCAAACTTATGAAGGGCCAAAAATCAAACATAGCTGAGGGCTATGGGCCGAAGGTAAATCTATCAAACTGCATTACAAAGTTGCTATGGGTAACTTCCTAATTTTTAAAAATGAATATTTAAAAATAAATAAAGCTTTACAGTACATTAATCATATTAACCTAATTTATGCACAATTTTATACTTATTACAATGAAAACAAACAATTTAATTTCTAACACTATGAACATTCAAATAAATCTAATTCATTTACAACATTTAATTAAAACATTTAATTTCCCAGTGCTGGGTTGTGGCTGGAAGGGCATCCGCTGCGTAAAACATATGATGGATAAGTTGGCGGTTCATTCCGCTGTGGCGACCCCTGAATAATAAAGGGACTAAGCCGAAAAGAAAATGAATGAATTAAAACATTTAATTCAAGCTTGCTTTTTTTGTAGCTCAACAATAAAACAAACAAACAAGCGAAAGATCACGTTAAATTAGAAATGACATCTCTATTAAAGGCATGGGATGGCATGCAGGCCAAATAAATGCTTTGGGCATTACTGATTTAAACATTACAAAGGTGCAGCAAGTAACAAATCGAATTATACGTTATAGTTTAAAGCCTAAAACATGAAATTGTAATTTTAATTACCCACAAGTTTTTTTTTTGTGAATTAGATATTTTTTTTATAATATCCTGATTAGTAAAGAATCTTTGTGGTATGGAAATGTTGACATTTCTTTTCACAGAACCATCAGTGCAAATAAAAGTATTTTAAAGCTATTGTCAGTATCTTCTAGTGCAACACAAACATGTGCAAACTTCAAGTGCTCCCTGCCCAATATTTTATATGCTTCAATAACCCATACATAGTCAAGCATTAAACTAGCCTTCTGACTGTTTAGATGACATCATACTGAGTGAATATAGATAGGTTTCTAAACAAGGGCTACCATGGTTTTTGGCTGCTGTTTCGTGGCCTTGTAGAAATGCCAGCTGGTTCCTTTTAAAATGCAATTTATAACTGTGACTCTAATAAATACAGACACACAACTGGAACACATTTTCACTTTTATTTACCAGAATATAAACCAAAAGTCTGTTTTACGTTCTTATGTATTTCAGTGTCTTCTTCCCAGCTTCCAAATTTGTGTTTTAATAAATTGATTTAAGCTTCATCTTCTGATGTACGAAATGTGTCAACACGGCAAGCATGCTGTCCAGCGGTAACAGAAATAATATTCGATAAATCATATTTTTGTGTCTGTCTTAGCAACCGCACATAAAGGAAGTAATAATATGTGCTTAACCTATCCTAAATTTAGCTAGACTCAAACTCTGGTTTGTAACTAATGAGGCCTTTTTTTCGCAACACATGGAAGACAACTAGAAAATGTGCTCTAAACGAATTAATTGCACTTTCGCTAGTAAGCCTTGTTGTTTTGTCAAGCTGGTAAGCATTAAATAGAAGCAAAGCATGTCTCTTAATGTTTATTAGCTGTTTAATATCCTGCTTAGAGTCTCTTTTATCATTCGGTTGCATTTGATTCCTTTTTAGTCATTACATTCCAATTCAAGCCACTAACTTTTTTTTTTTGCTCTCTCCTTCTCACAATCACACTTTTAGGGTAGCATTAAGTCTTGTTATTCTAACTTGAGCTGTGACAATGAACTTGTGGTCAAAGTCTTACCACAGTCAGAAGTGATTTATAATAACGCATGACTTTTAAAATATACATGAAGTTAGGGTATAAATCAAATTTGCATTACTAAACACGATTTTATGGCTTTTGGTAAAGAACATAGCGATCCTACAATAGTTAAAACTGTTTGCATGTTACTGAAGACATTCATTGGCTTTGTGGGGTCATGTCTAGTCGTACCCAACAAGTGGATTTAATTTAAGTTGCATGTTTGAACCAGAGGTGAATTACTTCATGTTGCGCTCATCTCTATAAAAGCCGTTAATCAAACAGTTACTGTGAAATCTGACAGTTTCATTATTCTCTCTTCCACACTGGGTGATTATGTGTGTGTGTGTGTGTAAACTGCTAGACTGAGTAGCACACCTTCTTTGATTGTTTGTAAAACTGTACATGCTGAGACCAATGCTGCAAATTGTAAACTCATTATATATATGCTTTGTAAATGTCAAAGAGTGATGGATGCAGTTAGATGATGGATGTTTCCAGTACGCAGACCCTTAAAAATGTTCTTTAGTATTAATGGTTGATGTTGAATATTACCTTAGGCTATTAATGTGATGAAAAATAAAATTAACCAAAAATAATAACCAAAAATAATGGTGCACTTGTTAAAACCTGAAAAAAAGGTTTTATTTAAAGTTTTAGTAGACTTTAATATTTTCAATTTCAATTCAAATGAGTTATACAAAGACAAATAAAAAATACGTTAAACAATGGCATAACAGGCTTAGTAAATATAGTGAATAGGCTAGGCGCAAAGTCCATGGCGCAAAAGCATTAAGGGCGTGTCCAAATCCACTTTTGCTAGTATAAGGACAGAAAAATACAGTCTGCGCCTTTCCGCATGGTCTAAAAGGGTTGTGCTTATATTCTTAATGAGTTATGGGTGTGTTTTGAGAATAACATGCATTAAACCAATCAGAATATCTTCTCACATTCCCTTTAAGAGTCATTTGTGTTGCGCCATGGCGCATTTGCTAATTACATGGTGGACTTTGTTAGTGGAAAAACTGAATGCTTCACTATCGAGAAAACAGTTAAACAGACCATCTGCGAGGATAAAGAGCGAGCCTCCTCAATTCGTCCTCTTTACTTTACTTTTACTCTTTACTTTACTCCTTTTAATTTCGTGTATAAGGAAACGGTGTTGTACACACTCAAGTAAAGAAATCCATTAGCCTACAAATTTTATTTTGTTTTTTAAGCGCAAAGATTTGTTTCAAAACTGTTTCTAAATTCAGTTCTAATTTCCAGCAAATTAATAAATGAACAATAACAATGAAGTGAGGTTAAAAAACCTCATTATATCCAAACCTCGTTATATCCAAACACACGTCCTATTCTTATGCCCCATATGGTGATGCATACGTCTCCAAAACCCGACAGATGGACAAATCTAAACTTGTTTTTATTACAACAAATATAAATACGCATAATAATACTGCTAATAATAATAACATTATACAAATGCAAATTGTCATGAATAAACTGAAAAAGCCCCCCAGACATGAAGAAGGCATGGAGGTAGTGTTTTTATATAGAGTAAATAATAATTTTTGTAACATTTTAATCCTTTATTTATTATTTTTTTTCATATGTAAAGTTATTTGTGTATTGATCTTCTGTGTATTAAGCCTTTGGACCTTCAAAGGCGCATAACTAATGCACTCTGCACTGGACTTTAGACCAGCTTTTACTTGGTCAATGACGCAGTCTTTTTTAGTTCCTATAGCAACGCACCAACAATGCGCCTTAACACACCTCTTTTCTAGACCGGCACACCCATGAGTCCACAAAGTGGCGCAAATGGATTTGCTATTTAAACAATGTGGCGCAAAGCATTAAAATTTAGGTTTGCGCTACAAATCTGACTGTCTGGACAATCGTTGACCTCATTAACAGTAAATTTCCTCAATACATAAGTTGAATAACCATAAAATAACCTTTCCTGGACTTTTACTGTAAATTTTGCAGAATATTTTAAACAGTAGTAAAGAAAGAAGAACAGATTATCAGTTTGTGTGTGTGCGCATCCATGCTGTTGCCTTAACTGGTGGATTTTTTATATTATCTCTTTCCTTGCCATTGACAGAAGTATCTGTCATTTACTCATTTTGTCACAATTCTTCCTTTTCATTGATGGAATATTTTCAGCTTTATATTTTCACTGTTATATAGCAGATATATAATATAACTGTTCATCTGCTGGAATATAATCAAATTTCCAGATTCAAAAAGAAGCACAAATAAAACAACAAGCAATCAAAAATTCTTGATTCTGATCTTGACTGTGGTTTTAAATCATCTAAAGCACAGGTAGCTGCATTCAGTTTTATCACAGTTTTAAATATCTGCTATGCTTAAACATTAGTTGGAACTCTGCTTTACATTGGGTGTTATTCTTACCTCTGCATTGTGCATTGGTGAAAAAAAAATTATTAATTAAAATTCCTGGTGGGCAATACATGTAGAGGCAGATTTGATCTTGAAGATTTAGAGTTTGAATTACCATTTGATTATAATTGAGAAATTGATACTAAACTTGGCCAAAGATTTCACACAGCTGACACATTACTGTTGTAGTTTTTTTATGTTTGTATGCACAAAATGGATATTGAACTGTCAAAATGCAGACATCTGTTTCTGACAAAGATTTCAGCTTTTCAAAACTCTTCTCATCCTAAAACTGAAAATTACAGTTTCTGGTAAATATTTTGTATGCAATATATCAGTGTATCTCAACCTCAGACAACTGGTGGAATGTTTCCAACCAAAAACTCTGCTTCTTGGCCATTCATTTACACGACAGATACAACAGATTTTTGGAACACCGCAAAAATACATGAATAGTTTTGGCGGATTTGTCATCTGTATGCAAATGTTTTTTAAAAACAAAAAAGGAAATATGTTTGCCATGCAAGTTAACTTTGATAATAATGGTTATTAACCAGGGTTTTGAAGTTTAAAGAGATCTCTCCCATACATAAAAATAACATTATCATCCTTTTATTATTTGTTCTTCACAAAATGTTGGAGTTCGTGAGAAACCAAGCTGAAGGTGTTGAAAATAAATTGCCTGCTCAATAAAGAGTGTTTTCTTTCTCCAGAACCAATAAATATGAAACGTTCCTAATCCAAAACATATTTTCTGTCCTCTGGATTTGATTGTTAAAGGCATTGGGTTGTAGATATGTTCAGTAAGATCCTATTCATTTCATTTTGATTATGCTGTGTTTAAACATTGAGGTATCTAGCAAAGAGACATTGTGTCTCAGAGTGCGTTTATCATTGTATCTCTGCTGTAACAGTATCTCTGCCAGATATTTCCCTAGAATGCCTTTTATTCCTTAAAGCCATTTCTTCTCCAAACAAGGACTAACATACATTTTCTGTCTGCTCATTGTCTAGACCAAAAATGTTTAATTTTTCATTAAACATAAGATTCTTTTAGGAAATATTTACAGGGAATATTTACATATCCTTTGTTCTAATTTATATTGTACTAGTTATAAGTAGTTAGGAGGATGTGTAGAACTATAACTATAATGACATTGAGATAAAACCAAAGTGTTGAATCTAATATAAACTAACAGCTGCTCTAAATAGGAAGTTAGGGGCACTGTAAAAAAAAAAAAAAATCCTGGTTACCTTAAATTAAGATGAATCAAATTAACCTTATGAGTCCATTGAGCTTATATTATGTTAAACTAACTTAAAAAAATGCTTAAATAACTTCTAAAATAAAGTTAGAACATGATTAACTTAGTTTAATAAGTTACAAAGAGCTAAAAACATATGCTGTCAGGACTAACTGCATGGTCATATAATTTTTTTCAGTGAGGAAAGCTACATCAGTCTATCTGATATCATTTTGAAAAGTAGAGTAAGGAATGTATTGCTTGTTTTCGAGGCCTTTTAAACCTCTGATTATATTTACAGTAAGATCTGATCCCTGTTGGTAAGATGTGAATAATAACAAAGCAGAGGATATTTAAACAGGCAGCATAAGGAGGAAATGGAGCTAAAAAAATTGAAAAATAGCATTTCTCGCTTCTGTTATTTGAAGATGAATAGCGTGAACAGACTATAAGACAGAAACCTCAAACCTCTTCATTCTGTGACTCACAACCCCATTTTATTATCCTACCGTTTTAATACCATCTGAATTTGATAAGCGTTTTGTTTCAATTACCAGCACGCTCAACAAGCTGTTCCTAAGCAAGCAAACAATCATGTTGTCTTTCATTCTCTTCTAATTACTTTCACTTGAAAGCGCTCATATTGATACAAGCAAAGAAAATCAAATAAAATACTTTTCAAATTGCATCTCAGCTCCCTGGGTGACGAGCATATTTTTCTTGTGAAGTAATAAGAAATATAGTTTTGCCTTTTAGAATTCTTTCATCTAGCATCAATTTAGGTGAATTCAGCTGTCTGACGATTTATTAAAGTGGGTAGATTTGGCACACATAGTGAGTAAGGAGTAATGTTTGAAGTGACCCAATGAAGCCATTTTTATTGTAAATAGGAGAGAAAAATTACACACACACAAAAAACAGTTTTTAAGCATATAATTTTAAACATATATTTAAACATTTAAAGGTGCTGTATGTAAGTTTTTGCCTCTTCTAAAGCATAAAAATGCCATAACATACCATATGTTTGCATAATTTTGCAAATACCATATGCAGATATTTAAGAAACATGACAAGTGAACATTCTTGTTTATCTGAAAAACAAGTCCGTTATTCTGCTTTGAAAATGTGTTTTCCGTGCCAGAATGTCTGTCTTTGTTTTGGTAATTTTAACCTGCCCAATGCCAGTTTAGCCAATTATATGTCAGCACCCGGGTTGCCTTGGTGGAAAACCGAGTATTTTATTCATTCATTCAGAAATGCTCTGAAAGCATGTGTCCGTGACTGAAATGCAACCTCTGGTGGACAGTAGCAGACTCCGAAATGAGATGCAACGTGACAAGATTTGCAGTTTGGCTATTTGCACCAGATAAAACACGACAGAAATGTAAATACAGCCATTCTCATGAAATGTTAAGGTTAATAATCTATTTAATGCATATTAACAATGCTCCTTAACATTATTAAATGTACAGTTCAATTTCAAACGTTTTATTTTGTTTTCAAGATCTGGGGTGAACTATCTGCTGCTGCTTTCAGTATATGGCAAAAAATGTCATGTAAAATGTCATTTAAACTCACATTGTTAACATTTAACACTGAATAAAGCACATGAGGTTTACCTAAGTGATCATTGTCATAGTTTTCACCTGTGAGAAATAAAAGCCATTTCTAATATATCAATTCGAGGTGTTGGTTAGGACAAAAACTCCTTTTAATATAGAAAAAAATTCCTTCTATCGGGTGCCATTGCTTTTATTTTGGTTTAAATCACTTGCTCCTGTCCTCAATCTGGCAACCTTCGCTTGCATTTGTTTTGATCCAGGAGTGCAATACCTAGTTCAACCACTGGGTGTCAAACTTACATACTGCAACTTTAAATGCAGAGTTAACTTGTTAATCACAAGGGTTTGTGTTTGACTGACTATATATTGCCCTTGTATTATCAAAATGTTGTGGTTTATGAGTAGCAAGAGATGCACGTCATGATTTTGCCAAGTACGATGCAATCCTGGATTAACATCTTGTTTGATCCTGGAACATCATTTTTGTTCGTAAATATAATCCATACCTATTCCCTGACGCTTAGCCAACCATAACTGTAAATTCCCAAAATCAGAGGGGAATAATAGTTGGATAACAATCATGTAGAAGTGCATAAACCTAATTGTAAGCCTGAACTTAACATAAACTGTAAACGTATCCCTTAATTCTGATTGGCTGATTGGAATGTTGTTCCAGGATCAACATAGATGTTAATCCAGGAATATGTCTTACTTGGTGAAATCAGGTTGGCGAGTAAGAGATGAACTTTCTTTGCAGGTTTAAATTATAGATTTGGCACACATTATGGAAATGAGTTGTCCATTTTGATTGTAAACAAGGTAGGGAAGATTTTAAACAGACCCAAAAATGTGTTGACTTGTTTAAGAGCAAGCTTGTAGTGGTTTTTAAAAAAATTCTATGAAGTGACATTGCCAACTACTGGCTTGGTATGCATAGCAGTGTTTTATGTATATTTGTGAACAGGAGTCATTTTGACAATGCTATCATGACATGTACTTTTTCAAATATACATGTATGAAAAACACCTATGATTTTAAGTATACAGTTGAAGTCAGAATTATTGGCCCCTCCTGAATTATTAGCCCCCCGTTTATTTTTTCCCCCAATTTCTGTTTAACGGAGAGATTTATTTTTCAACACATTTCTAAACATAATAGTTTAATAACTCATCTCTAATAACTGATTTATTTTATCTTTACCATGATGACAGTAAATAATATTTGAATAGAAATTTTGCAAGACACTTCTATACAGTTTAAAGTGACATTAAGGCTTAACTAGGTTAATTAGGTTAACTAGGCAGGTTAGGGTAATTAGGCAAGTTATTGTATAATTATGGTTTGTTCTGTAGACTATCGAAAAAATATAGCTTAAAGGGGCTAATAATTTTGACCTTAAAATAGTTAAAACTGTCATTTAAAACTGCTTTTATTCTAGCCGAAACAAAACAAATAAGACTTTCTCCAGAAGAAAAAATATTATCGGACACACTGTGAAATTTCCTTGCTCTGTTAAACATAATTTGGTAATTATTTAAAAAAGAAAAGAAAATTCAAAGGGGGGCTAATAATTCTGACTTCAACTGGACATTTTTTGTCTTGTCAACATTCCCCGAGATATTTTTTTTAGTTCTTTGTTTACCAGAGTTTATGATTTATTGGCTTTCTTCTATAACAAAAATGATCACCCTTTTATTGCTCGTTCTTCTCGTGTTTTTGTAGTTCATGACAAAGAGGGCTGTGAGATGAATTTAGCCATCTGAAGATTTATTAACTCCAGAGTGTCTTTAGATTGAAACAACAAACTAAGTAAATGTATTTGCAGGTTTAAATGAAAGATTAGTCACAAATTACGAACATGGAGTGTCATAATGTTTTAAATGATGTACAGTTGCAATCAGAATTATTAACCCCCCTGAATTTTTAGCTCCCCTGTTTATTTTTCCCCCAATTTCTGTTTAACAAAGAAGATTGTTTTAACACAATTGTAAACATAGTAGTTAAAAAACTCATTTCTAATAACTAATTTATTTGATCTTTGCCATGATTACAGTAAATAGTATTTGACTAGATATTTTTCAAGACACTTCTATACAGCTTAAAGTGACATTTAAAGACTTAACTAGGTTAATTAGGTTAAGTACGCAGGTTAGGGTAATTAGGCAAGTTATTGTATAATGATAGTTTGTTCTGTAGACTATTGAAAAATATGTATACTTAAAGGGGCTAATAATTTTGACCCTAAAATGTTTTGTTTTTTCAAATAAAAATAGCTTTTATTCTAGCCAAAATAATAAAAAAAAACTTTCTCCAGAAGAAAAAATATTATCAGACATACTGTGAAAATGTCCTTGCTCTGTTAAACATCATTTGGGAAATATATATAAAAAAAATTCCAGGGGAGGCTAATAATTCTGACTTTAACTGTAAAACGTTGTCTTGTAAACATTACCTGAGATCATTTTTAGTTCATGTTTACCAGGGTTTCTGATTTATTGGCTTTCTTCTATAACAAAAATGATCAACCTTTTATTGCTTGTTCTTTTCATGTTTTTGTAGTTCATGACAGAGGGCGGTGAGATGAATTCAGCCATCTGAAGATTGATTAACTCCAGAGTGTCTTTAGATTGAAACAATAAACTAAGTAAATGTATTTGCAGGTTTAAATGAAACATTAGTCACAGATTTCGAACATGGAGTGTCATAATGTTTCAAATGATGTAGTTTTAAAATTAGTTTTAGATAACCCTGAGGGGAAAATAAGGGTTCTGAAATTCTAACCATTACAGCATGTTCTTCTGTCACAGGTTGGCATTTAAGGAAAATAAAAGCTTTATTGATAAGTTTGGGAGAATGGAAATCCACCTTGAAATGACCCAAGGCTGGAGCTTGTGTAGCCCATTTAAACAGCTTTAGGCATAAAGTGAGAAGGTTTGAATATGGAGAGCTAGCGAACAGGGGAGGGGGTAGATGTGAAACCAGCTTAGACAAAGAGCCCATTTTTCCATGGTCCAGACGACCCCCTCTTTTGCCATTCAAGGTAAATAAATAAATAGCAATGGAGAAAGAAACCATATACGCCCCCTGAAAGGCTGTAGGCTCGAGTGAGTGACAGACAATTGAAAAGACAAATTGTTACATTGTCTTTGGCCATGGATGGTAGGAGAATTGCTGCGAAAAGGCAATTATGGGCTGATGTGAACTGTGAGGTCAGAGGTCAAGCTCTGTGTCTGACCTCAAATTTGAAGGTGGCGTGTAACTGACCTCTTGTCTATGCCTTCATACTCTCTTTCTTACTCATTCTTTGTTTGGGTTTTCCTACGACTATTTTTCCCCCCTCTCAGAAAGCCGACAAGTTTCTCTTGAGAAGTGCTGACGAGGCATTTGTCCTGTAGTCACTCACCCATGTTTGATTTAATTGCTTTTCCAGTGCCTCGAAATGCTCTCTCTGGAATAGGCTCTCGGGGGCGAAAGCAAAGACATGAAATCGCTGCCAAACATTTTATATCCTAACAGTTTTAGGTTCCCGCGTAGCCTATAGATTTAGAGACCATGATTAAGTGTGATCATTGGAACGCTTTTGACCAGACAAGTCAGATTAGAGCCGCACTTAATGGCATCAAGTTGCCCGTGGGCTGCCAAAACTCACATTATTTTGACAGTCAGTTGAGACGACAGGATGACCTACTGCGCGCCGGTGGAGGCTGCACTCCCATGAAGCTTGCGGGTTTGGAAAGCCCTCCCTTTTCCTGTCACATCCAGCTGGTTTGCTTAAGCGAGGAACTGTTTTCTCCAGGAACTTTGCCACCAGGCAGGTGACCTCCCTCTTCCTGGCCTCCGCTTCATTCTTAACAGCACCTGAACTGATCATTAATCATACAACCACGCTGATATGCTATACATGTAAATCAGAAACTGATATAAATCGCTAGAGACTAAAGCTTTTATTTGAACTTTGATGCACTCTAAGCCCTAATCCTTACAACTTTATTTCTCTCTGTCTGTTCGTCTTGATGAAGTTGTCAAGAAACTTTTAGCTATACCTTGTTAATGAATAAGCATACAAAAAAGTATTAAGCTGATTAGGCATGAGATGATAACCGTTTTCAAGGTATACCGTGGTTTACAAAAGTCAAGGTTTTAAAACTGCCAAAATTTTCTGCTATACAACTTGACTATACTTTAAAAAAGTGAGTAAACGCATTGTAAATTACTTAAGGTAACTCAAACCATTTGAGGAATCTGATTGCAACAAACCATTTATGTTCAAAAACTAATCCAAATGAGTACTGTGAAATTAATCCATTTGAGTATATATTTATTTATTTATTTTTTATTTTATTTTTTTTTTTATTATGAACAGTTCATTTACTTAATTATTTTAAGGCAACAATGTTTAAAAATGTATAATAATGTGAGTTATTCTAAATGTTATTAAAACCAAGTCCCCTCTCCTCCCCCATGTCTCTCCATACACAAACTTCTGAATATTATCAATTCCGAGTGTGCCTCACACAATTGAGTGGGCTTAACAAACCACTTGTAGAAAACACACTCTTTCACTCTTTTCTGACACTTTAACCAACATTTATTGCGTTCTTTAAAACAAACACTACCAGGCAGTATGACGCCATTACTTTTCATGCTTACCAGCTAACCGGTGGCCTTCATACTGTATGTACGGCTTTTCCGCTGTTACCAGTTTGTCTAGTTAGAACACCATGTACATCGGCGGACTTGAGACGCAGAGAGAAGTTGACCACGATAATGGGGTCCAGCAAAGAACAGTTCCATAAAGCGGGTAAGACAAAAACAGAAGCCAAAAATAAAAATAAACAAACAAATAACAGGGTGAGAATGTGGTAAAATCTGAAAACAGGGTCAAAATCAGGCAGGGGCCTGATTGCATTTTAAAACTGTCGGTTGGGTTTAGGGAAGTAGGTAGGCGGGTCAATTGGTACTTTTGAAAACAGAATAGGGAAGGAGGAGGGTGGATCAGTGGATTAGTAATTCAGTCAGTCAGTAATTCAGTCAGTCAACAGCGGCCTCTGGTGGATTTAAGCGAGTACAGCAGGTGCGGATGGCACTGGCAAGAGAAATTTGAGATCTCAAAAAGCATACACAGCCACCTCTGGTGGATTCGCGAAAACAAAAAGTGCAGAAAACATAGCTCCTAGGATGTATTTCTCTCTCTCTCTCTCTCTCTCTCTCTCTCTCTCTCTCTCTCTCTCTCTCTCTCTCTCAAAAATAAATAAATAAATAAATAAATAAATAAATAAAAAATTCTTACTCTTGCACTAAATTCTCTGAGGACAAACAGTTCCTTTGTTTAATTAGCACTTCTTGTGAGTGTTGACTGTCCTTGTTAAATTGCTGAATTCCTCCTCAACTGTAAGTCACTTTGGACAAAAGCATTTGCTATATGACTAAATGTAAAGCAAAATCAACTAACCAATTTTTACTGTGAGAGTATTATATATTGTTTATCAAAGCTTGTTTAATTGAAAAAAATAACTGAAACATAATTAGCTTTATTTAAATAATGTAAAGTAACATAAAAACATGTTATCACATTTACTTTTTAAGTAAGTCCCTCTGTAATTTCTTCCAAGAGCGATTATTTTATTTTAATTTTTTTAAGTCACTGAGTTATCTAAAATATATATTGTCAATCTGACCTTTTAGTAAAGTTTAAAGGATGTTTCACTAACAAAATAAGTGATGTTTCATGCTAACATACAGTGAATGTTTATCAAGCATGAGAACAGTCAAAGAATGTGAGAAAGCTTTGTTTGTTACATTATAAAAACATTTTTAGAACACTGAGAAAGTTTTTTAGTAGTCTATATATGGATACACAATGCATTGTACACAAACTATTGTACATATGCCAGAACACAAAGCATGTTGCAGTAAACAGGGGAAAGACTTGTGGCTAAAATGTGGAGGTTCTGGAAGGACAGATTATTCAGTGGTTGGAATAACTAAATGCAACATGCCATGCCTTCCTCGTTAAAATGCAATGAGTTCCTGATGAGACCACATTAAAGCTGCTTTGTGAGAAAAAAAGAAATGCATCAAGCTGGACAGATTCCCATTTTGCTTACAAATGGTCACCAGTGAGGTGGTGCTCTGACTTAAAAAGCCTTTGTTTTTTTACAAACACAATGCTAGTTACGTTCCTTGAACTTCAATGGACAATAAACAACTGCTGTATACAGTATGTGCCACACAAATAGCCTTATCTTAAGTAATCAGAAGCCATTCCATTTTAGGGGCCATTAAGGGTCATGATTTCATAATTAAAGCCACTAATTTCACGGCTGATTAGAGAATAAAGCCACCGAGGTAGTTAACATTGGAAGATTTGCAGTAATTGAGTTGATAATGGTCTCAGGCAAACCGTGATTCACAATTAAATGAACTGAAATGACAGCTGATATGTCTGGCGCTCATTTAAACTAGCGTGGCTGTGAAATGTTGTTTATGTGAGGGTTTATATGTGTGGATGTTAAACTGGGTGTCCCAGGAGCCCTGTTTAGCATCATGTTGAGTAGCGTGCAAAAGAAAGATGAGAGGCCCGAGGCTCCACAAGTTGGACAAATGTCTTTGCCCATGCATGAAGTCACAGAGCCACCGCAACACATGTTTCTGCGTCTGGTGAATGTCATGCATCAGCTGACCTAATTCACTCTACTTTAGTCGCTCTTTGTGCTCCAGGTCCCAGAGCCATGGGTGAAAAAAAAGCTATTGCGGTTTGGATTTGTGAGTCTTATAATTATACTGTTTAATTCATAGATCATAATGATTATTTACATGTTGTTGCAGCCTGCAGGGCTGTATGTACATGTAATGAATCAAAGCAGGCTTTTGAAAAGAATAAAGAAGACAAGCAAACTGTGGGGGTCTATTATATTTCTTTCATATATATATATATATATATATATATATATATATATATATAACCACTTTCATATATATATATATATATATATATAACCACTCATTTTAAAGTTTGTCCCTTTTAAATCATATTAAGCACACACAAAAATCCCTCGGGAATATTGAAGCACTTATACTAAAGGATATAAAACAGCAAAGCAGATTAATATGATTTACAGATGAAAATATGTTTCAGTGGTAAAATACAGTGGAGAAAAAAAAAGCGTGTTCTTTGGTGGCATGAGGTTCCTGTAATTATAAACAGATGGATGTCAAAATGGCTCTGAGCTCCAGCATTACCTCCCAGTCACAAACTCCTGCCCCGTTTTTATTAAGATGTTCTGACATGGATTTGGTAAATGCTCAGTTTGCGGTGCTCCTATTTGGGGCAAAATCTTTTCGATTATGATTGCCTTCTGTTTGAGAGAGATAAAATGCCTGATTAAGGTTTGTTCACATCAAGAATGATTCAGTTTGATTCAAGTTTTTTTTGAATAACACTTTTTTCAAAAACAATTTTCCAAAACAGCTTTACAAAAGATGCACCTAATTATATTCCAATCAAAATCAAAGAAGAGACTTTTGTGTCTCTAGAATGTGTTTGTGAAGTTTTCAACTCAAAACACCCATCAGATTTTTTTATTATACCTTTTATAAGTTTCTCTTTTATACATTTTTGCACCAGGTGGCAGTTTTGTTGTACTGCGCCTTTAAGGCTAGTCCTCTCCGCCCACCGTTTCTACATGCCTTTCTGCGTGCCTTAATCTCCTCCCTCGGCTGCGTCAGACAACAGACAGATTTAAAGGAAGCAGATCTCACGTAGCGTTTTGAGAAATACTACAGTAAAAATTTTACCAATTATGTATGCATTTGTTGTGGAGTTGCAACGATGAGTCACACACATTGTCGTTACAAAGTTCACGCGCACACACATAGATACACACACACACACACACACACATTCGCTTTGCACTTTGTTTGCATGCAAATGTGATGGGACACAGGTTAATCTCCACTGCTGTATGGATATCTGTTATGTTAATGTACAAAATAAACCTGATTTGACGTCCACAAACCGGGATTGAAGCGTCTTCTTTTATAATAGTTCTGACACGCGGCTGTGCTGATACAGTAAAGCTGAAGTAAATCGCTGTAATTCATTTCACACATGCACTGTTTTAAAATATTTTAAACTTGTAACTCACTCTTCTTGACCACATTTGATGATGATTAATGATCCTAGCGAACTGAACAGACCTTTTATTCCCGGTTGCTTTGCGCACGTCCTGTCTTGTTGATATGATTATACACGTGACTACCGGGACATGTTAATATGCAGCTGTCAATCAATACAGTGGGCGGGGGGATCGCACTCCTACGTAAAGTTGAGGTCGGTCTTAAAACCGCTCCAATTGGTCCACCATTTTTATATTGTTAAATTGAAAAAAAAAGGACTGGGTGTGTTTATTTCACCCCAATATGACTGTCTTTACACTATACCTACACACATGTCTGTCCAAACAGCTTGAAAAGTAGATTTTTCACCATAGGTGACCTTTAAGGTCTGAGTAAGGTTTAAGCGTATACATATTTCATCTGCAATTATAAAATATAATGTTTTGTTTTGTTTTTTCAAAAAGGTTTTTTTATTCTGTTCTGTTTTTATTGATCAAGATAAGCTGTATAATTATTTTGGATAAACCAATAGTCATGATTTATTTAAAGGGATAAAGGGCCTTTGTTTTTGGTTTGTTTGTTTAAAGTACAGTCAAAATGTAATTTCCACAACATTTATATGAAGTGTCAAGTTAATTTAAAAAGTTGATAAAATACACTAAAATGCAACACAGTAATGAATAAACACTCACCAGCCACTTTATTAGGTACACCTGTCCAACTGCTCGTTAACACAAATTTCTAATCAGCCAATCACATGGCTGCAACTCAATGCATTTAGGCATGTAGACATGATCAAGACGATCTGCTGCAGTTCAAACTGAGCATCGAAATGGGAAAGAAAGGTAATTAAAAGATTAAGTGACTTTATACGTGGCATGGTTGTTGGTGCCAGACGGGCTGGTCTCAGTATTTCAGAAACTGCTGATCTACTGGGTTTTTCACGCACAACAGTTTGCATGGATAACGCACCATGTCATAAAGCACGAATAATCTCAGACTGGTTTCTTGAACATGACAATGAGTTCACTGTACTCAAATGGCCTCCACAGTCACCAGATCTCAATCAAGAGAGCACCTTTGGGATGTGGTGGACGGGAGATTTGTATCATGGATGTCCAGCTGGCAAATTTGCAACGACCGTGTGATGCTATCATGTCAATAGGGGCCAAAATCTCAGAGGAATATTTCCAGTACCTTGTTAAATCTCTTCCATGATTGATTAAGGCAGTTCTGAAGGCAAAAGGGGTCCAATCCGGTACAAGTAAAGTGTACCTAATAAAGTGGCAGGTAAGTGTATAATTTATGTACACTCCGCAGATAAAGAATACAAACACACTGTGAGGCGAATTAATTCCAAGCATTGGGACAATGAAATAACGGGTATAAATGAATCTATTTTAAAATGTATAAGTAAATTGTTTAAAATTTAAACCAACTACTTCCCATGCCAGATTTACATTACATGGACTGCTAGTTGAAAAATATTAATATAAAGCAAGCTAGCAAATTAAAAAGCAGAGGGATAGTGAATTAGGATGCATGAGAATGATTTTGAACACAGCTAGTGTTTTCAAAAATGCATAAACAGAACAAACCGTAATGTGTGCAAGATGGGAGATTGTGAAAGAATTTAGAAAGTATCCTCGAAAGAATGATATTATAACCTGTAAAGGCCTTTGAAATAACTAAAATCATTTGGCATTGTGAAATGGAACAGTCATATGGTCCAGACCTGCCAGGAACTAGTTGTACCTTTCCCTATAAACAATAAGAATCAAGCACTCTGCCCACATTAGCCTGTTTATTTTTGTATGTTGCATTTTAGCATTGTTTAATCTATGTTGTCTGTCACCCTGTAGTAAAAAAAATTATAATTTTTTTTTTAAAACCACTGCTGTAAGACACGTTCACAAATAAATTTCCAAAATCATAATAAACTGGTGGTAAGGATCACAACTGGCTTAGAAGATCAAATGCGGTCATATTGTTGTGCAGTGCTGCTCAATTTGGCTCGTTTGTGTAAAATATAATAAGGTTTAATGCGTGCTGTCATTGTATTGTAATCATAAACAGACATTACACCGAGAACTTGCCAACACCTGATGTGAGCTGATTTACTAGAATACAGCATGGCGATCATGTCTGCGAAGTTAAATGATGATATCACTGACTATACAAACCAAAGAAATATGTTAGGTTGGTAGACTCGAGTGGTTATCAGCTGCAATGTTACTACCATCACGGGACAGGCTTCTAAATGGACTTTCAGAGGTAAAGGGATTTTCTCTGCTTTCCTTGGCTTTAAGCTGTGAAAGAAAAGTAACAGCATGTTTGCTTTACTGCTCCTCACTTTTTCCTCTTTTCTCTTCGGCGCAAATCAATCTGTCATCCCTGCTGGCGGCTGGAGAGAACACTGCGAATGTCAGAGAGTCCATCTTTTACTTTCTGGCAGACTTTCTGAAGGCCTGTGGTGCAGAATGGTGAATATATTGTCTCTTTATCCTGAAATGCCCTGGAGATGTTATGATGGTTTACCAAAAAAAGAACTTAATTGCTATTAGGCATGGGCCCGGTATAAGATTCTGAGGGTATGATAACCTTGGGTAAAAATATCACAGTTTCACTGTATTGTGCTCTAAAATTTATTCTTTTTTTAATGTCTGGTTAAAAAACTAGAACTTTTCCCACTTTGAACACAATATATTTTATTTTGGAAAACATTTAAAATATTTTGTTGGTGTAAACATGTAAGGCTGAATCATTCAAATGAATCATTGTCTTCTGCAGTCTTCACTAGTTTCAAAAACAGATTTATTTACAATTTAAAACAGCATATTTGGATAACTTTTCTGCTGAAGATACTGTTGTCCTAAAAACAAACTTTGACTTTTCTAAACCTTGGTAAACCTTGAAAACGGTTATTGTCTCATGTCTAATTGCTATGCCCAATTACACATGAAAATTTTAAACATCGTCTCCTTTAAGTCCAACATAACCTCCTAGGCTAGTGCTTGAGTGTCCATGTATGTGGACAGCACATTTTAGCTCTTATGGCTATTTAAAATACTTTGAATGTTTTATATTTTGTTACAGACACACGGTGTCATCCTGCAACTGTTTTGCAGCATATGAAATGTCCCAAACACTATTTTTAATTGTCCAAAAAGGCAATGGACAGTGACTATCTCTGATAGTCAAAGCAAGTTAAAAAAAATTATATGTTATACATATATACATTAAAAAAAATCAGGAAAAAGTGTTTTATGTAAATTCGGACCATGAGTCCACATACATGGACATCATTTTTCTCTAAAAGTACATCCTATCAAAAGATGATACTTAGATTTTTATTCTTATTAGGTTCCAATAGGCCCAAATAGCAAAGAGAAAAAAAAACCATGTAAAAAACACCTTGGCCCTTAAGAGGTTTTAAGATGCATCAACCAAATTAGCTCGAGGGTGCAGAGACCTCTTCCTTTTTTTTTTTTTTTGATGAACATCAACCATCATAATCATCCCCACCACTATCCACAGATTATTAAAGTGTCCCCACCAATAATTGAATCGCCTCTAAAATAAAATAATGCATTATCACAATTTTCCATCAGGCTTACTGTGCAAGATTCAGGTAAGACATGGACATAATAGTAACCATGGATGTGCAATTATTAAAAAATGTGTTTCAATTTTGGCCTCCACGACAATTATAAAAAAAAACAATCAAGATAAAATGGGAATTGCGTCATATGCCTCCCCCTTTTTTAGAAGTCTGCATTTATTCCTTGTCAAAGCAAAATCATGCAGTGGTGGAAAGAGTACTGAAAAATCATACTTGAGTAAAAGTACCATTACTTGCCTAAAAATGTGGTGCAAGTAGATTAAAAGTATCTGTTGTAAATATTACTCAAAGTATGAGTAAAAAAGTAGCCCTTTTAAAAGTACTCAAGAGAAGTGAGTAGTGAGTATTACGATGTACAAAGCTGATGCATTTACATGTAATTTGTGGATGTGTGTAAGCCTGATATTCTGTAGTGGATTTGGTTATTGCCCAGCAGGCACACAACATGATGTCATAATGACTTGTGATGTCAGATGACCAAAATTCAATGTCTAGCCAGCGTCTAAGGACAATGTTAGTTTTGATGTCCAATAATGATGTCAAATGATGTTGATATTTGGTTGATTTTAAGTTGTGTTGGAAAGTGACAAGTCCAATGTCATATTGACGTTGAATACTGACATGTATTCATCAAGTTTGGCAAACAAAATCCACCATCTGATAGACATCATAGTGGTAACGTCCACAGGACGTCAAGCTGTAACATCATTAAACATTGATATTTGGTCGATTTTTAGGTTGGACATTGACGGCAGCCTGATGTGGGATTCTAAGGTTAACCTGATTTTCATTTCCAAACAAAATGCAACATCCCCACGACGTTGGGGTACAACGTCAATCTGATGTCATGTTGACGTATTGTGCTGGATGAGTGTTTAAGGTCATTTCGGTCATCATACAGTAAACATCCGCCATCTTCTCATCAGTAACATGCATCTAAAAATTCTCTGGGTCATCAAGTTGCAGGTTGAAGAAAAGTAGTAGAGTAAAACTACCGATACTGCACTAAAAATTTACAAAATGACTTAATAAATTACAATTCCTGAGAAAAACTACTTAATTACAGTAATTTGAGCATTTGTAATGTGTTATTTGACACCAGTCATGTAAATTTACTTTTGCACGTTAAGATATGCTTTATTTAATTTTGTTTTTGTAAGGGACCAAGCACCGGAATAGTACATATGCCCTAGTGGAATTGCTTCGTTTCTCTTGCTCTAAACTTTTAAAAATGAACTACACTGTTTCAATTTACTATGATCTTTTATGTGAAGCTGCTTTGACACAATCTACATTGTAAAAGCGCTATACAAATAAAGGTAAATTGAATTGAATTGAATTATTCTTCTTCTTCTCTAGAATGAATTGTGATTTTGAGGGTCTAAACATGCTCAAACTCATGAAACTTTGCAAACGCCCCAGAAGTGGCAAAAATGTACGTTTGTTATAGACTTCGGAAGTGGGTGTGGCAAAATGACTCGACAGTGCCACCTATGCACATTTGATGGACTGGCGATCTTGGCAATGTTAAATTGCGAAGATCTAGAGTTTTCGTCGAAGGGCGTGTCCATGGCGGGCTCTCAAACTTTGATGATTCGCCACGAAGCAGGAGGTTGCTATAACTCAGGCATGCGTTGTCCGATCTGCCTCAATTCATTCGTTTAATAAAAGTCCTGACTTGAACACGTTTACTTGCCAATATCCACTTACAGTTATAGTGCCACCTGCTGGCAACTGGAAACTACATGTTTTACACTGTATTTTTTACAAAAAACTTCCCCTACAAATTTTATCACATCGAATCCATGTTTCATTAGTTTAGTCAAAAGGCCTTTGTGATGCTAAATTGTGAAGATCTAGAGTTTTCGCTGAAGTGCGTGTCCGTGGCGGACTGACAAATTTCAGTGCTTCACCATGGAGGAGGAACTATGCCAATATTGAGTCGCACTTATAGCACCACCTGCTGACAGAAGAAAGTTTGGCATAAATCAGTGATTTTTCTGAGATTTTTAAAAACATTTGTCAGGTTAAATTGTTATTGTCCACCGTTCTGTCATCTTAAAGCCAGTGAGCGGCAGTGAGCCCGGGTGCAAACTCCCTTTCATCGCTGCTTGCAGCTTTAATTACTAATTGTATTTAATTTTTTTATTAAAGTTTTTTTAAGTGTGAAATAAAACATGTGCTGTTCTGTTTGCACACTCAGAGAAGGAAAAGAACATGGACATGTAAAGTCATCTTTTAGCTTAAAGTGCATAAATGGTAATATTATACTCGCAAAAAAATGTGTTTAGATGTGGTGTTAAGTGATTATGCACAAATAAGCCCTCAGTATATGGACGTCTTTATTAAACTCCCTTTTTGTCAGACATTCCTTTAACTTTGCATCTTAAATGTGAAGTTACATTTCCATTTTACAATTGGGGTTGGTGTCAAATTATCAATCTCACAAGCAAATATATGCCCTTGCTACACTGATACTTTTTCCTACTCCCACATATCTCCCACATAAACTAGTTGTTTGTTTATAAACATAATGGTTGCTATGATCCACCTTGACATAGACAGAGTTGTCTATAATTCATTTGTAATTAAGGTCTAGTTGAAACTGTAAAATTAAAGATTTACAGAGCAGCCAAACCCCAAAAGGCACAAGAATGACACTCGGCTTCAACTCATTTATAGTGTCTTGACAGGCCTTAACAAAGACACAAATTAAGCAACCAATTCAAGTCCAACAGAGTCTTGAGATATGAGCAATAAAGCAGAATCGCTTTCTCTCTGGTACACTGCTTTCTCCCTCCTGAGTGATTATGGAGTGTGAACATGTTTTATAACTTGACGCATGACATATAAAAAGTATCTCTTAGCCTAAATCAACAAGGCTGTATGAACGGGAACAGCGATTTCCTTCTCCCTCTCCCTCAGTTTCCTCATCCCAACATGAAAGTTCTAAAGCTATCTGTAAATGTTAGTCATTGGCTTTGCAACACATGCAGACAAGCACTCGCAGGTTGGTGTAAATTGTGGAAATGTGGTATACAATCTTGTGAATTCCCCAGGAGGTGTCGGGACAACATTATTTTAAATAAATGAAGTCTTGGGCTTCAGAGTCATGAGTAAATCAAATGGAATGCATAATTCCAGTTTAAATCACGTGTAGTACCTTGGAATTGATATTGTAGCGGTTTAATAGGCATTGATGCAATTTGCTGAGTAATTTAATTAAGGTTTCTTATTTTTCACACATGGGTGTGGAACTCTCCAACAGGAGACAAAGACCTCCCATTATGCATCATGACATTCCTGCATTCATCCATCTATTCTCCTTTAAATCAGGAAAAGTTGCTGTGTTTAGGTGCTGTGGTTAGTATTAGATTAGACCTTTCGTGTACCTGCATGCGCATTTTACTGATAATGATCTCCATTGTGGCTGAGGAAACCGCTTTGCATAAAGGGTTCAATGGGCTCTCAATACAGCAACCACAGTTTTGCTTTGTTGGTTTAAATGTTATGTTAAGAGGCCTACTGTTGGGTCACTTTTCCACTCACAGCCATTCAATTAGCATTCATGCAGGCACCTCTCTGCGTGATATTAGCTTGATCAAGTTCTTTTTCACTCTACACCAGAGGCTATACAAACAGAAAAGGCATTCATTTATTCAGCATAAGAGACTCTGTAAACTCTCGGCCCGGCCGGTCCGTCAGCCAAGAATTTTCTCTGGAAAGGCGCTCGGTGAAAAAATGCTTTAGTTAAGAGCTGTTGAGGGTTTCACGTTGTTTCTTCTGATAAGCCTGAACTCCCTTTTCCTGACGCCATTGCTTTTTTAGCCCCATATCTTTTGGATATGTTCAAGCTCATGTAGACCGTGTCTTGTTGTTTAGTTTAGCGTAAATTAAGTTCAGTCTTAGCTGACATATGTTTAACCAAATTCTTTGAAAAGTTTTTTATGCTGTAAAACCTTGTGTGTTTGTCAAAATATGTTTTATAAATGATCTCTAACCTGGCATGACTTTCTTGATAAAAGGATCATGTCAAAAGCATTCCTAATACACTGATCATCAGATTTCAGCATATTTCTTATTTCAGCTTTAAATATTTTTGTTCAACTATTGACAACAGATATTATATCTTTTTTAAGTTTTCCTTTATTTATTTGTAGCTTATGAAATGTGAGTCACGAGTCAGAATATTATATTATCAAAGAAAAAAAAATTTGAATTCACCATATGAGTCTATTCATTTAACTGAATTCTAATTCTGCTGGCTGCTGGTAAGTCATGATTAAATAATAATCAAAGTTATCAATGTTTGTAATGTCTACTTTTAAATTGTCTGTATAAAATATGGCTGTATTAGATAATTCTCTGAACCATTTTGCATATATATATATATATATATATATATATATATATATATATATATATATATATATATATATATATGAAGTATATATACAGTTGAAGTCAGATTTATTGTATGACTTAAGTCTTATTTGTTTTATTTCGGCTGGATTAAAAGCAGTTTTTATTGTTTTAAAAACCATTTTAAGGTCAAAATTATTAGCCCCTTTATATATATATTTTTCGATAGTCTACAGAACAAACCATCATTATACATTAACTTGCTTAATTACCCTAATCTGCCTAGTTAACCTAATTAACCTGGTTAAACCTTTAAATATCACTTTAAGCTGAATACTAGTGTCTTGAAAAATATCTAGTAAAATATTATTTACTCGTTTCTCCGTTAAACTGAAATTGGGGGAAAAATATACAGGGGGGCTAATAATTCAGGGGGCTAATAATTATATAGATAGATAGATAGATAGATAGATAGATAGATAGATAGATAGATAGATAGATAGATATTTATATATATATATATATATATATATATATATATATATATATATATATATATATATATATATATATATATATATATATATAGATATATATAGATATTTATATATATATATAGATATATATAGATATTTATATATATATATATATATATATATATATATATATATATATATATATATATATATATGTATATATATATATATATTTATATATATATATATATATATATATTTATTTATATATATATATATATATATATATATATATATATATATATATATATATATATATATATATATATATATATATATATATATATATATATATAGTTTGTTTTCATACATTAGTCCTTTTGTCTTGTATGGCACATTGGAGTAAAACATCTCCGTTTTATTTAGAGGCAATTTTATTCATAAACAGAAACTAAAATAATCAATAATCAATTGTAATTGATCTGAGAAAGTTTTTATAACACAGTTTACAAAAGCACAAAAATATAACGTTGCAATGCAATGTTCATTGAGATAAATGTTCCTCAAGTGTCTGATGTATCATATTTGATACCACATTTCAGCAATTATGTTACTTGAAAAACAAGTTAAAAAAGTTGCTTCAGTTCGGTAAGAATTTAATACACTTTACTAAGCATGTAAAACTTAATCTTACATATACTTTTGCAAAGTTATTAATGATTTGACAGCAAAAGACATGTACCACAACCTGAATGTGGAATTTATTTCAATAAAAAGTCTAAACGAAATAAGTATGACTTAAAGAAGATGTGTAGCAGATGATAATTAGAGGCATTGGATTTTAATGTTTCAAATATGTTAACTGTGGGCATAACAATCTTAACCTTCCTAATTTTCTACACAGGAGACTACTTCAGAAAACAATTCTCTGTGCATTCTACATGGTATTATTTTTTTCCACATCGCAGAACATTATAATGACGGTGTTGCTTTAAAATGTCGTGACAACGGGAGCTGGTGGTAATGAGCTCTGAGCTGTCTTCAGACTTCATTATCTCACCAATGTGATTAGCAAAACAACTGCGCAGAGGAGAGCTAACATTCACCGGCCGATTTCACACCTCAGCTTTTAATTACAAATGAGACCACGAACTGTGAGCGAATAATGTCTGATGACATTAAATAATTCGTTCGCGGTGTTAACAGAAATATCTTATATTGCATTTTACGTTAACTTTGTGTGTCCCTACATGCATCGAATATACAGTATAATAATACAGTATTGATTTTTTAAAAATCCTGTTTTACCTACCAGGTAATAGCTCTTATCAGCTCTTTAGTAAATGTAATTATCACGAGCCTTCAGCGTATAACTCCTCATGCATTTCAATGCCAGGAATAATGTTATCGAAATGAAGTTATTAAGGATCTGTTTCCACAGCGGGCGAGTGAGAGAAACGCGCGCGGGCGGGTGGATATTGGCTCATTCATTGGGTCATTGAATACTTTGATTGACACACGAGAAGCAAAAGGTGCAGAAAGTTTCCTATTGGTCGCCGCTTGTCTCTCGGTCTCCCCTGATCTCCAGCGCAGCGCATTTCAAGCAGCTCCGCCGTGCGAGTCAGCAACAGCTATACGGGGCTTCAAAAGGGTGGAGTTTCCACAGCTTCACCACTTTGACTTCGGAGTCTTATAAAATTCAGAGGTATTTGGCTCTCTCTTCCCATTCTCTAGACAAAGAGGACTTGATTTTACTCTTAAGGCTCAGTTTTCAGGGGTTGCTTTTGACTGGAGTTCCTGAGCAGGAGTCCACAATGAAGTACCTTGCATCTTTGTCCCTTTGGAGGATCATCATTTTGATACTGCCACTGGTCTCTTTAGGCCAGACATTTGAGTATGGCTGGCCTGAAACCTATGACAAGCCACCCAAGTGTGTGGACATCCCAGTTGACCTGAGGCTTTGTCAGGGTGTGGGCTATCACCAGATGCTGCTGCCCAACTTGCTGGAGCATGATAGTATGGCTGAGGTCAAGCAGCAAGCGGGCAGCTGGGTGCCTCTGTTGCATAAGAACTGCGACCCGGGCACTCAGTTGTTGCTGTGCTCCCTGTTTGCCCCTGTGTGTATGGAGAGGCCCATCTACCCTTGCCGCAAGCTCTGTGAAAATGTGCGTGATGGCTGCACTCCCATCATGGCAGCATTCGGGTTCCCCTGGCCTCATATACTCACCTGCGACAAGTTTCCTCAAGATGACATGTGCATCAATACACCCAATGATACTTCCACCTTCGAACCCAACGGTAAGTCTAAATGACTAATTCTAAAAACATTTGGATTCATTGTGTTCAGGTGTAATATGAAAACATGAAGACAAATGCATGACTAATCTAAATATACCTTATATTATCACACACTGTAAAAAAATCCCAGAATTTCTCAACATGTTACTGTAATTTTTCACAGTAAATTACATTTACATGTCACTTTACAGGATTTAACTGTGAAATTATTTGTATTCAGAATTTTATTGGGAAATTAAGGCAGGCATCATGATTACTGTAAAAGGGCTATATCTTTTGCACGTTAGTTATAGAAATCAAAAACAGAAATTAATACACAACTTTTATTCTAGTACAAGCACTTTTTTGATATTCAGAAATATTTACACAATAATTGTTATTATGAACTACCTTGCAGTAATTTATTGTGAATTTGCATACAGTAACTTACTGTGAAATAAAGCTATTATTATCCAGTAATTTACTGTAAATTTAAGCTTGAATATTTAACAGTCAATCTAAATATATCTTATATTATCATACATTGTAAAAAATCTCAGAATTTCACAACATGTTACTGTAATTTTTCACAGTAAATTGCACGTGTCACTTTACAGGATTTAACTGTGAAATTATTTGTATTCAGAATTTTATTGGGAAATTAAGGCAGGCATCATGATTACAGCAAATTACTGTAAAAAGAGCTATATCTTTTCCACATTAGTTATAAAAAGTAAGAACATAGAAATTAATACACATGAACTTTTATTCTAGTACAAGCACTTTTTTGATATTTAGAAATATTTACAGAATTATTGTTATCATGAACTACCTCACAGTAATTTACTGTGACTTTACATACAGTAACTTACTGTGAAAGTAATGCTATTATTATCCAGTAATTTACTGTAAATTTAAGGTCGAATATTTTACAGTCAATCTAAATATATCTTATTTACGCATATTTTGTAGTTCAAAGAAAAAAAAGTTTAGCAAATAGCATGTTTTACAGTTTAAATAACAATGACCGATTTTTTTTTTTCCCCCATGCACAATGTATACATTTAGTATTATTTTACCCACTTTACAAGCGTTTTACCTTTTGCTGTGTGTGAGAAATCACACCTGAACTTTTCAAAAGCAGTTGCAGTGTTTTTTCAGGGACTGGTGTCCATTTGGGGGTTTTCATCTGGAGTTATCACACCTTTTGTTGCCTCTCAGGATCTCAAATATCTCATATTTGTGTGTCTGATTTGACAGATGATTTAGATGATTTTGGAAAAGTGTTCTAGGTAAATGTTTAAAAGTAATCTATAGAGATAGAGGGGATATGGCTTCTCAGTAAAGCTTGATTGATGGATATCCAAGGTTTTTTTTTTTTTGCTTGTTTAACAGCTGGTAGCAATTGATTTTGGGGTGTTATTTGAGTTCCAAGACAACACTGGGATCTGTTCCAAAAACCAACCCTTATATATTTATTTATTTAGTGTTATTTCGCAACTGCAGCACCTACTTTTCTTGTAATAGATCCTTTTTGGGTACCTTTTTCTGTAAAAAGTAAAAATCGCTGTTTATTAGCAACCCTATTATTTCTGTAAATGTAATGTCATTTAAAAGGCAGGCCGCCCTGCTGTGCATGTTAACATCGTTTTTTCATAAGGTAATGCAGGAGGATACTTAGTTCAGACACAGAGAGATATTTGAACAGCTGCTTTTATTTACTGGAGGCACTTAAGCAGAAAATGTAAATTTTCAGTGGTTAGAAAAGAAATAAATACACTTCCACTCTTTTAAAAACAGCATCTGTAATTTAAAGCAAATTTAGATTAGACGTTTTTCAGAATATTTTAACGTTACCAGGTATTTTATCAGGGCACCAGTCAGATTTCCCTATGGAAACACTCAAGCCCTATAGTTGTATGTCCCAGAAAAGGGAAAGTACAACTAGCTTATGTAGATGGCTCATAAATTACAAGGGAATTTCCATTTCAAAAGTTGCAACATGGTGCTTTAGACTGAACAGACTGTGTGCCAGAACGATGTACCACACTGAGGGAAGATACTTTTGTGACTTCAGCCATCTGCCCTAGCCTGCTGTTTGTGACGCACAGTCCTGAGTGAGAGATCTCTACCAGTGAAGTTAAATTAATAAGCACCCCATCGAGATCCTGTCAGCTGTTATCACATGCTGTCAGCGTCACGGTCAAATGAACCCAAAGCCACAGATACATTAGACCCTCCCTCGCATATCGACCCACTGTAGGGTTCAAGCAGTGAGGGCTAGGGAGAAGAAAGGATTTCCACTTTTCCTACTTTCTACAAGGGGTTAAGCCCTCACCATTTGTCCACTGTTTTCTTGGTAAAAATGCCTGTGGAGAAAGTGACACTCACTGAAATTGGAACTCCGTTTTATCTTCTGTCAGGCGGTTTACACTTACTGCATTATGCAAAAATGCAGCTTTGTTTTAAAAATACTAGTTTTTGCACAATTTTGGCAATGCTAGCTTTCAAGTAGATGATAATTTACATTACGCAGAAAAGATGTAACATAAAATGTTAGTCTTTTACAATCAGTCTTTTTTTCTCACCTGAGTGCATTTTCTACAATATTATGTTAAAAATACACTATACCGGTTAAAAGTTTGGGGTCGGTTTTTTTTTGTCAAGGCGGCATTTATTAAATGTAAATTGTTAAATATTTATTAAAAATAAATACAAATATTTATTTAAATAACTGCTTTCTTATTGTATGTAGTTTCAAATGAAATAATTGCTCCAGTCATTAGCAATTATTCACTATTACCATTAATATTAATAATGTTTATAATTACAATAATAATAATAACTAATATTAGAGTGATTTCTGAATAGACTGGAGTAATGAAGCTGACAATTCATCTTTAAAATCACTGAAATAAATGATTAAATGATAATCTACTTTTGAACAGTTATTTTATAGTGCAATAACATTTCACAATTTTACAATTTGTACTGTATTTTTTATTAAATATAAATGCAGCCTTGGTGAGGAGGAGAAGCTTATTTTAAAATGTTTAAAAATCCCACTGACACCAAATGTTTGACCGGTAGTGCATGCAAATGAAGTGATGTTTGATAAACAAATTTCGGGAGGAGCACGCGCAGAAGTTTCAGTATCAAATACGTCATTCTATTATCCAATCAGTTCTTGACCAAACCCCTATATATACCAAAGCTGTCTTACCTGCAGCATCTTACGACTTTAGCATCCAAACTTCGACGCAGAATGTCTGAGATTAATCTCTTCGCAGAGGACGACGCCTTCCTTGCCGAGGCTCCTCTGAGATCTCCCGCCGGTACCCAAAGCTCCGTAGCCCCGCAGAGCGCATCAGCTCAGCCCGCGGCTCCACCTCGAGGCCGCCGTTCAGCCAGAATCACGGCTGTCCGATCAAGACGGGGCTCACCATCTCCATCTCCCAGAAGGCAATCCTCTCCAGCCTCATCATTTGCCTCAGCCATGTCCTCCGTCCCAGCCACAGGGATAAACACCGTCTCCGACCTCCGCCAAGCATTGGCCAGCGCAGGCGTCACCGTTCCGCGCCGAACCACCAAGGCGGACCTCCTGGCTATGTATAACGCCTTGCAATCCGGAGCACCACTTCCTTCCATCACTCCACCTTCCAAAGCCACGAAAAAATCCGGCCAGGTCCAAAAGTCGCCATACCAGCGTCCGGATCGAAACCAGTCTTCCAGACCCGGACGCAGCAGCAGGCCGTCAGCGAGTCTGGGGAGAGCCCAAGGTCCAGAGGACGTGGGATCTCAATCCCCGGAAGTAGGACTCCACGCCGGCCCTGGACTCGTTCCTTCGAGCCGCCAGTATAGCGTGAGCTTGCCTCCGCTAGCGGCACCAGAAGCTCATCCTCAAATATATCCTTGGCCCGCAGCCCCCCCTTCAAACTCAAGCGCAGGGTCGCTACAGGAAGCACAGGCCCAAATTCACATCCTGCCTCCCCATTCCTCCCAAGCTCCCGCGAGCAGTGCGAGCGCGAGGCCGCCTCAGCTCCCAGCTCAAAACCCAGCTCCTCTAATTCCTCCTCTTCTTCCCCAGGTTTTCTCAGGCCCCGACGCAAGTTCCAGCGCGAGGCCACCTCCGCTGATGTCACTAGCGTCGGCAGCCCCTCCTCTCTTCTCTTTTCCTCCCACTGGTGATCCTAGGGCCAGCAGCAGCGCGAGCATGCCTCCGCAAGCGGCCCTAGCTTACAACTTTCCTTCAGGCCCCGACGCAAGTTCCAGCGTGAGGCCGCCTCCGCTGATGTCACTAACGTCGGCAGCCCCTCCTCTCTTCTCTTTTCCTCCCACCGGTGATCCTAGGGTCAGCAGCGCGAGCATGCCTCCGCAAGCGGCCCTAGCTTACAACTTTCCTCCAGGCCCCGACGCAAGTTCCAGCGTGAGGCCGCCTCCGCTGACGTCACTAACGTCGGAAGCCCCTCCCCTTTTCTCTTTCCCTCCCACCGGTGATCCTAGGGCCAGCAGTAGCGCGAGCATGCCTCCGCAAGCGGCTCTAGCCTCCAACATCCCACAGCCACTTCTTCACACTAAGTCTTTTTCTCTGTCCACAGCCACGCCTCTACCTGTTCCACCCAACGCCCTCGCCCTGGATCCTCCACCCGTCTCCAACACCATCAGGAGCCAAATCCTGTCAGGTTCGGATGTTGATCTTTTTTCTCTCCTCTCACCCATTTCACCCACATCGGCAGACCGCCAGATAGATTGCGGCCAATTTTCAGTAACCTTAAAAAACACAGCTAATATTCAGTCACGCATCTTATCATTCGCAGAATTCACAATAGCATTTTCAAGATATACAGACGTCATTTGTTCTGTCTATCCCCACAGGAGGCGTGAGCTCAATGATTATCTCGCGATAGTCGCTGAGCTCGCGCTCTCATACGGAGGCTCTCATTTCTATACATACCACCGCCTTTTCTCCGCTAAATGCGCCATTCGCATTTCACAATGGAACCAGACCCCATTCTGGGGAGCCATAGACACAGATCTCCATAATAAAGTCTTTCTCGGTTGCCGCAGTATATCTTGCGCGGTCTGTCGATCCACCACCCACCACACAGAATCATGCCCATTCATAAATCCCATCCCTCCTCCCCTCCCCGACCCAGCCCAGCCCAGATCTACCAGTTACGTCCCTTCAAACCCAAATATTCCGCCCCTTTTTTCTGATCACAGCTCTTCTGTCCCAGCCTCCGCCAGCCCGTGCACCGGCTTCAATAGCGGCAGGTGCTGGAGACAGAAATGTCGTTTTTTGCATGTTTGCAATTTCTGCGGCGGCGCTCACGCCCGCACAGTATGTCCAGTGAGAAAATCTGTAAATAAAAATGCCAGAAAGTACCTATCGACTCCTGTGAATGTTTCTCGCCTAAAATCGGAACTGCTCAAACATCCCGATCCCAAATTCACCGAATTTCTATTAACAGGTCTGTCTTCAGGTTTTCATCCAGGTGTCATTAGCCTACCCACCTGTAGTTTTATTTGTCCAAATCTTCAGTCCGCTCTCGCCGAACCCGACGTCGTCGACCGTCTAATTAAAAAAGAAGTAGACGAAAATTTCATGATGGGTCCTTTCTCCGCACCTCCTTTCAGAGTTTATCGCGTCAGTCCTATTGGCATCGCCACTAGGAAATTCTCCGATAAAAAACGCTTAATAATCGACCTCTCCTCCCCGCATAACTCTCCGTTTCCTAGTATCAACAGTCTCATCCCTCTGGAAGAGTACTCAATGATTTATCATGACATCGACCAAGCTATTTCATTAATTAAAATCGCGGGTCGCGGCGCATGGATGGCTAAAGTCGACATAACGTCCGCCTTTAAAGTCATGCCCATCCACCCTGACTTTTGGCACCTTTTCGGCATTCTTTGGCGAAAAAATTATTATTTTTCCGTCCGCCTAACCTTTGGTTGCAGAAGTAGTCCAAAGATTTTCGATACGCTGTCGGAAGCAATCTGCTGGATCCTTTCCAATAACTACGAAATCCCGCATCTAATACATCTACTAGATGATTTCCTAATCATCTCACCACCAGACGCTATACCAGCCGCGCACCTTTTGACAGTTCAGAAGGTTTTCGCTGAACTCGGGATTCCCCTCGCCGAGGAAAAAACCGCCGGTCCAAGCACTTCAATCGAATTCTTGGGCATCAAATTAGACTCCAATAAATTCCAAGCGTCCTTACCAAAGGAAAAAATTGATCGAACGATCCTGGTAGCTTCCTCCCTATTAGACAGTCCCCTCTGTTCTAAGCGTGAGCTATTATCAATTCTCGGCCATTTGAATTTCGCAATGCGCATAATTCCCCAAGGCCGCTCGTTTATTTCTCATCTCTTATTTCTCGCGTCCTCAGCTCACGGTCTAGAGGATATTATATCCATCGATGACAATAGCCTAAACGAACTCCGTTTATGGATATTATTCCTCAAACAATGGAACGGTCTCTCCTTCTTTTACAGCGACCTAATATCCTCCCCAGCAGACATTAATTTATTCACCGACGCCGCCCCGTCAATCGGATTCGGAGGCTACTATCAAGGACGCTGGTTCGCGTCCACTTGGCCGCCCCAGCTATTAGACCTGCCGCAACCACTAAAATCATCGGCGCTATTCGAGCTCTACCCACTAGTCGTCGCTGCATCCCTATGGGGTAAAGAATGGTCCTCTTCCCGCATCATAATTCACTGTGACAATGAAGCAACCGTTCACTGTATAAATAAAGGCCGTTCAAATTCGCTAGCACTAATTCCCCTGCTAAGACGCCTAACTTGGATCTCAGCATGTGACCAGTTTATTTTAACTGCAAATCACATTTCTGGGTCCAAAAATCAAATTGCTGACTCTCTCTCTCGTTTTGCCTTCCAGAAATTCAGACATTTGGCACCAGAGGCGGATCAGTTTCCAATCCAAGTCCCTCCTTATTCAGAGCTGATATTCCCATAGATCATCCTTTAAAAAAACCTGCTTGGAGCCTCTCTCGACTTTATCCTTCAGGCAGTGGCTCCTAGAACCCTGCAGTCATATTTAACAGCATGGAAAAGCTTTAAAACATTCCATGCATGTTATAACATACTGTTTCCTGATTTTTCTCTACTTTCCATTTCATCTTACATATCCTACCTCACAATTATCAAAAAACTCCAGATCAATTCCATTAAAGGCTATTTGAGTGGAATTCAATTTTTCCACAAACTAATTTACGGCTCCCCTGCACCTCACATAGCTAATTCGCAAACAACTCTTCTCTTGAAAGGCATACAGAAAACCCACCCCACACGTCATGACACCCGACAACCCATAACACTGAAAACACTCACTAAATGCATATCCACTCTTCGCAAAGGATACGAATCAATCCACACAGCACGTACTCTCGACGCCATGTTTATTTTAGCCTTCTTCGGATTTTTAAGGTGTTCAGAACTCACCATTACATCAGGGTTCAACCCAAACATTCATCCCACCATATCCGATCTAGTAACGCTGGATAACGAAACCATTTCTTTCCTCATTAAACAAAGCAAAACTGATCAAGCAAAAAGAGGCCATTACATTTACATTTTCAACCTTCAATCACCTATCCATCCATACCAAACACTGCTAGCATTTTCACATATCAGGAGATCACAAGCCACTTCCCTTTCAGACCCCCTTTTTACAGACGATAGCAATCGCCCAGTCACTCGTTTCTGGTTCCAGAAGCATCTTAAATGCGTCCTAATTAAGTCGGGCTTTCCAGCTGACAATTTCTCCAGCCATTCCTTCAGAATAGGCGCAGCCACCACTGCAGCACAAAATGGTCTATCAGAGCAGCAGATCCAAACACTCGGACGCTGGTCCTCACAGGCCTTTAAGTGCTACATTCGAGCCGACCGCTCTCACATTAGAAAAGCCCATCAAACCCTTATTCAAAACACATTCCTTCATTGACACGACACTTCCTTCGAAATACACTTTGCATAATATATTTTAATAACGCTAATACAGCATCTGCATAACCGTTCCAACAGGGGATGCACACCTCATTATTATGCACCACTGCAAGCGCAGAGACTGCTCCCACGGTAGACGTACACCTTTTTATGCACCACCGCTAGCGTGGTGACCGCTCCTACGGGAGACATACACCTTTATAATTATGCACCACCGCAAGTGCGGTGACAGCTCCCACGGGAGACGTACATCTTATGCACCACTGCAAGTGCAGTGACCGCTCCCTCGGGAGACACACACCTCATTATTATGCACCACTGCTAGTACAGTGACCGCTCCTACGGGAGACGTACACCTTTATATATTATGCACCACTGTATGTGCAGTGACCGCTCCCATGGGAGACGTACACCTCATTATGCACCACTGCAAGCGCAGTGACCGCTCCTACGGGAGACGTACACCTTTATAAATTATGCACCACTGCAAGTGCAGTGACCGCTCCCATGGGAGACGTACACCTCATTATGCACCACTGCAAGCGCAGTGACCGCTCCTACGGGAGACGTACACTTTATAATTACGCACCACTGCAAGTGCAGTGACAGCTCCCACGGGAGACGTACACCTCATTATCATGCACCACTGCTAGTGCAGTGACCGCTCCTACGGGAGACGTACACCTTTACAAAATTTTGCACCACTGCAAGTGCAGTGACCGCTCCCATGGGAGACGTACACCTCATTATGCACCACTGCAAGCGCAGTGACCGCTCCTACGGGAGACGTACACCTTATAATTATGCACCACTGCAAGCGCAGTGACAGCTCCCATGGGAGACGTACACCTTATCATGCACCACTGCAAGCGCAGTGACAGCTCCCTCGGGAGACGTACATCTTAATTATGCACCACTGCAAGCGCAGTGACAGCTCCCATGGGAGACGTACACCTTATCATGCACCACTGCAAGCGCAGTGACAGCTCCCTCGGGAGACGTACACCTTATAATTATGCACCACTGCAAGCGCAGTGACCGCTCCTATGGGAGACGCCCGTCTCCCGTGGGAGCGACGACTCCTGCTGGAGACACTTAACGCATCACCATCAATACAATTACTGCCTCCTCCCGAGACACACACCTTGCAAAGCACAACCATCAGCTTAACAGCACCCCTCCAAATTTTAAAGATCAGCAAATTTTGGGGGGCTCACCCACTTGTCTGGCTGCTGTCCTGTAACAAAATAAGCAATTTTTGGGGAGCGTTCTGGGGCCGGGCTAGATACTTCGCTCGAATCCCTATTCCTCTTTGTTTCCTGATAAGAGGAATGACTCGAGTTTAGGTGTCTTCCCCGAGCTCAGAGCCCTCTCCCCGGACAGCACGCCAAATACGCTTTATTCTGAAACTGTTGCAAGTGTGAACTCGTGAAGTGATGTTTGATAAACAAATTTCGGGAGGAGCACGCGCAGAAGTTTCAGTATCAAATACGTCATTCTATTATCCAATCAGTTCTTGACCAAACCCCTATATATACCAAAGCTGTCTTACCTGCAGCATCTTACGACTTTAGCATCCCTCCACCACCCCGTCACCTCACCTCTTAAGCATTACTATCCCGGGGGGAGCGTTCTGGGGCCGGGCTAGATACTTCGCTCGAATCCCTATTCCTCTTTGTTTCCTGATAAGAGGAATGACTCGAGTTTAGGTGTCTTCCCCGAGCTCAGAGCCCTCTCCCCGGACAGCACGCCAAATACGCTTTATTCTGAAACTGTTGCAAGTGTGAACTCGTGAAAAAACAGCTGGTCACCAAAAAAACTCGCCCAATAGTTTAAATAAAGTTAGAAAAGCATTCATGCTGCTGAGAAATATATCATAATGGTAATTAGTCAGAATTCTTTATTTTGATGGTTTGTTTGTTGAATTTAAGTTACATTGCATCTACATGCCAACTAATTCTCATTAGATTAAAAGTAGACTGTTAGGTTGGGGTTAGGGTTAATGAAAGTTGACATGTACTTGCAGAGTTTCATATTGTCAAATTTAAATGTTAGAAGTCTGTTGAAGGAGCAATATCAACAGATATTAAGCATATGGTCTACTAATACTCAAATGGACCATCAAAATAAAGTGTTACTAGAATTATTCTAGATTTCAGTTTAAAATCTTGAAAGTGGCATAGAGAATTTACATTCAAGGGTTAATATCTGTTTCCATGGCTAAAGGGAGGCATCCCTGAAACAATAGTTGTTTTAATTACAGCCAGTCTTAGTTATTGCCGTGTTGTCCTGTGCCTCCTTTTTTCTGTCTTTCGTAACTTGTAACAATAGTTCATATACAAATGTAAATAGCACAGCTCATATTTGTTTGCTTCAGATTACCATGTGAAGGCAAAAAAGGAAAGACTTAAATTTTTGCTCTGCTCCTCGTATAGCACTTAAGAGTCTAAAATTAAAGTGTTCTATCAATTAAAAGCATGAGTAATATTCAGGGGTTTTAAAAAAATTGAAGAAAGCAAAGAAGAAAATCTTGTAGTTTGCCTGACGAGTACATAATTATAGAAGGTTGATAAAGTTTCTATCCAGAAGAAAACGGCACTGGGATTTCTTCCCCCACTGTTTAAAGTCAATTGCAAACTTTCCAGACTTTCCAGTCATGCAGTGAAAGTGGAACAAAAAGCTAAAGTAGTCAGAGAAATAACATTTGATCCCAATTACTCTGCATGTTGATACCAATGGTGGATTTCCCTGACATTTCCCTGACAGCATTTCCTCTCTTTCAGAACACTCTCCAGTTTGTCCCCCTTGCGACAATGAAATGAAAATGGATGTGATTCTGGACCATATGTGCGCCAGTGAGTTTGGTAAGAAAATCGCTACATGCATCATACAGAATATCAACACGCATTCATTCTGTTTTGTGGTCACACATTGAATGAGCCAAGATTGCAACCCATCTTCCCTTCAGATCTTTTATGTATTGAAATAGAGTAGGCATTCAGGACTGATATATATTAGGTCGAAAGAACAGCCAAAACCACACAGTCCTGAATCAAAACTACTCACCTATTCCTTCTCCAGCAGATGCTTGAATTTTTTTGCTCATCTTAAATGTAGTTCTGAAGCTCGTCGTTTAGAATAAATGAAGGAAAACTTTGTTTTTTCAGTAGCGAAAAACATAGCAGTACAGTTTTCCATAATGTCTTGCTTTCTGTTTTAAATCTTTCATTTTAGTTCTTGTCAGTTTAAAGATGATGTCGATCTTTCACCAGTATTGAGTCATCATGTTAAGTCATAACTTTCTTTAGCTATAAATACTGAGTTCCAGGATCATATTTTATTTTATGGCCATTACCGCTGATTTCTGGACAAATTCAAGCACTTTTAGAACCGCTGGGTCACGATTTTGTTTTTTTTGCACATAGTTGATGGTCTCGATTGCCAAATCCACTTTTATTAGAACAGTGAAATGGTTTTAAACACTTAACACAGCAGCAGCAGAATGTTTTAACCCTTATAAATTTATGTCATGATTTAGATTACCCTTTGAGAGGCCACAACTGTTTAACTAATGAATTGAGGTAATTCACAGAGGCCCTAAACTCTTTATTTGGCTGTTACTAACAGCTCTAAATTGGGATGTTTGCTCTTCTGTCTGGATGTGACAACAGCCCAGGGGTTGACCTTTGGTCAGAGTCTGACAAAGTGTCTTTGGTCATTGGAGTAAATTGTTGTACCCATTTCACCCTGACCTTTTTGTTATAAATTCCAAAAAAATTACTTTTTTTTTTTTTCTTTGGTCACATTTGGATTAGTTTGACAACTAAATATAACAAAACAACTACAAAAGATCTCCATTCACAATAAACGCTTATTTTTATTCAGTCATCTGAAATACTGATTAAATGTATCAGTTTCCATATATATACATATAGAGCAGCACAAATATTTTCAACTTTATTAATAAGATTTTTTTTTTGTCTTGAGCTTCAAAACCCCTTATTTAAGGTTTATAAAAGATCCACATGGTGCTGAAGAGCAGTGGATTTTAAAAAGGCAATAATAACCAATAAATAAATAACAAATAGAATTTAAAAAAACATTAAAATCTAATCTGTTAATATTCCAAAATCATATGACACGATGGGTTGAATTTCTAAGTTATTGCATTTTCAGTGTGGATGAACATTTAGATTTGAGGATGGTTAACAACAATGACTGTTAAACGAGCCTATAACTGCAGCCATTAAGGACAATCCCAGCAGGAGCTGCCTCAACAAAAGGAGAGCAGCGCGAGAGTGACTTCCTGCTTCCCTCTGAAGAGGAAAACAAAAGCTGGTTTTGGTTAGCCTCTGACAAAACCATAAAGTTTCATTCAGTGTTTGAAATGGGTAAGCTATCTCTGGAAAGCTGCTGTCTTTTTTTTCTGGTCAACTTTATGTAAACCAAGCTCACTGACACACTCTCTGTGACCTCTGTGCTGAATTTCCAATGCAGGATATTGCTTAAGACAGACAGCGAAGGAAGATGCGCTTCAAGCTGTGAAGTTTTGCATCAGTGATAAAGTAAATCTATGAGCTAGTTTAGTCTATCTTTTCGGAGTATATACATGTTGTTTTATTAGACCTTTCAAACAGCTCTGGATGCTTTTAAGTTTGGGGTTTGCTCACTTTTGTATAGCTACAGAAATAAGTCAAAGAAATAAATACAATTCATTTGTGGTTACTGAATTTCTTATTTATAGATTTGAGATAAATGTTAATATTAGTTTCATTTTATTAAGGTCTGATAACAGTTATTCTAAGTTTCAATTAAACAATTTAATTTCTATTTTTTAAAATTCAGTTTGGGCTGAAAATTGCAATTTGTCAAAATAAAAACTTTTTCAATTGTTGTGATTTGAAAATCAGGGTTATTTCACCAACAATGGATTTGCTCTAACAATGGACTCTGCTGTAGTTAAAACAGTTCATGTGTTGTGTGTATATATAAATAATTTGTTAAAATGTCATTAGTAGGTAAAACAAATTTAATTTTTACTGAAAAGCATACCAATAGATTATGAATCCAGAGAGTGATCTCTTAGATTTTTCCATAGCTGTTGCTTGGAAGGAAAAGCATTTATTATGGCATTGCTTCGTATCCACACTGTCAAATGAACTTAAACCATTTATTAATTTGGACCAAATAAACTTACTGAACAGCCATGGAAAATATTAGGAGACTATTCTTTGGATTTACAATCTGGTTTACCATGTTATGCGTTTCAGTTAAAACATGTTTTATTTTATTTTTCAGCTACTATCACTTATGACATTTTTCCAAATAAAAAAGTGTTACAGAGGCTGAATCTGAATGTAAAAAAAAACAAGGTCTGCAAGGAGAAGATTTTCTGACAGCTTTTTTGACAAAAAAAAAAACCAAGTTTGCTTCAGCATTCTATTTAGCGTGGCACCTTGTCTCATCATATCTGTTTTTTAGGGTGTTTTCACACTTGCCTTATTAAGTTTGGTTGAATTGCACCAAGGTTAATATAGTTAATGAAAACGAACGAAAAACGAAAAATAAAATTTTTAAATAGTTTTCGTTAACTGAAATAAAACTAAAATGAGTTAAAAAAAAAACTAGAACTAACTGAAACTGTATTGTGTACATACAAAACTAACTAAAATTATAGCAAAAACATCCTTCGTTTTCGTCTTTGTATATGTATTTAATACAGACTGTAAGCCTTTTATCTATTTACTTTGCGCTGCCAGGTGTTTGACCCGTACGGCACCTCAAAGTCTGTAAACCTGATGCCATTGGTCAGATCAAGTCATTCTCCTCCAGTCATCCTCCCTGTTGCTCCCGCGACAAAAACAATGGCTGGACATGACAGCAGCACGGTGACAGCATTAAATACAGAGACTTATTATTTTTTTATTAATGTAAAGTATTAATTTAACACATTTGTGCCCAATAATGGGTTTTATTTCTTTATTAGTGGTCATGAACGAATTGTTCTTATTAACTGGATCTTCTAAGTGAACCAGTGGATTCACCAAATCGATCTGAATCATTTGAAACGATTCACGTCTCCAGTAAGCAGGTATCCTCAAACAACTTAATAACAAAAAATAAACCAACTTATAAACAAAATAATCCAATATATACCGAGTTATTCAGTTATTAAAACAGCAAGATCGGATTTGAGAAGCAGTGAACAGATAATACTGCGCATGCGTGATTCAGTAAACCGAACACAAACCGTACATGACAGCCTGCTGTGACTGAACTAAACTTGAACAACTACAGCGCTGGTAAACCGAGGGCTTAAATGACAGGACCTGGTCAAAAAAACGTGAGTTTATTTCATAACAGAAAGTTGTAATGGAATTTAAATAAGTGAATCATGCTTCAGTTGGGTTGCAAAATTTAATTATAAGAAACTTTTTCAGATCATGGTGATGTTTTAACTGACTGAAATTATGATTGGTGACGACATATTTTTGTTATGTTGAGTCCAAATATGGGAAGACTGTCACAAAAGATCCGGTTTGCATTAAAGATCCGAACTTCCCATCACTACTGTGTATCTAACCTCAGGAGCAGCCTTGCACACATATTGTACTTTAGCCTGCTATCTTGTGGGCTGTTGTATTTGAATTTGAGGATGGGTAGATGGTAGTGGTAGATGATAGTGGTCGTGTCCTCTGAATATGTTTTAAAAAATGTATTGAGTTTTTAATCATACAATATTTATTCTGATGGTTTTGAATCTTGCACCTAACAAATATCCTAATTAGGAAAAAATCTACCTCTAAAAACGAATTAAAACGAACTGAATTTAAAAACAAAAAGTCAAAACAAAATTATAACCTTGAATCGCACTAGAGTTCGCTTTCCCTTCGTTTCGTCTGGGCAGGTGTGAATGTAGTAATTGTATTCGAGTGTGCACCAAAAGTGGACCAAAAAAGCACAACAAGACCTCCTTGAAGAGGTGGTATCTGTGCGCTTTCAAACGAACCCTGGATCGGTTCGTTTGTGGTAAGAACATGATCCGAACTAGAACAGACCCAACCGCAAAAAGTACTGCACCTTCTTGGACTAATCCAGCTGCCATAGTCCGATGGGATGGGGAGGGAAAATATAAGCTGACAGCGCTTTACCAACAATTTTAAACACAGAGAGAGAAAGGGAAAACATTACCTGATGGATTGATGGTAATATTTCCACAAGATGACTATGTCGCAGTTTAGCTAAATTAATACACACCTTCTCCAGAAGTGACTTGCGATGCACCTTCATCCTTTGCAATCCATTAAAACATTGTTTTCCAGTCGAAGTCGTGCTTCATTCATGAAATTATAGTTTGTATACGTCACTTTAGACAAACTGTACTAGTATACTATGACCAGGGATACATTCAGCCAGCGCAATGGTCCCTCCATAGTAAAAAGCGACATTTTCTGCCAGTTTGTTTACTTGTGGGAATTCCATTGGCATGGTTGAAAAGCAGTTTAGGAAATACATTCAATAACATTTGGTCAATGAGTGATGTGGATTTTGTCACATGACTGCATTTTGGTTCTTTTCAACTGGTTCGGACCAAAGCAATCAGTGTGGTGTGAAAAGGACCCAAAAACGGCAGAAAAATTCTACACTTTTCGGCACCCTAGCTGTCGGAAAAACCTTAAAATTACGGATTATTTTCAGTGTACAATGTATTATTTGTTGCCCTTGGCCTGGACCAAATGAACTGAACCACAGATGTGAAAGCACCCTTAGTTTGTTTCTATGTCTGTTTGTATTGTGTTCAAAGAAAAGGCGATACACATTATAGTTTAATTGTAGGTGGACCATGTCCCATTTGTCTTTGGTGTATACCAAAATTCAGGATTCTGCAGGTTTCTTCAAGTGAATTTCAAACTTTTTAAGACCATTTCAAGATCAATACGAGTGAAATTTAAGACTTATTCAGGGCTAAACACTAAGGATTTTTTCTAATGGCCCATTTGGATGTGTTGCTTTAGTTTTCTTTCCACGATTGGGGAATTTAATTAGGAGAATTTGCTATAAAAATATCAAACAGCTGTTGTGAATTGAATCTTTTTTTAAATAAAAAATTTAATATAAACAAAAAAGTTTTAAAATGACTGATTTAGGCCAGATAGGGTAGCTTTACTGGGACATAGGAAAATTAAGACCGGTTTAAAATGATTTAAGACTTACAGCACTATATTTCAGTGAATTTAAGACTTTTTAAGGCCTAAATTTTAAGACTTTAAGACCTTGCCGGCACCCTGAAAATTGGGCTGGCGGATTATTCAACTTAACTAGAGCATTCACTAGAGCAACTCCCTCTAAATTTCTTCAATTTTTGAATATGAAATATTTAAAGAATATGAAAAAAAAAAAGAGTATAGTCTACTGCCATTCCAGCGTTGCTTTTCGGTATTTCCTTTCCGGCAAAACAGTACAGCATTAGCACACTTTACTTGGCTGTCTGTCCCATGGTCAGTGATGCATGCTCAGCTTTCCTGTAGTAAAACTGTATGGTGTAGCACCATTTTAACTGGAGCTCACCCTTAACCACAGGTGCCATGTTTGAGAATTGTTTCAGGCCGAACTCTCCCTACTGAGTTTATGGCATCGTTACATCTGGCTGCGGACATGTCTTCAAAATGACAGAGGAAGCCAGGTCAAAGATCAGGGACAAAGGTTAAAAGGTTTTTTAAAGCAGTGTTTATCGCAGAAGAGCTGCAAGTTTTACCTTCACTGCTCTTTATCAGAATGATTCATTTGGCTCTGGAAAGAACGCTGATTGTGACCGCACGGTCTCTGAGATATGCTCTCTTTGTTTATGCCTTATTTATCAAATATTTACCAAAGCTTTCAAGCATGAAGTACTTATTTGGAGCATCTGAGATTATCTATTTGAAACATTATCTATTTGGGTTTGTGTTTGAAATCCATTCCACCGCCTGTTCTTGGAAAGCGTAACGTTATGATGGTGATTTTGTCGCATGCGGTAACTATATAGTGGATTTTTGCACATAGAATTTGCTCCGTAAACCAGTTCTGCGGATATGGATCTGTCTGTAAAGACTTAACAAAGTGGAATGCCAGTCAACACCACTTTGTTTACTCGTAATGTCTTATCAGATTAGAAAGGCATCTCAAACCGCTTGATTTTAATGGCGTTTCGTTGTGGCTCGCCCATTTCTAAGGTACTGGATTAGAGAGCGAAAGAGTAACCCTATTTAAGCTTTCCCATTGTTATTGTTTGGAAAGTATGGCCTTACACATATTAGCCGTAAAGCCACAACTGAAAGTATTCGACTGTAGCAATATTCCTGCATTTGTAAGGATTACATTCACAAACACAAGGTGCAAAAGAAGTTCACGGTGGAGTTAAATCGGGATTTGAAGTAAGATGAAGACTTGATAATTCTTTAACCTTCAGACCCTTTTTTTTATAAATTCATCAAACGCTAAGCCCCTTTATAGACTTCAGATAAAGCCGTAATCCCTTCCATGTGCACTTGTATTACTGGGAAGACTCTGGCTTATTTCTGCAAGAGCCATTAGAAGTGAGAAGGTGTGACATATGAGGTTATGGGTTGAGGACTAAAACACTTCTCTTTGTGTAATTCTTTGAATTACAGTCCTCTTAAAGTGTGAAGTGTGACTCTCCAGACTTAAAAGGCAATGACTGAGCATTATATTTTTTGTGCTTCAGGCTGCGGAGGATATTTTAAGTCAAGGTTCAACAGGATACGGGGAGGATTTAGTTTCACTGTGGTCTGCTCACTGACAGCCAGTGGAGAATGATCAGGTTTTTAAAGCATAATTAGCAGTAAATCTCAGTACAGATGTCTGCTCATTTCCACGGGTCTTTGGAATCGGCTTGCTAATTGGACCAAATTCTTCTTTAGGTGGCAGAGTGCCTGAAGTTCACTGCTGGGTCGCTGATGTTAAACTGCTGGAAATGATAAGAAGTTTCGCTCTGCATGTTTTAACCCAGAACAAAGGAAAGAATATGACATATTGAAGTTTCAGGCAGGCAGGACCACCGTTGAGCTGACTCGTGTGTAGGGAAGGTTAAGGACTAAGATTAACAGGTTAAAGAGAGTTTACTAAGAGATCAGACAGATTAAAACAAATCTAAGAATGTGAAGTAAGAACCAGGGGTTCAATGGTCAAATGAGTGGTCAAGATAGAGCTTCTCCAAGTAAAGTCCGTAAGTCTTATTGATTTTACAGTTCAAACACTGTACAGTTACACACATTTTACTTGCGTAGATTTTTACATGTAGGTTTCTTAATTCTTGGATTATACAGAATTTATGAACCAATTTTAGAGCTTGCAAAGTATATCAATATAATATACAGTTGAAGCCAGAATTATTAGCCCCCCCGTTTATTTTTTTCCCCAATTTCTGTTTAACGGAGAGAAGATTTTTTTTCAACACATTTCTAAACATAATAGTTTTAATAACTCATTTCTAATAACTGATTTATTTTATCTTTGTCATGATGACAGTAAATAATATTCGACTAGATATTTTTCAAGACACTTCTATACAGCTTAAAGTGACATTTAAAGGCTTAACTTGGTTAATTAGGTTAACTAGACAGGTTAGGGTAATTAGGCAAGTTATTGTGTAATGATGGTTTGTTCTGTAGACTGTCAAAAATATGTAGCTTAAAGGGGCTAATAATTTAGACTTTAATATGGTATTTAAAAATTAAAAACTGCTTTTATTCTAGCCAAAATAAAACAAATAAGATTAAAAAAAAAATTCTAAATTTTTTAGATAAACTGCGGATTTATGTGGAATGATTTGAGAGTATCAGAATTAAAAACTTAAAAAATAATACCTTTTTAACTGTTATTTAATGTTGACAATGTAAATCCAATAAGGTCCACGTATACACTGGTAAACAAAGCAAGTCTCTCATATAATATATCTAAAAGACAGAAAATACTACTTTACAAACTGTATTGTAAATAAATAATATGGACATTTTCACAAGTTAATTAATAAACTCACTGATGGGCTAAAAATCTGCAGATTTCTGCACGCGCAGATTCTGTGTGGACCTAGTTATGAGCAGGGCCAGACAGAGTCTGCAGACAATTTTTGCAATTTCTGCTTAGAATTTAATAAAAAATCAGCAGATTTATGCGGAATGATTTTGAGAACTAAAAACTGAATATATGAAATTTTTAAAAGTTATACATTTTTTACTTTTAATTAATGTTTGCAATGCAAATCTAATTACATCCACTTATTTGGTAAACAAAGCAAGTCTCTCATTTTGACCTTATTCTTTAATGCGGAAGTGCGCTTGTTTTTGCAATTGTTTTAGAACTTCCGATTCAGTTGCCTATGGGACAAATGACTAGGAATAATAAACAGCAGAAAATGGTCAAATTACTTCCTTCATGAATATACAAACAAAGCAGATTCCTACAATAAGACAATGTCAGTTTGCAACATCAAGCAGCATAACGAGCTGTTTTTAACATCTAAAAATCAATGGAATGGAAAGAGACCAGAAGTCTCGAGCCAAAATGATTCAAAATGGCTGCGCCCGCTCGTATTTGTAGAATATGGTGAATAATATATCTACTAACAAACCGAAAATATTACTTTGCAAACAGTATTGTAAATAAATCATACAAACATTTTCACATTAGTCAATAATATTACGGAAATTAATGAGCCATACTTTGGCTAAATAATTATTGGCTTCTCAACCAGAGTACATCTCTGGTTACTTTTGGTGTTTGATGAACGTGTATGATTCATTTTGAGTGGAGTAACAGTTGAATGGGGACCATTTCATCTGTAGCCAATAAATCCACCAAGAAAAATTCTGACCTTTGACTAATTGCCTTAAGCTTATAAGAGAGGTATTCAAAGGAACAAAACCTAGTATCCAGTTACGTCTGGAGGGGCAGAGGGCAGTGAAGCTGCAATTTGGGACATTCTTACCCCCTGGGAAAACGAATACGGCTCTGAAAGTGGTTTTGGTTTGCATGGACATCGATGCTTTCTCTTGAACTTGACAGAGTTCATGACAGAGAGACCAGTATCACAATGGCTTTGCCCTGAGACCATTGGCAAAGAAGACAGGCCTGATATTGATTACACCTTCTTCTCATTTTTTCCCTCCATTCCTTCATCTCTCTTTTTGCCCCTTGCATTACTTAGCAGTCTAATCTCTCTTTTATGGCCTTGGACGTTTGGGAACTGCCAGCGATACCCCTTTTGCAACCCAAACCCTTCTTGGCCTCTTTGAACCCAGCGCATGGCCTGAGGGATTAGATGACTTATTGTAAACGAGAAAGCGCTGCGCAGTCCAGAATACAACATGCATTTCAGGGAAGTTTGATGTAGTTGATGGGAGCAGTGTTGGGGGCTTTTCCTGGCAGTTCAAAATCAAAATGTCATTATGCCACTAAACACAAGCGATATTATTTGAAGAAATGCAGAAAGATAATATTTACTGGCAAGATGAGATCATATTTGGTCACCTCTTTGCCTGCCAGAGAAGATAACATCAGAACTGATTCTATGTTTTCTTTATCCACAGCCATTAAGACCAAGATCCAAGAGGTCAAGCGGGAGAACATGGATCGCAAGGTGACCTTGCAGAAAAGGAAAAGAACCATAAAGCAAGGCACTTTGAAGAAGAAGGACCTAAAAAAACTGACTCTGTACCTGAAGAACGGGGCCGACTGCCCCTGCACACAGCTGGACAATACCCGAAACACATACCTTATCATGGGACGCAAGGTGGACAAACAGTACCTTCTCACCGGGATTCACAAGTGGGACAAATCCAACAGGGAGTTCAAAAAGACCATGAAAAAACTCAAAAGCCACAAGTGCCCTGCCTATGAGAATGTCTTCAAATAAACCTTCTCAAAGCTCCCACTTACTTCATGAACTTGCACATCCAGACAACCCCCAAAAATTGTTTTATTTTTCATATATATATTATATAATTCTTTCATGTATTTTACACGTGAGGTGTTTTGTCTTGGATTTGTGCCATTTAAGACTGAAAAGATAACAAATGAGGTTGTAGACAAACTCTCGTACAAAACCAACTGATCACTTTTGTATATATCCAAATAACTGTTGATAATATCTTGTGAAAGAAATCTGAATTCACCTGCAATTGATTGTTGACTTTTCTGTTTAGTTTTTCTATCAAAATAATAAAATACTTCAACAAGACATATTTTCAACCTATAGTTTACACCTGCTAATAACGGGATAGTTCACACAAAAATGGAAAGTACTAATTTACTCACCCACAAACATTTGCATTTCTTTATTTTGTTGAACACAAAATAATATATTTTGAAGAAAGCTAAAAAAACGTGTAACCATTGACTTTCATAATATAAAAACAAGCTCCATGGAAGTCAACAGTTACAGGTTTCCAGGTTTCTTTAAAATATCTTATATTGTGTTCAACAGAAGAAAAAGTCAAAAGGGGTAAAACAATCCGAGTTTTCAGTTTTGGGTGAGCTATCTCTTTAAGATGTGTTTTGGTTGATTTAGATTACAAGTAGTTAAAAAGTGTTTTGGAAAATAAACTTGTACAAGGCAAAAGAGGACGGCAAAATAACGACACAAAAAGCAGAGCTTTATATACCTCTGACTACAGTCAAAAGTGGATAAGCTGTGAATCTTAGACCTTGTTTACCCCTTTATTCAGTGTCATCCACTTGTAATTGAATCAACAGAAATGCTTCTTAAAAGAACACTCCACGTTTTTGAGGGAAAATAATATGGCACCTAGAGCTAAATGGTTGATTGTTACCATTTTTACTGTCATTGCTTATTCAGCCATGGTATGGCAGCAAAGTTCCTCGATCATTAAACCACAATGAGAGTATTTTCCATCAGTCTTAGTACATAATATAACTACTAGAACACCGGAGCACCCGTAGGAAACCCAGGCGAACACTGGGAGAACATGCACACTCCACATCGAAATGACAGGTGACTCAGCTGAGACTGGAGCCAGCGACCTTCTTGCTGTGCTAACTGCTGAGCCACTGTGCCACCATATCAAAACTCAAAAAATGTTTACATTTTTGAGCAGTATGCTAGTGGTTCAATCCAATTTAATGATCAATTCTAAGCTAAAAGTGCTCAACTGTTTAACTCCACACTGTAAAGAAAATCTGTAATTTTACGGTCTATTTCCAGCAGCTGGGGTGGCGTAAAAAAGCGTAATATAACAGCCATTAAATTACAGAGATTTACTGTAAAATAACAGAGGTTGAATTACAGAAATTTACCAGAAATTTAAATTTTAGGAAATTTCTGTAATTTAATGTCTGTTATTTTATGGTAAATCTCTGTAATTTAATAGCCGTTTTTTTTCCGACATCCCAGCTGCCGGAAAAAACCCATAAAATGACAGATTTTTTTTTTACAGTGTTAATGATGTAAAATTAGCCTGTATCCAAATAAGGTGGAGTGCTCCTTTAGTAGCAGGTGTAAAATGGACCTAAGATGTTCTCAAGTTGTATACACATTGTGAAAGTATACTCCATATAAGCCATTTCTTTAGGCATATTAAGTCTATTATAAGTTGCTACAGTAGTACCCATGTTTAATAGAGGAAATTATTTTGCATTGTGCATTGGTCATAGTAATGTCTGTGCGCTGCACTGTGACCATTGAGCAATCAGACATCAAAGTTGTTTACGCTGGAAAAGAGTAAGAGGTCTGCTTTTCGTACATATGGATAGATGTATATGCATTACATTTCTTGCACTACTAAAGCCATATATACAACCATCTGAATTGGCCAGTGCGATATGATTGGGTTGATAATGGTTTTTAAAAGTAGAATTCTGTATACATCGGCCTATCTTTTATCTGCTGTAGAACAAACTGTTTTCTGACTAGTAAACTGATTATAAAAGAACAGCACTCGATAGCATATCACATACCATCCACAATACAGATTAGACATGTTACATTTTTTTCTATGTAATCCCACAGCTTGCTACTGATGTTAGTGCATAGTGATGTTAGCGAAGCAGGTGAAAGATGGTTTTATTAATCTTGGCATTTTAGCCCACGGCTTTGTCAAAAATGCATGTCACCAATCATTTTAGAATGCGTAGTGTGCACTGCATAAGGTGTCTCTTAATTTCTTCTTAAAATTATTATCTTGTGGTGTAGCACTATTAGTTTCATTGTTCCTCAGTTCTCGTTTTTTATGTTGGCAATCATTTTGTACATAAAATTCTACCACAAATATAAAATAAAGTCTATAAAAATCTTGATGTCTTCTGCGCACTGTGTTTTTCCATTCTTTATTAAACTAGTAACTCATTGGTTTAGTTTGAAATGTTTATGTTGTGGTCATTTACAGTGTCTTATAAAGATAACTATTGTGTTGCATTTGAACAAAACGTCCTGACCAGTGTAGCACACCATTGCAAAAAAAAAGCAAGTATTATTTCACATCAGAAGACTATGCACTCAAGTTACTTACAAGAGGGAGAAAGTGTGGAGAATGTGACAAAATAATCCAGCCTTAAAAGAGCCAATTGCTAGTGAGCACAAGAGTTCTGGAAGAAAAAAAAAAAAAATTGTGACAAATAAAACTTATATGCAAACCTGTTGTGAGCACCGAGATGTTAATTGATTGCTTATGTTTTTTTTCTAGAACCCACCTATTTGCATTATTTTTAAAGAATCACATAATTTGTTCAGAAAACTACATTACCCATGATGCTTGTTGATCAGTTGCAGCAAGCAAAACATTATATGCATTATTATATATAAATTGTGTGTGTGCATTTGTTCTCATGTTACCATGTGTTGTGTTTTATAGTTATATTTAATTGAACAGAATTGGGGTGGCATGGTGGCTCAGGCACTGTCACCTCACAGCTAGAATGTTGCTGGTTCGACTCAGATGGCGTTTCTGTGCGAGTCTGCATGTTCTCCCCGTGTTCGCGGGTGCCCTGGTTTCCCTCACAGTCCAAAGACATTCGGTATAGGTGAATTGAATAAGGTAAATTGGTCGTTGTCTATGTGTGTGAATGTGGGAGTGTTTGAATGTTTCCCAGTGCTAGGTTGCGCATAGAAATGCATCTGCTGCGTAATACATAAGATGGCTAAGTTGGCGGTTCATTCTACAGTGGCGACTCCTAATTTGACTTAGTCCCTAACAGGGACTAAGTCAAAGGAAAATGAATGAATGAATGAACAGAATTGAATTGTTTATATGATGTTTGTAAGCTTTATGAAGCTTTGAAAAAGGTTTTCCCATACATTTCAAAGAAATTAGAACTGTACTTGAAAATAGCCATCCAAGAGGCATTTCAAATATATATATATATATATATATATATATATATATATATATATATATATATGGAGCAGTATCAGTATGTTTTAATATACATGTTTTTTAAGCATGTTGCAACAGTCTTATATCAACAATGAGCACAAGTTCAATAAACTGCAATTTCACTGCCATGTTTCAGATGATTTATGGGCCATGCTTTACGTAAAAAACAAGCTAGCTCTGGAAATGATTGCATGGATGAGTACAATAGACTGTCAGAGTTAATCAAGCTGTCTGCAACCTCAGACATGGCTGCCAGATACAGCAAATTGTTGTTTTTATGCTCAATTTTACCTTTGTGGTCATTTGAGAAGAATTCCAACCATAGGCACGCTTTTCTTATTTGTTTCAATATGCTTATGATATTAAACACTAACGCTGACAAATCTCACATGCTTCAGCTGTCAGACTGATTTCAGTTAGTCTTGCATGATGGCATGTCCATATCATACATGCATAGCCAAATATATTGCATGGGTGTTGCGTTTTAATAATGGCACGCAGTGATTTAGGTTTTAATGTTGATAATGGTTCTTCAACTTTTGACATTTGTGTGCTCTGAAAATTTAAAAGTTATTATCTAACCTTGCGCTCTTGTCTTTCTTAAATCAACATTTTGGCACAATGACGCACATTTTAGGGTAATAAACCTCATTAACCATTCAACTAAGATGTTAAATCGATCAGTGAGACAACTATAACCTCAGAATGATTGGTGAGGTGGTTAAACACAGAGGTATTGTTGAAATGGCTGTAAATGCTAAATTCCTGTTAACACCGGTAAAAAATTTAAAGCAAATTACTTTGGTGTGTATCTCAATCGAGAGAAGGAAAAAAAACATAAAAGAATAAAAAATGCAGGAATAATACCAAGAACAATCTTTGGACATATGGTTTTAGTAAATGAACTCGTATTGCAAAATGTATTTCAGATGTGGTTTCATCCCTGTCATAGTTGCAGCAGCTGTCTTCAAAAGCCTGGAAAGAGCCGGGATGCAGCTTCGCCTTATTAGGAAACAATCTTATGATTAAGACTCTTTCTCTTTTTTTCCAAAGGTCAGACAACACCTTCTGCTTTCAATTAGTGTTTTTAACCAGCCATATTTGCATACTTTCAGTGAGGTCTATTACAGTTATGGCTGTAAACATCATTAAGATGAGTATGTAATGAATTCTATCAAAATATCCCTCACAGTCCAAAGACATTCGGTATAGGTGAATTGAATAAGCTAAATTGGCAGTAGTGTATGTGTGTGAATGTGGGAGTGTGTGAATGTTTGCCAGTGCTACGTTGCAGATGGAAATGCATCTGCTGCGTAATACATAAGATGGCTATTTGGCGGTTCATTCTACTGTGGCGACCCCTAATTAATAGGGACTTAGTCAAAGGAAAATGAATGAACAGAGTTGAATTGTATATAGGATGTTTGTAAGCTTTATGAAGCTTTAGGAAATGTTTTCCCGTACATTTCAAAGAAATTAGAACTGTACTTGGAAATAGCCATCCAAAAGGCATTTCAAATATGGCTACCAATGTTGATATTATTCACCCAAGAATACAGTTTACACATTTGAAACATTCAACTTATTTTCTTTGTTTTTCTTTTGTTTGTGAATTAGTTTCATTGTGATGTACAATGGATTTTTTTTATAATAAGGGTAAAGTGATGACCGGTAGCAGCTGAAATGTTCGACACAAAAACACACAAATTGGTACAACGTTACAGAGAAAAGAGCACATCCATTGTGCCAAGATAAACTTTTCATCAGGTGATTACTTTAATATATATGTATTTGTTTTATAGTAGTAGCATATACCAGCCAGCCTAACTGTGTGTGTGTGTGTGTGTGTGTGTATACTATACCACACCATCAGGCTGAACCATTAATACAAGACCTTGCTCTTTTGTCTTTCTTAAATTAACATTTTGGCACAATGACGCACATTTTAAGGTAATAAACCTCATTAACCATTCAACTAAGATGTTAAATCGATCAATGAGACAACTATAACCTCAGAATGATTGGTGAGGTGGTTAAACACAGAGGTATTGTTGAAATGGCAGTAAATGCTAAATTCCTGTTAACACCGGTAAAAAATTTAAAGCAAATTACTTTGTTGTGTATCTCAATCGTGAGAAGGAAAAAAAATATGTGCAAATATAATGTGCTCTTAGAAAATAAGCACCCATTTCAAATATCACTCAATTGAATGGGCGTCATCAGTGGTTATCAGCCTATAGATATGGGCCAGTAGGGGCCTTCTGTGCCTACTTGATCATCCATTTACATGGTTAATCATCTATACTAATAAAGAAGACTCCAGATCCAGATCTGTTGTTACCTTACTGTGACGGTTGGGTTTAGGGTTGGGGTAGGGGTAGACGTTAATAAAATACAATGAATAATACAATTAATTAACCATAACCTGTGAAAAAAACACAGTTTTCTTTTTGCTACATTACACTGACCATTTTGAGTGAGTAAATAAAAACAATGGTCCCAACGTGTTTCCTGTTTTATATTTTTAATTTCTAAAGCTTCCAAGAATCCAAAAAGAGCCACATATTGGTTAATAATGTCATGATAGCTCTTTTAACATTAAGTTATGATTGAATTGACTGTTGTTAAAGTTATACAACAGTTTGATAACAAGCAGGAAATGTTCATGGGCCAATGACATCACTACATTGAAATGTATCTATAGTTATTTTGTACAAATAATCAGACATTTGTAGTAAAACTGTGGATATGCAAATAATTAGTAAGCCAAAAACACGATTACTACTCTTACAAATAAAACCATGTCTAATTCTAGTATATCACATCACGTAAGCACCACTTTAATTTCACTAATTTAGGCCTGAATAATCTGCATCTTCTTTCAAACATTTCGCAACACTTTCATTTGCATTATATTGATAAAAGAAATGTCAATTGTCATGTTTCCCAAATGTTCAGTTTCTCTGCTTTCAAACAAAAGCCTGTATTATGTGATTTTATCTTCCTGCTACCAATAATTACATTTTGTGGCTGAAGGAATTTAAAACTAAATACTTGAAAGAGATTGAGGTGCTTGCATGAGGTCATTGTTTAGATTCCTTAAACATATTTTGTTATGATTACACTCTGTAAAATGCTTTTTATCCGGGTCCTTTGCTTCTCACAGTCGCCGACATCTCCATTTTGTCTTTGACTCCTCTCTTGCTTGCATTGGAATTTGCTTCATAATGTCCAGGAATAGATAACAGGCAACCGCTTGATTAAATAAATGTCGATAAAGCTGGCGATTTGCGTTTTTTTTTTTTTTAAGGATAATATAAACTGTAAGTTCTTCTTATTTTGTGGCCAAGACTGATCTAACATCGTGTTCTGGAACTATGTGGGAGGTCTGATCTTTCCACAAAGTCTGATATTTGATAAGTGGACACACTCATTTGACCTGGCTAAATTCCTCCTGTAGTTCTGTAACAGATGTGAAGATTTTGCGTATTCTTGGTGTAGCTGATCTGATTAAGATTAAAAAATATTATAATAAAATAAAATATAAAATAATAAATAAAATATAAAAATTATGTAAAAAATAAAAATAAAATAAAATATTAACTATTAAATATTAAATATCAAATTTAAAAAAATAAAAAATAAAATAAAATAAAAATCCCCATTGTGTATCATTCCAATTTCTCGGACAAGACTTTGACATATTTGTTAAATCAAATTATGTAAGCACCCTTTGGAGCTGAGGAATAGATTAGCAATAATGATGTTGAGGCAAAGTGACACGGCAAGTGAAAAATGGCAATGTCAGCACAACTGTCAATCTTACAAATAATGTCATTTAAGTAATGTACAGGGATTTTCCACCTAATTCATAAAATAAATATTATTGCAACAAGTAAAATATTTGTATCATTCCTATTCATCAATATTCATATTCAAATATTAGCTTTTTTGTTGCTTGATAGGAACAAAATACCCATGACACATGACATATTCTGTATATTCCCTGTAACCTTGAATTAAAATGCAAATTAGTGGCAAAGCCTTTACACACACAATTAATTGACATATCAGTCTTTACTTTTCAAAGTCTGTCCATACTACTAATAAAAAATACCTTCTGATGAGTATAAAAGTAACCAAACAAATCCCAAACTTGTAATGTAATGTTTAAATCCTAGTATAAAATGATGCTTAAAACATATAACATCAATTTAAATCCTGTATAAGGAAAAATAAGTTTTATATAGTTTTTTAGTAGTTAATGTTTCATTATTTGTTATAGCTCTCATATGAAAGCATCCAGTTTCTTGGTGCTGGAAAAAAGGACGCAATTTGGCAAACCTAAAGTTTTATTTAACAGGTTCCTGTGTTCGGGCGCACAGGTTGCATGAGAAAAAAATCCTCCGTGTAGAAGTTTCAGTTGAAAGTTCAGTGTTGCTATTGTTGTATCCCTTTGGGTATATAGCGAGACCCTAAAGGGAACTTGAATGTAAAACTAATTTATAACCTAAAATGCTTGCCTGTAAGCCTTCCAAAAACCAGATAGAGAACTAAGGTTAAGGGTTGAACTTTCTTGAAATTAGCCATAAACATTACATTGAGTAATGAAGTGTTAAGTGACCAGGGAAATTAAAATGGTAGCATTGCTGCAGAGACGTAAATGTACAGGTTAGCTGAGTGTTTTATTGAAACATGTCGCACTAAAGCTTTCAGTCTGAGGGAAATGTGCAGTAATTGTACATTGCATATATGCCTTATAACTTACGGTCTGAGAGAACAAAAACGTGATCATATAAAAGCAGCTTTGCCTGCCATTTTCTGTTAATTTCTTTTAGTGTTGACGAAATGTATTTATTTATTTTTTTTCAAATAGTGCATTACAGCCTTGTTACTTCTCAAAATTCACAAAATAGTTCCTTTTTAAGGAAAGAAATGTTACTTTTATGTAACTTTACAAATCCAGAATGATCTTGCTTGTTTGTATAAAAAAAACCTTGATATACAGTATATACACACATTGTATTTATAAATGTATATATGTAAGGCATTTTTACACCAAAATTTGATGTGAATGAACTTCAGGATTGTACACTTAAGGGTGCATAATAATAAGTAACGAGTTACTTTACTAGTTACTTCATTACAAAAGTAATCTGATTACATAACTCAAGTTACTTGTAATGCATGACGCCCAAATAGTGTTCTCCTCTGGTTTTGAGGTGCCTCTTGATGTTACTAAGATTGACACAAGTGCGTGAGACTGTTCTTGACCCCTTACATTTTGAGAGAGAGAGAGAAGGGGGGGGGGGGGGGTGTGAGAGATGGGAGCCGAAAAAAATGGTATGGTTGGGGGTGTGGGAGGACAGGGTTTGCCAGCTAAGCAGCTCAGGCAGCTATTGTTGGTGCACCTGGCCACAAGACTCATTTCTAATTTATAAAGCGCCTCCCAGATCTGCCAAGGGGAGCTTTACTCATGAGGCACCTCAGACCTCTATTGTTTATTATTCTCCCCCTGCTCCCACTTACATCTGACTGCAAAACGTTGACCAGAAACACACTCGTGGCTCAATTTTTCATTTTTGTGTGGGGCTTGGGAGGTGAGTCACAGTTAGAATGCATTTTATACCAGACATATAGAGCACACACATTTATTCCTATTGTAAACACACTTAAACCTTCTTGGAGTCCAGTGCACACATAGCCATAAATGTACATGGTCTACAAACTGCTTATTTCATCATTCGATCATCATTAGTTTATGTGTTTAAAGCTGGTAAAAGAACTACAAAATTATCACAGGAAGGGGTGTGTGATATTGACCCACAAAGATATCTTAACATATTTTTGAACTTTTTCAGTAATGTTCATTAAACCATAAGTTGTTCTGTGTGTGTTTTTTTTGTGCTGGTGTTTTTTCTGGTTTTGACCTGTCATGGTTTAAAGTACCATAGAATTAAAATCTGTATATATCTATGCACAGTTTAGTTCAGTAATCTTAGTCCATAGTACAGTACATGGAAGGTAACTTCAGGTTAACTATGCTTGTATATAATACCTTTAACTGTTAAATGGTATTAGTTACTACAACCCCAAATCAAAAAAGTTGGGACATTATGGAGAATGCAAATAAAAAAGTAGGGATTTTTAAATTGAACCTAAATAAAACATTTAGTTAAAATAAAATTAAAATTTTGACTTATTTTGACTTTTACGCATTTTTATTGCAGACAATACAGCAAACATTATTTAACATCTTTCTCATGATTAACGCATATCCCAATTTTGGTTCTTGGAACACATTTCTAAAAATGTTGGAACAGTAAAGCATGTACCACTTTGTAATGTTGCCATTGCATTTCACAACACTTAAAAGACGTTCACAGAGTGAAGACAGCAAGCGATGAAGTGTTCCAGGTGTAATTTTGTCCCATTCTTCCTGCTTACAAGTCAACAGCACAGGGTCTTCGTTGTCGCATTTTGTGCTTCAAACTGCACCACGAATTTGTGGTCTATGGACTTGGAGACAGGTCAGGACTACAGGCAGGCCAGTCTAGTACCTGTATCCTCTTCCTCCACAGCCAGGACTTTGTAATGTGTACAGAATGTGCAAAATCAAACAAAAAGTGCTCAGGGGTAGCTTAAATAATGTGTCGGTGCTCTTTGTGTAAGGGATTAATCAGAATAAACAGCAGTGGGAAAAATATGAACATATAGGTGCAGTTTTAAGGAATAGCCATGTCAATAAAGGCTATTAATATTTTTCCACATTTTTCGAGTGCCTTGGATTGATGTGTGCAGAATGTGATTTTGCATTGTCTTGTTGAAATATGCATGGGTGTCCCTGAAAAAGAAGGCAGCATATTGTGCTCCAAAATCTCTATGTACCTTTCAGCATAAATGGTGCCATCACAGAAGTGCAAGTTACCTTTGCCAAGGGCACTGACAATACCTTGGATTTTAAACTTGTTGCTGGTAACAGTCCATCTTTTTTTCTTTGGTCCAGAGCACATGGGGTCCATTTCTCTGAAAAAAAAATACCTCAAATACTGATTCATCTGACCACAGTACGTTTCCACTGTGTGATGGTCCATCCCAAATGCCTCAGAGTCCAGAAAAGTCGACAGCACTTCTGGACACTGTTAACATAGGGCTTCCCTTTGGCACATTACAGTTTTCACTGCTATTTGTGGATGTAACTACGTATTGTGGTACTTGACAAAGGTTTGCCAAAGTATTCCTGAGCCATGTGGTGATATTGCTTATAGATGAATGACGATTCTTGATAGAATGCTGAGTGAGGGATCAGAAATGGCAGTTGTTCAGCTCAGGCTTGTGCCCTTGTCCTTTATGCACTGAAATTTCTACCGATTTATGAACAGTTTTACCATGTTATCCACTGTTGAAGGCGAAATATCCAAATGTCTTCCCTTTTTTTTTTTTTTTTTTTTTTTTTTTGAGGAATATATTTTTTAAACATTTCGATTATTTTCTCATGTAACTGGTGATCCTCTGCCCATACTTGCTCCCAAAGAGCTAGACCTTTTTTGGATGCTGCTTTTGTACCAAATCATGATTATCTGTTGACATCACCTGTTTTAAATCATCTATCTACAGTGTTCAGCATATATAAGTACACCTCTCACAAATCTCTTATTTGTGTACATTAACATCATGTCTATTCATTTTACAGTATAAATGTTAAAAATATCTGTGTTGTTCGTACATATGAAATGTTTAAAGTGTTTTATTATTTTTTTACTTTGGTAAACTTTAACTTCTCTATATTCCAGAGCATATCTTTACTGGAAAACATTTCATAAAAAAATTTTTAACTGGAGAAATTATTACTATGACCCAAGATGGGGTATCAATTTTAGTTTTTTTGTGAATGATACAATTATCCAACAAAAATATGAATTTGTGAAAACAAATGATGCCATGGGCTTATTACTTGGTCAATCTAAGTTAATGAATGATCTTTAAACCAAAACAAAAAATGACATGGCCACATATGTCCTGGCATGATACTTTGCTTTAATAATTTTCATATTATTTGTGGATTGTTTTGACAGTGCTGTGGTCCTCTGTACACAAAGCAAAACCAAAAAAAATTTTTGACTAAATTATTCCTTTGTGAGGTCAACAACTTTTCTAACTCTGTTATATGAGTTTATGCATTTATGAATTTGCCACATCTTTTAATTGTCTATATCCAAAGTTGCAAAAGTATACTGAATTCACAATAACATAAAATTCTGAACACAGATCTTATGTCAAGCACCTCAAAAAATCACCTCATTAAAGAATGGAGCGAGATTAGATTCTAGCTGATGAGCTCCAACTACGGTCATACCTGGGTTTTTTCTACTGGACAATGTTTCTTTGTGCTCTACTTGGAGATGGAGAACTATCATCTTTCCAAGTGCCTGTGGCTAGTCAGACAAAGAGAAAAGGAAGAGAGAGAGAGGCTGAGGAAAGATACCTATCTCAAAAGAACTCATTTTTCCTAAATTTGACAGAACATTAGCTTCTTAAACAAAATAAAGAAATAAATAAAATACAGAAAGAGGAAAGATTGTGAGCAATAGATAATGAGAGAATGATTAAGGGATTTTATCTGCGGGAGAATCAAAGTTTCCCTGTAGTCTGCCAGATCTTCCACACATCGTGTCTGTCTGAAGGCTCCCCCTGTTGGAGAAAAGTTGATAGCGACATTATGTCCACTCAAGGACAAAATGAATATAATAAATAGTAGACTTCTATCTATCTATCTATCTATCTATCTATCTATCTATCTATCTATCTATCTATCTATCTATCTATCTATCTATCTATCTGTCTGTCTGTCTGTCTGTCTGTCTGTCTGTCTGTCTGTCTGTCTGTCTGTCTGTCTGTCTGTCTGTCTGTCTGTCTGTCTGTCTGTCTGTCTGTCTGTCTGTCTGTCTGTCTGTCTGTCTTCATTAATTAGTATTTTGTATAAATGGTTTCGTTAGTTGTAAAACTCCCAGAAATGTAATGTTTCTCAGTAACTTTTGTACATTTTTCAAATCATCTTTGACATTTGCAAAACAGTGAGTGCATTTCTCAAAACAACTAATGCAAATAGCAAAACACCATGAATTACCTGCAAAATCAAGTCTCTTTCTCAAAATCCTTAGTTCCCTTCTCAAAAATAAATATCTGTGTCAATGAACATGTCACTGCCCTCAGAATGACAAGTCCTTGTGTCATATGGATAAGACATTCAAATTACTTAGTCATGTTGTCAATATAACTGTACTCCGGAGGGATGTTCTGATGTAAACTAGGCCTACAGTTTTGAGGACAATTATTGTAAATTGTAGGTTACACCTTGTAATTGTAAGAATTACAGTGCAGTCACACCTCGTGGCGTTCCTGTCTGTTGGGCCACAAATTGTCATCCACATCACAACTCAGTTGTAGACATTGTCTGTCTATATTAGAGAAAGTCAAGATTCATGATGAGCAATTTTTAAATTCAGGACAGATTTAGAAAAACTGTGTAATGGAAATGTATAGAAATATGCTTGACATATTATGACAACATTTTTACCCATTTTACATTATATAAAATGAACTAAGGTGGGTGAGACTATTCAGTTATTCTGATCTACTATTTGATCAACATGACATAAGCAATTGAGGAAACAGCAGAGAACAGTACATAATCATTTGCATGGATGTACAAAAGCATTTGCAACTTACTTGTTCAAAGAAATTAGAAACTGCTTTTTTGACGTGCTCATGTGACACAAAGATCTGAAGATTGAAATTTTGAAAATGTTGATTCTGATGAGAGAAATGTACCAACGCAACTGAGAAAAACTGTAAATTGGGCAGTGGTGTAAAGTACCAAATACTCAAATGACTATAATTGAGTAGTTTTTCTCAGAAACTGTAATTTACTAAGTCATTTTAAAAAATGTGTACTTTTACTTTCTCTTGAGCACGTTTTTAGTGCTGTATCGGTACTTTTACTCCACTTTTACTTTCTTCAACCTGCAGTTACTATTTTTTCCTGTTTATGGGAATTAGAATTCCTGTCCAATCAAACCACACATACTGAGCAACCTCAAGACATTGGCCATTTAAAAATGCAGCAACTTTTAGGAAACATTAAAAGTGTCCAAAAAAATGTCAAAAATCTTTAAACGCAATGACCAAGAGACTGTTTAGACTGCATGTGATGATGAGAAGATGGTGGATGTTTACTGTATGATGACCGAAATGGCCTTAATCTATAACTAAATGCACTACAGAATGTAATGTTTACGCACACACACACACACAAATTGCATGTAAACGTATAAGCTTTTTACAGTGTAATACTCACTACTCAATACTCTTGAGTACTTTTAAAAGGGATGATTTTTACTCTGCTTTGAGTAATATTTACAACAGATACTTTTACTCTACTTGCACTACATTTTTAGGCAAGTAATGGTACTTTTACTTCAGTATGATTTTTCAGTACTCTTTCCACCACTGAAGTTGAGTGAGCTGTATTTTGTTCTGTAATATTACTCCTAATCAAGTATATTCTCACTAATGGAGTTCATTATGCACTTTTATTCTCAGTGTTTTTCTACAATATCCTGTAGAAATGTTTTGGGGAAACGCTCAAAGCACTGTAAAGAAATATAAAATGTTAATTAATAAAACATGCTACATGATAAAATGAATAAACATATATATTTTTTTAAATAACATGGTAATTTAACTTATTTTTAAAAAATTGATCATGTTTCAGCCATTTTAAGTTATGCAAAATTCTATTTAATATTTTAAGTAAAGTAATGTACGGTAGGTCTAAATGGCTTGTAAAGTTCATTTATTAATTTTTTTTTAAATTAAGGTTATTTAATTACCAGCTAATATTTATTATAAAGTATAACAGAAGCAAATATCTAGGTAATCAGCAAGGTTATTATAGTTAACTAAAACTAAAACCACAAAACAATTTAGTTCTGGTAAAAAAAAAAGAAAAGAAAAAGCATTAATTAAATTCAACTTACAATGAAAACTTAAATAAAAAAATAAATAAAAAACGAAATAAATAAAATAAAAAAAATAAAAATAAAGCCAATGAAGTGACAAAAGCACAACAAAGTTACCAAAACTGAAATATGTATATAAAACTAAAAACTAAGAGCCAATTCTAACTCTTAATTAAAATTACAGTAGTTAATTGACACTATTTTGAATATATCGGATGTTGATGTATCAAATACCTTCAAAATATGCACTAGACAGGACCAGAAGCATTCTTAAAACCTAAATTACCTTATTTTCCCCTGTCAACTTTTACTTGGGGCAGGAAAAAAATTGGGGTGGTTAGTGTTCACTTTGATTCCATTGCTGTGATCACCAGTGTGCAAGAGGTGAGATGTTGTTGGACATTTACACCCCAATCTGATACTCCATCTGGGATGAAGATGGGGACGTCTCATTGCTCCGAGCTCAAGTATGCGAACAAGCGGGAATCCAAGACTAACAGCACAGTCACTGGCTCTTCTCCATCCCTCTGGGCAAGCCTGGCTCCCATCATGCACTTCTCTGCCAGCACCTCATTGGCTCTCACAGCTTTCTCTAATTGCAAGCACCACGCATTCCCAGAATGCCTCACTCAGTTTTCCAGCTCACATAATTTTTTTTTCTTTATCATTCCTGATTTTATGTTTAAATGGAGTCAGACTGGAAATGTGGTTTTGGGAAAGTGGGAGCTTTGGTTTGGAATGAAAGAGTCTGAAATGAAGTGCAAAGAAGGAAGCCCATATACTCTGCTGTCGTAATAATCAACAACAACTGCCTTCCTTCCAATTTTCCTGCTCTTTTCCTTTGACTCCCAACTAAAAAAAGTAAAAAAAAAAAAAAACTCATTTTTTTTTGTTCAAGCTACTTTGAAGTAGTGAATAGGGTAAAATAATCAACTAAAGTAATGCTTATCACTATACATCCCCAGCTGATTAATTACGTTTAGAAGTACAAGCATTATTTTTTTGGTTTGTTTTACTTGTTTTTAGCAGTCTTATGTTTACATGCAATGCATGAGGAATTATTTATTAAATATGCATTAATTTGTCTACATTTCTAGTACAAAAATCAAACACTGGATAAAGTTTTTTCTGACACATATGAGTCAATGAATTTTACAAGGGATTTTGGGAATTTATCCACAGTGCCAGATTAACATCAATAACTAGTAAAGAGTCTGAAAATGTTCTCTAGTTTTAATCAAGGATCATCTTTAAATAACTGCTTTAAGTTTTTTGCTATTGTGTAGGCCTACTTTAGAAAATACGTAACTCAGAAAAAAAATGCAAAAAAAAATAAATAATAATAATTTTTAGGACATCTCTAATTTTTGATCAAACTGATTGAGACTCTTCACAAGAATGAAGAACTGAAGAAACAAGTTGCCATAACTGAATGCAGGAACATTTATCACTCCAAAATTTATAAAAAGGTGAAACAGCTAGAATCAAAGCAAAATCTTTTTCTCTTAAATACAGCTGAAGTCAGAATTATTGAATTCCCCTTTGAATTTTTTTTCTTTTTTACATATCTCCCAAATGATGATTAACAGAGCAAGGAAATGTTCACAGTATGTCTAATAATATTTTTTCTTGTGGAGAAAGTCTTATTTGTTTTAGTTCGGCTAGAATAAAAGCAGTTTTAAATTTTTTAAAAACCATTTTAAGGTCAAAATTATTAGCCCCTTTAAGCTAATTTTATTTTCGACTGTCTACTGAACAAACCATCATTATACAGTAACTTCAAATGTCGCTTTAAGCTGAATACTAGTATCTTGAAAAATATCTAGTAAAATATTATTTACTGTCATCATGGCAAAGATAAAATAAATCAGTTATTAGAAATGAGTTAATAAAACTATTGTGTTTAGAAATCTGTTGAAAAAATCTTCTCTCTGGGGAAAAATTGGGGAAAAAAATTAACAGGGGGGCTATTAATTCTGCCTTCAACGGTATTTATTCATGTATTGTTTTTATGGATGTAGAATAAAATGTTGTGTATGATCAGGCAAATTATGGATGAACATACACTACCTGATAAAGGTCTATCCAAGTTTTAGAAACAACAAATAATAACTTGACTTCTAGTTGATTATTTGGTATCAGAAGTGGCTTATATGAAAGGCAAAGGCCTCTAGATTATGCTTATTTAACCAAAATAAAATATGATTATGCCTTGATTTTTAATTATTTAATTAGGACAGTAAGGTCTGACTTTGCTTAAACAAAAGTCTCGTCACTTAACAGAAATAATGTACAGTATTCAATATAAAGGCATGCTGCAGTGGAAAAAGAATTGAAATTGTGTATGACTCCCATGAGCTAGGGTGATTGAATCCATACATTTCTGCAATGACACAAATAACTTATTAATAAATTCATCTGGAATGGCAAAGAAAGCGTTCTTGCAGGACTCAAGATTCTTTTGATTCATCTTCAATCATCATCTTACCCCAGACATGCTCAATAATGTTTATGTCTGGTGACTGGACTGGCCAATTCTGGAGCACCTTGACCTTCTTTTCTTTCAGGAACTTTGATATGAAGGGAGTGCTATCCTGCTGAAGAATTTGCCCTCTCCTGTAGTTTGTAATGTCATGGGCAGCACAAATGTCTTGATACCTCAGGCTGTTGATGTTGCCATCCACTCTGCAGATCTCTTGCACACCCCTATACTGAATGTAACTACAACCATATTTCCCTTGTCGGAATTGTGAGATTTTTTCTTTGAGAGTCTTGGGTCCATGCGGGTTCCAACAGGTCTTCTGCAATATTTGTGATGATTGGGATGCAGTTCAACAGATGATTCATTGGAAAAATCTTCTGCCACTTTTCCAAATGACCAATAAATATAAATTATTTGTTGCTCTAACAGTTGGAGTCGACAAAAAGACATTTGTTAGGTAGTGAACCTGTCAGTGTCTTCTAAATATGAATGAAACTGTGCAGTTTGGTGTAAGTGCTGCTAAATGGAATTTATGGCTCAGTGCAGGAAAAAAGCTAACAATTTTGTGAAAACAGCATTTAACCCTTTTAGTTGTACAGTCCCACATATGAAATATAGAATATACATTTTAATGCAAAATTCAAAATCGCCCACTGACTGGCTGAAGCTTGATGCATCACCATGGAAACTAAAGCGGGATACAGAATAAATTTCTAATGAAGCTGTTTAAAAACTCATTGCAGGGGGGGCAGCTAAGATATTCTAAACTTAACAGTAATATATATATATATATATATATATATATATATATATATATATATATATATATATATATATATATATATATATATATATATATATATAAAATACAGTCAAGCCCAAAATTATTCATACCCCTGGCAAATTCTAATGTAATGTTACTTTTATTCAGTCAGCAATTTTTTATTTCTTTTTGGCCCAGAAATAACACAGGCTTCTCCCAAAATATTAAATAATAATAATAAAAACACAACATGTGCAAGTGGTATCATTGTGGAAAATAAAATATATTTCTCACCTTTTATTTACCTTTGAACAAAAACTTTAAGTCAGAATTTTTCAGGTTTATGAATAATTTCGGGGTAGTCTGTACATTCTAATTAAAATCTACAACACTCAAATGTGTATTGTAGATGTTTCTTTACATTAGATTAAAAATCTAATAGATCTAACCTGAAAGGTCCATGGGAGAAAAAAAAGTAAATTCGTATTTTCCGGACCACCACAAGAGGGAGACAGATTTGTTTGAGACATTTAAATGAGAACACCGGACTTTATGAGTTTCTGAGGGACGTGTTTTAATAGAGGCATTAAGCATTTGTATATGTTAGTTAATCTCTTTACACATATTCTCCCTCCACCACTACCCTTGTGTGTAGTGTGATGGATGTTGAATTTGCTCTCGGGCGCATTGATCTGTGGGTGTTTGTGGGCAGATTGTATGAATAGCCCTGGTCCTTTCTGCCCACTGAGTCCTCCAATCTCTAATGCTCGTCTTAAGTTGATAAAGACAACGATGAAAGATACTGCTGTAAGAAATGATGTACAGTATAGTTTACACACTGTATTGTTACAAACGCGTCATCTTTTATACTGTATGTGAGATGTTGTAGGCTATTTTTAAGGTTAGGAAAGGATTGGTGAATAATTTGCAGGCTCTGCAGGCATTTTTCCTATTTAAAACAAGTAGGTTGGGTATCTCACTCCCTGTCGTGCAATAAAACCAGAACAGATGACAAAATATGAGGAAATTCTGCATAGCTAGATGTACAGTATGTGTGAAACTTATGTTTTAAAATAAAAGCACATTCATTCTTTTATTAACATTCTTATTAATTGTATTGGTAAAACTATTTTTGAGGTTGTTCTTGTCAGTTACATGGTTATTTCAGGCTGTAGATTGATAACACTTTTTGATTTTAAAAAGTAATTAATAAAAGTTATTTTTTAAGAATTACTATTTTTTTATTAAAAAAAATTACAAAAAAATGACACTTAAAATAGGATCATATTTTAGAAATAAAATGTTGCATGCTGAATTTATTTGTAATAACTCGAAACCACATTTAGTAATTGTCAGATATGTTTATATGTTGTAGAGAAGAGTGCATTTGCAAAAAAAAAAAAAAAACATAATTGATGGAAATCTCTGCAGTTTTTTTTATTGGTTTTCAGAAATCATGTTTTTATTTTAAGTATTGAATAGTTCAATAAAAAAATCCTGATTTCTGAAAAAAAAATGGGGAAAAAATAAACAGGGGGCTAATAATTCAGGGAGTTTAATAATTCTGACATCAACTGTACACTGTAAAAAATATTGATTTGGTTCAATGATTTGGTTAAATTTAAAACAGCACAATTGGTTTAAAGCTAGGAATTAAATACTTCCAAAATGCAAACAAAAGTTTTTTTGACAAGAAAGAAAGAAAGACAAGCGGGATATAATCTGAGAGAACAAAATTTTAGAAGGTTGTAAACAAGGACAACTTAAAAAAATGTGTGTATGTCTGTATGTGGTGTGGAATTATGAAACAGTCTGGAACAGATTCTCAAACAATGTCAGAATATATCAATCAATTTAAAGAGTCATGTAAAAAAAAAAAAATTATATATATATATATATATATATATATATATATATATATATATATATATATATATATATATATATATATATATAATTATTATTATAGAAATATAATGATTAACTTAATGTTTGAAAAAGAATAAAATGAATATGATGAAATTTAAATACTATTGATTTTTTTGGGTCTATGTTATAAAATGTAAATGTACAAATAGAATCAAACAAATAATATGTCAAAGATGCCAAATGGTTAAAATATGTCTCATTTAAAGCTTATATGTCTCATTTAAAAAAAAAGAGGTTAGTTAAAGAATAAATAAGCTGAAGTAATAGACGAATGATGTGTGTGGTAATGGGGTGGGGAAAATAATAAGCTTGTGCTTCATCCTGCTCCATTTTGACCATGTTGAAATGTATTTTTGTAATGTGAAGTGGATGCTGACAAGGGAGTGTGGATCCAAACGCAAGTTTATTGAGAATCATCTGGGAAGCAACGGTCACAATCATGAGCAAACAGATGTATGCAGGCAAATCGTAGTCGTAGGAAAATACACAGGCGATAGGTCAGTACAGGCAGACAAGCAGACAATATAAACAAACAAAACAACAAAGCAAAGGTCTAACAAGGAAAGGCACGGCAAGGAAATCATAATGTTTACAAACAGTATAACAAGACTCAGCAATGTCTATGCATTAAGCCATCGTCATATTAGAGTTTGAGCTTGCAAAATTCTGTAGTATGGCACTGTGAAAATGGGCGGGATTAAACAAGATGATTAGACAATAAAAAAAGCAAGTGATTGGTCCATATTTGAAATTTCTGTCCAAAGAGGTCCTGTTTTGATCCTCAATTGGTCTCACGCAGTCAAGTGATGCGATTTCACAGATCAGAGTTCACCAAGCTTGAACTTTGAAACGCAGCTTGAAACTTGTCGCACGAGCTTGCGTTTCTGGTCTGACGAATTCGCGTGCGTATGAATGGAAGTCTTTGGGGAGAAAAGTCCAGTGTAAACGCAGCTTAAGTGTGCTGTTTAAATAGTCCAACTAATCAGTCTTTGAGCAGCTACAGCTATGTGAGTTAGCAATCAGCCAAGATTAGGAACCGGTGTGTGTGTGTGTGCAGTGCATGACGGGAGCTTGTAGTCCATATAATGGTGGATTTGTAGTACTAAGCGATACTGTGTGTTTACCACTGATCTGCATAGGCTGGATCGACTGGTGATTGTGACAATTTTGTTTAAAGAATTGTTTTGTGTTTGATTTTTCTGATCAAAATAAATAAAATTAAAAATTAAATCAAATCAAATAAAAAAATTATTGTAAATTAACAGTTTCTGTATTGGGTGTTTTCTGTTTATTCACAGTTGTGTATTGCATTATGGGATGTTGATCTCTGCTCTGTCGACTTTTGATGTTGAAAATTCAACTGTACAGTTTCACAAAGTGACTTTTATTTACATTTTAGTAGTTTGAAGCAAGTTTTTTTTTTAAAAGAAATAATATAAAGACAACTACGTTTGTAAAATAACAGAAAATATACTGACTGAAATGTTTATTACCAGGTTTTTGCAGCATAATATACAACACCAACCTCGAAAATCTATCACTTCAAACTATTAAAAATGTTTCTAAAACTCACTTTTTTCAAACTTTTCAAGGTTAAAAGTTGTTGGAGAAAGATCAAGCTCCCACAATGTAATTCAAAAGTCTAAGAGAAAAAAAACATGAATCACAAAATACGGAAAACTGTCAAAAATGTACTTTTTTCGGTGTATATTGTTAATATTTTCTATTGAAGCACTATTCTAACATCTACACATTAGCAACTTTCGCCTGTTGCATTACTCGGCAACAGTACAAAAAAGGCATCAGAGGATGAGAATCATCTCCTATCACACTTTGAATTTTCCTTACCATTTGCTGTTCATTTAACTCTGCTAGACTCCGCAGAGGCACGCCGATAATCTTGGAGCAAGTCTTGACTAAGCTTTGAAGGTGACTTTTGTCTCTTATGGAAAGTGGGGAGAACCGGCATAAAAAGGAAAAGCTTAATATACTCCCAACATAGCTAGTATAAAAAGTTCTCAGTATTTTTTTCTACAAAGAAAGACTTCAGTTTCTTGACAACATATATTCTCTGGTGAACTTTTTTAGTAACAGCTTCTGAGTTCTGCTGGAGCTTTAATGTGGCAACAAGGATTGTGCCAAGGTACTTATAGACCATTTCAATGTAGTGATGTCACCGGCACATGAACATTTCCTGCTTGTTGTGAAACTATCGCATAATTGTAACAAGAGTCGATTCAATCATAACTTGGCATTATAACAGTGATCATAGCATAATTTATCAATATATAGATCTTTTTGGATGGAAATTAAAAATGGATAACAGGATATATACGTTAGGACTATTGTTATTGTTTACATCCCTCAAAATGGTCTATATTCCTAAATATTATATTCCTAGATTTGAGCTTTTTTAAAGAAAAGGATGGACATTGTGGAAACTAATTTTTTTGTCAAAAATGCTGTAAATTGTTGTTGTTTTTTTGTTTTTCTGATTGTGAACATCTCTAAATTCCTCAATAGATGGATTTGATAAAATGTTTAGGGCCTTCTTTACACTTATCAAAATAATTTTTACTCAATTAGATCATAAGAAAGCTCATTTAAATTTGAAATCTTTGCTTTTATGCACTTTGCACTATTGCCCTAATTATATGTGGACATTTTATGAATTTCAAACTTATATTGTGAAAAAAAAAACATTTGACATATTCATATAGCCTAAATAAAGAAACACAAAAGCAATAATTTCTGCTGTAAATGTGTTTGTGCTATAAGAAGCTTGTGATTTTGGGCTGAAAGTTGAAATTCCTAGACTATACAATAACACGCCACATAATGTTTAAAAATGAGGTCCGTAGGTGGTCTTCAGTGGCCATTCAAATGCATTCAACCACATGAGCAGAAGTCTAAAGTCATCAAGCTCAACACATTTAAGACCTCATTTACCCTTGTATTTAGTATCACTTGATGATGAAAGCACATTTAAATAGGTAAACCTATGGCCTAGAAGTGTTTACTCTTCAGTCAGCAGTAAGCACACAGGAATATGTTTATTCAATTAGCCCGAGTGTTGGCACAGAGCGCTACGGGCTGTCCTTGCCCTTTCCAACCTTAAGCCTCACCAGTGGTGGCACACAAGAGCTCACAGCTGCATGACCTCAATTTCACAAGGGTCTGATTCTGCTCCACCACTGCTGCACACTTGGAATGGTGTCAGAAGAAGAAAAATCACATCTCCTCACATCATTTCCTTGGGCGTATTCATTCACCCTTACCACTTATCAAACTTTAAAAATGCCCATGCATTTTTACTGACAGCCCAGCAGAATAAACCACACATTGATAAGACATCTTTAAATCCAAAAGCTGAATTTAGTTCATTTCCAGCTCCAGGTTGAGGCTGGCTTCAAATGCTTATCTTAGACTAGCTTCTTTTATGCAGGTGTTTGAAAAGGGAATAGGAAAATTGGTCTGGGTTCAACCTGTAAGCACTTGAAGCATCACCAAGAATGACATCTTAACACCTGCGGGTGCATCGAACATGACAACACTGTGTGTTTTAGCCTGAGGTTATAGTGCTCACTAGCTTTTTCCTGCTGTATATAAATAAAACGCTTTTTATAGCAGTTCTTGACATTTTCACAAGTGTATACACATGACGCAATAGAAAGGATTGTGTGGAAAACATATAGCCTATTATTATAGTGGAAAATTTTCCATGCACTGGAAAGCAAATCCAATAGCTGGGGTCTGTTGAAGATCTAGAAACACCTTTGTGTTTAATAATCAAATATGTCTGAAAATAGCGTCTGCTAATTCCTGCTAATTCCTGCTAATTCCTGCAATATATTCTGTTAAACCTGGCATGAAACTGACGTTTCTTATAGAATTTCTTTAACCAACCACTTTTTTAGCAGTTCTGGTTCTGGAAGACTTTTTCACATTCAGTTTTTCCCTTAGGGTCTTTATTGTATAAGCCAAACACCAACCAACTATGAAACTAACTTTTATTTTAACTAAACAGAGGTGCGTTTCCCATACAACGATATAACTGACGACTGAACTATCATAGTACAATGCATCGTTTGCAAAAATAACGATGTAGTGATGAGTGTTTCCCAAAACTGTAGTTGCTCTGTCGCAGATCCATCGCTGAACAACGTTTTTAACGTAAAACATCCATAATAACAATCTAAACGGGGTGGAGTAAGTACTTCTTTAGAGAACAAACCAAAATTTTTTGTGCAAATATATTGTTTTACACGCATTTTTAAAAAAATCCAATATTAGTTTATGTAAGTGACACATATAAGACCTGTATATGTTTCCTTTACAAATATTATTGAGAATATTCCATATAAAAACACCAAGCTGACACGAATTCTAATCTCATAGATTAATCATATAAATCAATAATGGTTGTAGGCCTAATTTACAGTAGGCTATTTATTAAGAAATGAAAAAAAAATCCTACTTTATTAATAATATTAATACTAATAATAATAATAATAATAATAATAATAATAATAATAATAATAATAATTATTATTATTATTATTATTATTATTATTATTATTATTATCATCATCATTATCATCATCATCATTATTATTAATATTATTATTATTAAGTAGGATATTGTTTGTTTATTTATTCATTTATTTATTTTGTTGAAAAGTCTACTTTTACAATTTGACACATTCTGCAGAAATCTTCTAACCAACAGGCCCATGTCATATAGAGTGCAGATACATTTCTTAATAAATACCAAATTAAAAGCATTAATGTATGCTATATTTTTGCTTTTACAAGCTTTGGAGACATAACGTAAATTCATGAGGCACGGTTGTGTTCAAAACGGCATAAAAGATTTCAAAGTGCACTACGAAGGGAACACAATTGTCAATATGAAGATCGCTAAAACTGAACTGTAAAATACTTTAAAAGCAAATTACATCTAAGAGAGATGACTTTAATTAAAAAAGAAAAAAACATTCCAAGTTTAAATGTTAGAATGTTCTAAAAGAATAGGGCATAGGGGATAATGGCGAATCGAACACAACCAGGAACTATACTTCTAACTACAGCTCTAGAGGTGTAGTTGCAAGTGTACAAGTTTGTGATGCAGTTTGCGAATGAACACTGGAATGACAGATTTGGGAAACGCTAATTCAACTATGTTTGTAACGATGGAACTTGCGACCTTTGTTAGCTAATGATGGTTTTCGCAAATGCGGTTTTAATGAAGGAAAAAACTACAATTCTTTGAAAAATTGTTAATGACACAGTCAAATAAAAAACAAACAAAAAACCTTTAGGAATTATGAAACTATTAATTTAAAGTTGTTGGTTAAAACTGTAGAAACAATTATTTTAAATATTATGAAAACTTGATTTCGTCATTAATGGAACTGGGCAGAAAGATATATTTTGGCATGCTGCAATTCTCTTATTGGTGAAATTGTCTGTGTAGCATCATGGGTATTGTAATTTTATACATAAATCATGTCCATAGCCAGAGGGGTTTCGGGTGGTTCGAAAGACCCACCCCCTACTGACAAAATCCAGAATTTGGCTGTTCATTTGTCCCATTTTGTGAAAATAACCAAAAGAAGAAGGCTTTAAGACAAATTGTATTTTTAATTATTCAAATGGGCAAATTCTGTCTGAAGAAATGAGCTGGCCAGTTTGTTATTTGCCCCCACAGTTTTAATTTAAAACAAGTTTGAAACAGATGTCTAATAGTTTGTTTTTTTAATGAAGGATGATAATACATTTGTATTTAAAAAAAAATAAGCATTTTTTTCATATTTCTTTGTTCAAAATATTTTATTTAAAACTCTAATTTCATTGCATTATTTATAAAACTGTAATAACTTACAATTTAAATGCATATTTGTAAATAAACACTTTGTGGTAAAATAGTATGGTAAGCACTTTGACAAATATGTAGGAAATATTTTTGTCGGATCAAAAAGTGTGGTTATGATCACCATCTGACAAGATAATCCATATACACAAAGTCTGCACAATTAATCAAAGGGGATTTTCATGCACATTTTGCCCATAAAGCTGGCTCTACAGTCAGATATGTCCAGTTGCTGCTTTCAGATGGAGTAGTGTTTACTACACAAAGCCATTATTCACTGACAAGCTATACAAACATTGCTGACAATTTAGTCATTCTGTGATTTGACAGCTGTTTGTGTCACTTCTCATTGGTCTACTGCTCTGTGCTGCTGCTACATCTGAAAGCACATAAAAATACCACATTTATTAGCATGGCTTTACTTCAAACTCACCTCATAAGTTCAGTCGAGTGTCTGAAATATATCCTCCTGTAGTCATGAGATTATTAGTCATGTTGAATCAATGAAAGCATTTTATTGTTTGACTTCTTGGGTCTCTTTTTTGCAATGTATGTGGAGTTTACACTACTGACCACTGAACACAGATCCATTCTTTCCTGATAGGATGTGCATGATAACCACAGTTGATTTTGATTTCAAAGTTTCAAAGTTTTAAAACATAAACTTAGTTAATTTAAATAGATGTATTAAACAAAATACAATTGAGTACATCTGTGACATCAGTAGCAATGAGCCAATGACTTTTTTAAAAAAACACATAGAGATCTTGTATTTAATTTCTAATTCACTTAAAAAAATAAAAGATTTTAAAATAATGTGAATATAAACATTTATAGATGGTTTACCATCTCCAGATTGGAGGAAAGTCCTTACCCCAAGTGGAGGAGTTCAAGTATCTTGCAGTTTTGTTCACGAGTGAGGGAAGGATGGAACGAGAGATTGACAGGCGGATTGGTACAGCGGCAGCAGTAATGCGGTCGATGTACTAGTCCATTGTGGTAAAGAAGGAGCTGAGCCGAAAGACAAAGCTCTCGATCTACTGGTCAATCTACATTCCTACTCTCACCTATGGTCATGAGCTTTGGGTCATGACCGAAAGGACAAGATCTCGGATACAAGCGGCCAAATGAGTTTCCTTCACAGGGTGGCAGGGCGCACCCTTATAGATCAGGCGAGGAGCTCTGTCACCCAGGAGGAGCTCAGAGTAGAGCCACTGCTCCTCCACATCAAGAGAAGTCAGCTGAGGTGGCTCGGGCGTCTGTTTCAGATGCCTCCTGGATGCCTACCTAGGGAGGTGTTCCAGGCATTTGCTACCGGGAGGAGGCCTCAGGGAAACGCTGGAGGGACTATGTCTCTCGGCTGACCTGGGAACGCCTCGGGATCCCCCTGGAGGAGCTGGAGGAAGTGTCTGGGGAGAGGGAAGTCTGGGGTTTTCTCCTAAGACTGCTGCCCCCGTGACTCGACCCCAGAAAAAAAGCAGTTAAAAAGGAACGAATAAACATTTACACAGCAAGATGACAAGGGTTATTCTTGAAAGACATAACTAATAGAAAACAACTTATACGAGACATATTAATAAAAAGTATGTTAAATAATTGTAATATATTAAATAATTAGGTGAAATGCATCAGATATGTGTCACTTTGCACACAGTTGATTGGAATTCATTCATTCATTTTCTTTTCGGCTTAGTCCCTTTATTAATCAGAGGTTGCCACAGAGGGATGAACCGCCAATTTATCCAGCAGATGTTTTACGCAGCAGCTGCCCTTCTAGCTGCAACCCATCACTGGGAAACACCCATACAGTCTCTCATTCACACTCATACACTGCGGACAATTTTGGCTTACCCAAATCACCTATTAGCGCGTGTCTTTGGACTTTCGTGGGGGAAACTAGAGCACCCGGAGAACACCCATGCCAACACAAGGAAAACATGCAAACTCCACACAGAAATGCCAACTGACCCAGCTGAGGCTCGAACCAGCGACCTTTTTGCTGTGAGACGACAGTGCTACCCACTGCGCCACCGCATTGATTGTAATATTTCATATAATTTATTATAAAATAATTACATTTATCTCTAAATTAGAAAATAATTGCCGGTTAGCCATAATGTAAGCTTACGGTGAAGCTTGAAATGGCTTATCTAACAACAGCAAAGAATAAAACAAAATGAAATTATAAATCAGGGCTGGACTTCAGTTTGTCAATTAGGTATTGAGTGAATCTGTGTCATTTTTTGTTGCTGTGATGTCATGTGAGTGACAGGCTGATCCCGCCCTCACACCTCAGAACAGATGTCATTGCAACTGAGATGGAAAATTACTTTGATTAAGCATGATTTGAAAAAATGTAAACACAGAAATCATTTATATACATACTACACTCCATAAATTATAGGAATGCTTCATTTAGATTTCATGGTGACTTTAAGCAAATCCATTGCTGTTACATCACTGCCACAATAAATCTCCATCGTGAAGTATATAAAATGTCCAGGCCATCAGTCCCCTTCCCCCATCTCTGCTCTTTTTCTTTTCTCTGTGTGTTTGTGTTCGGGGTCTGGAGTCGCCTTAGGAAGAAGCTGTGACATCACTGTAGGTCACCTTGGTTCCCTGTCAGCCGCACACATCCTTATGGAAACTGGTATGAGTGTGTGCATGCATGTGTAAAAAAAAAACGTGTGTATGTGTGTGTTTGCTCTGGCAGAGAGTGCAGTGGCTGTGAAGCAGAACATTAGCTTAACTTTTGAGGTGCATTTGCCTAAAGCCTGAATGGAAGTGTAAACCTGTCCTCCACATGTTTTCTTCCCCATTCTTGTCTTCTCAATACAGGCTGCAACCTGTGTCATTAGATAAAAATCTTTCGAACTGACATTAATACCTGTGTGCAGAGCCTGGCATCCACATTATCAGTGAAAATAATATAAGCTATATTTCTGCAATCTGCAAATCTCTTCACTAAACATAGTATGAAATAATTATCGAATGCTACATATAAATAAAAATAATATAATGAACATTTATAATTATGCCTAACAAAAAAAAGTAAGTTATTGCTCAGTTATGGACGTGATGTATGGATGTATGTATGTATGTATGTATGTATGTATGTATGTATGTATGTATGGATGTATGTATGTATGTATGTATGTATGTATGTATGTATAGATAGATAGATAGATATACACTCACCGGCCACTTAATTAGGTCCAACTGCTCGTTAACGCAAATTTCTAATCATCACATTGCAGCAACTCAATGCATTTAGGCATGTAGACATGGTCAAGACGATCTACTGCTGTTCAAATCGAGCAATAGAATGGGGAACAAAGGTGATTTAAGTGACTTTGAACGTGGTATGGTTGTTGGTGCCAGACGGGCTGGTCTGAGTATTTCAGAAACTGCTGATCTACTGGGATTTTCACACACAACCATCTCTAGGGTTTACAGAGAATGGGCCGAAAAAGAGAAAATATCCAGTGAGTGGCAGTTCTGTATGCACAAATACCTTGTTGATGCCAGAGGTCAGAGGAGAATGGCTGGTTCAATCTGATAGAAAGGCAACCTTGAGGCGGATGGGCTACAGCAGCAGAATACCACATCGTGCCACTCCTGTTAGCTAAGAACAGGAAACTGAGGCTACAATTCGCACAGGCTCACCAAAACTGGACAATAGAAGATTGAAAAGCGTGGATCATCTCAGACTGGTTTCTTGAATATGACAATGAGTACAATTCACTGTACTCAAATGGCCTCCACAATCACCAGGTTTCAATCCAATAGAGCTCCTTTGAGATGTAGTGGATGTGCGGCTGACAAATCTGCAGCAACTGTGTGATGCTGTCATGTCAATATAGACCAAAATCTCTGAGGAATGTTTTTAGTGCCTTGTTGAATCTATGCCACCAAGGATTAAGAAAGTTCTGAAGGCAGATGGGGGTCCAACCCAGTACCAGTAAGCTATACCTAAAAAATTGGCTGGTTAGTGTATAAATATATTTGTAATGTTGAGTAGTTTTTAACCACAAACTCTTGCATCCCACATAGCTAGTGGCGGATGAGCTTTTGTGATAATTTTTTTTTACATTCATTTATTTATTTATTTATTCATTCATTCATTTATTCATTCATTCATTCATTTTATTGACCGATCATTTTACTATGTAAAGCATTTGTAAAGCCTTTATTTGGATCGTGTAGAGCTCTTTGCAGCTTCATTGAAACAGTAGTTTGAAAGTTTAACCACTGAGTACCATCGAAGTCCACTTTGGAAAACAACTCTGCAATTTTTCAGCTGAAAAAATAAATAAAAACTTTGGATGACAGCGGCGGGAGTAAATTATCATGTAAATTTTAATTCTGAAGGTGAAATCATTTGATTTTCTTTAAACTTAAATATATTTTCCTCTAAACTAAACCTGAAAATGCAGCATTTCAATGACCCCTATATTACAGAATGAAAAGTACAAGAGACAGTGAGGTCGTCTGTGAGGGACCTCAGGCTGGAGCTAAAGCCTATGTCCTGACATGTCACATTTAGATCTGCCAGGCAGATGAACAAACTAATTTTGGCACAAAGAAACTGTCTCATACTGTGTTAAGCTCCAGAACATATAACAGATGCATGAAATGCAAACATGACGTGCTAAATAAGCTTAACTGTATGTTATCTGCCTTCAGTGCTGCATGTAATGGATATTTATTATGTTATGAGCCACATCACGTTTTCTTTTTTCAGAGAGCACTGCTACTACATTTTAAAAGACTTTTTAATTGCTTCAAGCGTCTAGGCCTTCTAACACAGCACTGACGTTTCAATCTGCCATGACTGCTTTGATTGCCTTTGTGATTTATTATGCTAGTATTAGATGGCCATTTAACAGTGGAAGTCACGCAGCAACCAGCAGCGTCTACTTTTGAATTCTAGATGCCTATTTACCCAGAATTCCTGCAGAGAATGTAAATGAGCTGATGGGAATCTGAATGTACTGTAGCTGGTGACGAACCTAAGAATGGAGAGAGAAAGGAATAATAGGAAATACAATCCGCCGGAGAATTTTCCACAGGCAATCTCAGAATAGTTTGCAGTGAGAATGATAAGTAGGCTTAGAACTCAAATTTAGCTTTTTGACTTTAAGAAAGAAGTCTATTATATGATTGGTTGAGAGAAATAAGAACCTTCCGTTTCTATATTTAGCATCTGCTCTACACTGAACTGAAAGTGAACCCAAATCTTTTGAGAAATTTATGTATAGCTATTAGTGCTATTTTTATGCTTCATAACTTTGTTTTGTGGGTCTTCAACAACAGGTTTACTTGCAACTAATAATAGCATACATTTCTCAAAAGTTAATATCTCAAAGATTCTGAAATGATTTGTTTAAAGTTTTGATCTGTCTAAACCCTTAATTTCTGTGAGCCAGCTCTGCTCTGATTAGTTAGAGGTCTAGTTTGTTGTGATCCAATTAAACAAATAAATACAGCTCTAGAAGCTTGCTTGATCTTATGTGACGGTGTCTATTTTAACTCGCATTGTGGCAGTTTACCTTACGATGGCTGAGGGAGCTTAATGTGCTGTAATTTTGAAAACATATGCAATTAGAAAAACACCAAAAATTAAGAGATCTTCATCCATTTGACATTACATGTGCTGCAAATCCTCACAACACATTAAAAAATGTGCTGCATTTTCTCTCAACACAAACTATTTACAAAAAAACAAAGCTGCATTTTCTCACAACACAAAAAGAACAGAACACAATGGAAATGATTCAAGTGCACCCAAAAACATGACGGACGCCGCTGTGCTATGACTATTGCTCAGTGAAGGTGAAGGCGATCTTTGAAAGGGGAGTTTTTTGTTTCTTAATTTTAATATCACAATTCTCCTGTGTTTACTATTTAATGGCCTAAATAACCATAACCTAAATCAATGTTAATTTCGTGACGAAAACTAAATAAAAATTAAGTGATGATGACTGCAAATAGGGCGAAGCAGTGGCGCAGTAGGTAGTGCTGTCGTCTCACAGCAAGAAGGTGGCTGGTTCGAGCCTCGGCTGGGTCAGTTGACGTTGCTATGTGGAGTTTGTATGTTCTCCCTGCGTTCGCGTGGGTTTTCTCCGGGTGCTCCGGTTTCCCCCACAGTCCAAAGACATGCGGTACAGGTGAATTGGGAAGGCTAAATTGTCCGTAGTGTATGAGTGTGAGTGAGTGTGTATGGATGTTTCCCAGAGATGGATTGTGGCTGGAAGGGCATCTGTTGCATAAAACTAGGTGGGATAAGTTGGCAGTTCATTCCGCTGTGGCAACCCCTGATTAATAAAGGGACTAAGCCGAAAAGAAAATGAATGAATGAATAAATGACTGCAACTATAATAAAAATATACTGACCTTTTCGCTGAGTAATGAAAATGAGACAAGAATGTGATTGAGGGACGTCATTCTGCGATGTGATTATTTCTTACCGTAAGCATGTAATGTTACCATGCTATAATCTCCGCTTATCAGTGAGTTGCATTCTAATGAAACTGCCTTGAAATGAAGCGCAAATTTATTAGTTACATTTTTGCTTTAGAATTCCTCTATGTGAGTTATCACAGCCTTGGGACTGAGTGCACATTTTACAAGATAACATATCATTTCATCCCCTTAGAATTATAAGGTTCTATCTGACGTTTTTGTCAAAATTGAGTTATTGACATATGCTTAATAGATGACAACATATTTGCATCATGGTATGTTTTTTATAAGTTGTTTACATTTTAAGATTTTTTATTTAAAAAACAAATGTTACACACATTTTAACAAATGTTACTGTTTGCTATATGGAACGCAAACACTTTGAAGCTCAATATCTAAAAATCATTCAGAACGCAGATAGAACCTTATAATTCCAAGGTGACGATTTGCCAATCATATGTCATTACTCTACCCACATAGCAACATTTCTCTGGCCCAGCGCTGGCCTACACAATCAGATTTTGCTTGGCACACATGCTGCAGTGAATTACAGTACATGAATCTTGCTTCCAGACAAGGGCCAAACATGGACAATATCTGGGTCAAGTCTCAGCCAATTTAATAACCCAAAACTGGTAGGTTGGTGTGTCACAACTGCAGTGTAATTGATAAACCCATGAAGAATTGCGCTTTAGGCACACTATGGGCAAGCTTTTTCTCGAAGCAACCTGATTGGTAATTTTTTATTTTACTCAAAAACAATTTTTATGTATTTTAAATGTGGGTCAAGACAGGCCAAACTTACGTGGCCCACATATCAATTGTAGCATATGGGCCAAATACTACATTTTACATCTGGCCCAAATGTTGTGTGCCACTTTAAAGACGGTGCCTTCTCTACCAAACCCAGTCCATGTTTGGCCCACTTGCTATATTCCAGTGCCGGATGAATGCCAAATCTGGGCCAGAATTATTTGCTACCTGGGTACTTATTTACACTGTGCTATACAGCTGAGCACCATGTACTGTTACACCACCTACAACAGTAAAGCTTGGTATAGACTGACATTGCAGAGTGGACTTAAATTATTTTAAGCCCTTTCAAAGATTTAACAGCTTGAACCTGTTCAACAGACTGTTCAAAAAGACTAGTAGTTTACCACGTTAAAATACAGATTTATAATGATTGCACCGAAAAAGATTTTAATGACATTGTTTTATTAAAATTTAAGTTTAAGTATTTTGTATAAAAAATGCATACAATATTTTAATTATTAAAATATTATGCTTAAATTAAACCAAATACATTTTAGTAAATTAAATCTAGAGTAGATTTAGTCGACTAAAATCTTATGAAATTTAGTAGATTAAAACTATACTAAAAGTAAAATGATTCAGAAGACTAAAATATGACTAAAACTAAATCAACATTTGCTGTCAAAATTAACACTGACCTAAATACCCGGGTCTGTCACGTTTTAGGGTCCCCTTGAAACATTTCCATCGTGTTACGAGCTATTTGAAAGCTATTTGAAAGTGAGAATGCAGAGTGTTTTCATAAATTGTTTGCATTGTGAGAAAAGGAAGTGCATTTTTAAATACTGTGTTTACATTGTGACCATTTGCAGCATGTGTGCTGTCAAAAGGATGAAGATCTTTTCTCCATTTGCTGGTGTTTTTTTCTAATTTCACGTTTTCTTAAATTGCAGCACGTTAAGCTCTCTCAGCCATCGTATTACCTTGCATTTCAAATCAGAATGGATTCATATATAACTTTATTTGTTAAACATACATTTTTTACACATCTTTTACATTTACAAACAGCCACATACCACAAATCATAAAGGGTAATATAAAATAATTGAATGGGGACCTTTCATGTATAAAGCCCTGGTATACTGAATCTTCTGTTTTCTGATCCGTTTCAAATACACAACTGTGGATGAGTGGAGATGGATGAGTGTGCCACATGCACAATGCCTAGTGTGCTCATTCTGTTTGAACATTCAGCTCTCACCTACACTATTGTAAGACGGCTGTCCATGGACACTACTGAAGATGAAAATTTCTTATTGATGTTTTAAGATATGTAGCCTAAATTCATTTGAGTACGTCAAATTTGATAAATAAATAAATGCTTATGATTAATCGTAAATGTAGTTTATATATCTGATTAAACTCAAGGATAACCTGTTTGCTGTGCTTCAAAAACCTCTACACAGTATATGAAATATTTCTTATTGAAAATTGCCTTGAGGACTGCAAACTGAGAAAAATCTATAGCAGGTGATTTCGCAAACTTGTCATATTTCTTATTTGCAGTAGAGTTCTAAAACAGTCTGTCGGAGACTACAGAAACAACAGCTGGTTGGCTGCAGACAGCTTTGTGCTCTTAATCTGTCCACAAATAAATCCTCAAGAAATGTCTTTTCACAAGGTCTCACAAAAAACCAAAGAGAAGGGTCAGTAAAAACATCCAAATACATTTCCAGTCCAAAAAAGTCACATACAATCAAAAATGGTCAAATTTAGGAGCACCTTTCATGCTTCAGCAACATCATAGCGTTTATTCCTGTTGAGAGTTGCATACATCTTTCACTAAACTTCCAAGATAATCTCAAAGATTCTTAGAAGGGTTAATGTCTGGACTCTGTGGTGGCCAATCCATGTGTAGCAATAGCCACATTTCCACTGTCAGGCTAATGCAAGCCAGTGTTTTTATCGGGCCAGGCCGGACCGGGCCAAACGCCCGTGAGCTTGAGAAGTGATACCAAAATCATGTCACGTTTCCACTGTCAGGCCAATTACTTGCAGCACGGCATGCAAACCCTGCCCCCAGAATGCCCCACAAATCAAACAACACACAACCTGTCCAGTTCAGTGGGAATCAGGCAGACAAAGCACACCATCGCATCATCACGAAACGATTAAAATGAAGACAACCGAAACAAACAAACTACACGTTACCATACAGCATTACATTTCTCTGTGATGGGTTGCAGCTGGAAGGGCATCCGCTGCGTAAAACATATGCTGGATAAGTTGGCGGTTCATTCCACTGTGGCGACCTCAGATTAATAAAGGGACTAAGCCAAAAAAAATTTATGTACAGCAATACGTTATATGTCTATACACATAGGCCTTTGCATTTTCATTAATTAAATTTGTTTACTCGCCGACCAACAGTTGGCATGGTACTGTACATCAAGTGATCTTGCCACTAATGGAGGGATGACCCAGTGCACCATGCATAATATAAAACCACAGAATTTATCCGTTAATAACTCTGTATAAAACATTTTTTATCACATCCCTGTTTCGGTAGACGTCATCAAACATTCAGCCTAAATGCTCTGGGGAGACCTAAAACATACATTTTCCCCTAGGCTATGACACTTACAGAGAGAATAAATTAAGGATGTTGCATATTATTCACTTATCTTAAGTAAAGGAAACCGTATGTGTTTCAGGACATAAGACCAAGTAATATAATATACTGTAGGCTTGCCTATATCGTTGTGCTCGCTTACAGCAGCTTTCCAAAATCTGCATCAGTTTTACTTTTTACAATGATGTCTCATGCTCCCTGAACAACATTTTTCACAATATGAGCTTGATGAATCCTGGCAATTTCCGTGTCATCAAGGAAAAAACTTATTCATTGATGGAATAAGCTGGTCATTCAGTATATTCAGCATCCCAGCTGCAGCATCCCTCATTTCTTAACACAATTTTAGTAGTTTCAGCAATCTGTTTAGATGTTTCTTTGTTTGATGAATGCCAGAACAGATTAACTAGTTTAAACAATCATTCATGCCATAGTTATCCAATGGGAGGCTCTTATTTATTTGCTTAGTTAAATCCAGTTGGTGACTTTTTTGTGATGAGCATATCAGAAGCATGGATTTAACAATAATAAAGAAAGAAATTGGCTCATTACAGGAGGAAAGAAAAGGTACACATTTTGTGGAAACACATGATTTATTCCTGTCCGTCTTCAATTAATTTTTGTCTGAATTACCATATACACATCACAAACCTTGAGCATGATCTTACAAACCAGGCTGAGGTTTGGAGTTTGATGATTGATGTTTGCACTGGAATGTCTGGACTGACATGTTACTAGAAATGGTGACCTGAAAATAAGATTTGATGCTGACTGACTGACAGCCACAGGTTGTGAATGGAATGGTTCTCAATGTTTATTCAAACCCAAGGACACAAAAGCTTGTAGATATACTTCTAATAAATCATGTAGACAAGAAATGCTAGTGACAGAATACTGTAAATTGAGATAATTATGTCAATAATGAGCAGACATCAATACAACCGAGCGGAATTAACAAAATCAGCTGGGCATGTTTAAATGTGGCAGGGGCTATTACGTCACAATATGAATCCATTTTTATTAAAAAAGGAATTTTATTTTGACGTGAACAGATGTATGGCCATTTATGTGATGAATGGTTCTGAAGTACTCAGTAACAAAAGGGAATATTTCGCACAGGATCTCAAAGTCAAGCTTAGCCTAAGGGCACGTTCTCTTCAGTGTCGTCCTGATGAACTGCTCCCCACACAGCCTGGCTTCAACTCAAATCACAATCGAAATTCTTTCTAATGTCAATGAATTTATTTACTTAAAAAAAACATGTTTTTCTTGGGGCATTGACAAGGTAAACACTTGCACATGCAGTCATTTTTGAAAGTATAAGAAAAAATGCATTATTGTATTAGCCTGTTGTCAGAAATGAAAAGAACTTTATTCATAGACCCACAATAATTAATCATTGTAATTTAAAAAAATATATATTAAAAATTAAAACTTGCAATGAAAACTTGGGGGCGACGCAGTGGCGCAGTAGGTAGTGCTGTTGCCTCACAGCAAGAAGGCCGCTGGTTCAAGCCTCGGCTGGGTCATTTGGTGTTTCTGTGTGGAGTTTGCATGTTCTCCCTGGTGTGGGTTTCCTCCAGGTGCTCCGGTTTCCCCCACAGTCCAAAGACATGCCGTACAGGTGAATTGGGGAGGCTACATTGTCCGTAGTGTATGAGTGTGAATGAGTGTGTATGGATGTTTCCCAGAGATGAGTTGCAGCTGGAAGGGCATCCGCTGCGTAAAACATGTGCTGGATATGCTGGTGGTTCATTCCGCTGTGGTGACCATGGAATAATAAAGGGACTAAGCCGAAACGAAAATGAATGAATGAATGAAAGCTTGGTAAAGTATCATGAAAGGAGTCACAAAATAACTTCGTTGGTGGGTGGTCATCAATTATATGTATATTTTTTATATTAAATATTTTTTATCATATTATAATAATAATTATTATCTTGTAATACATTTTTTAATAAACAAATATTAATGACATATCCTAAATCTTTGCCAGAGGAAAAAAGTCTGCTTAAATTATATGTAAAGAGAGTGTAAATCCCTTCTTTATCAGGGGTCGCCAAAGTTGAATGAACCTCCATTTTTCAACCACATTCACCTTGTTGTCAGTGTCATGTGTGACCCATAGGCATTGATTTTGTCACCCACTGCCATTCACAAATCCATTTCACACACTGTTTTTTTGGATGCAGCCTTTGTGTGCTCAAGGGCACTGGGAGTCACAGTCTTCAGGACTTCCTTTTCTTTGAGGACTTCATGTCATGTGTAATTGCTCTCAAATGGCTAAGACTGAAGGTGCCAATACTGGGACAGAACTATAAACAATAGATACCTTCTTTGAAAAAGAAACCTAATATATACTGATAACAATCACATGCAAGTGATAAGTGCATACATGACACGAGTAACACTTAAATGATGCCTTAAAGGAATAGTTCACCCAAAGTAATACTGTGAGCTAGCACCTGTGTACTTCATTATGCAACAAGAAGCTTGTGCTCCAGATTGCCATGAAAACACTCCAGACCACTTGGCAAGCTTGTAGAGCTAATAATGCTGTAAATAATGTAAATAATGTTCAGTGTCTTGCACAAACTGTCCATTTCACTTCGTAAGACCTCATCGTATCAAGAGCCATGAATATTACTTGTTATTTGCCTGTGTATGTTTGGATGACTGTCAAAGTGCCGGTAGTCATTAGCTTGTGTTGAATGAATCACCAGGGATCATGATTTTAGATTAAAAAAAATTTAAAAACTCTTAAAGGAGTGATCCAGAGTGTATTTTTAGGGCTTAGTTGTGTTTATAAGATGCAAAACAATGTGTACTCATGCTTCAATTAGAAAAAATATATATATTTTTTACATATATCTTACTTTAATTATATAGAGCTACTCAGGTAACATGATAACGTCATATTTCCTAGTTCCTCCGAAAGCCTGCCCTCAAGAGGCTCTGTTTGGTCAGCTAACATAATGTATATAAATTAGTAGCTAAATTGTTAACGGTGCCAAACAACACTTGCCGTTCTTCACATTCTTGTTTACGTCCTTGCTACAACATACCGTTAACGCTAGAAACAATGTATGTAATAGATCCATTTAACAAATAAAAATACTTACAGGTTGTGGCTCACAATCCACAGCTTCGTCTATAACGGTTGGAGCTGCTCCTTCTTTGTGAAATTTTTAGTCGAATCTAGCACTGAACTGGGAGAGATTCTGAAAGCTGTCCTTTGTCAAATGCTTGCTATATCTTTTATATATATATATATATATATATATATATATATATATATATATATATATATATATATATATATATATATATATATATATATATATATAATTCTCTGGAACATAATTAAAGTTAAATTGTAAGCACTTCTCTCTTTGTGTCGTGTCCTTTGGAAGCCCAATTATATAAACAGAAGAAGCTCTGTGGAAATAGCAGCGTTAGGGCGGCATTTTAACTTTCTCTGCTATAACATTACACCGGCTCTGGCCACGACCCTTCGCTGCATTGGGTGTATGCGCGTCCATGTAACCTGAAGTGTTTGTGATCTCACTAACCCAGATGTATTTTTTGTAGTCCCCAAACTTCGTTTGTCTCCCTTTGCATTAAACTTTGAGCATATTACATTCAGAGATGTTGTTTATGTTCACGCACTACATTACTAAAGTTTAAAATATGATATCGTAGTGGACCACCCCTTTAACATTCCATGTAAAAAGTCGCCTAAACCTTGGCTGGCCTCAGGGTAAGTAGTCCTATTTTAACAGGAAATTTTCATTTTTGGGTGAACCATATTTAAAGGGATAGTTCACACAAAAATGAAAATTCTGTCATCATTTACTAATTCATTACTTGTTCCAAACCTGTTCAACAGAGAAAGAAACTCACGAAGGTTTGGAAACACTTGAGGCTGAATAAATTATATAATTAATGTACATTTTCAATTTTGGGTGAACTATCCCTTTAATGCACATAAAATCTTTCATAAAACACATCATAAACTGATTACTAGACCTGCCTAATATATCCTTTTAGCATCGTTATTGCAATGTGCGACTCCTCAATAAACACATCGACACATCGAGGTTGAATTATATTTGACTAGACAAGGCCCATGACTGGAAACAAGTGATTTTAAAATTTGTAGCTTAAATATTATTCATTCATTCATTCATTCATTTTCTTTTCGGCTTAGTCCCTTTATTAATCTGGGGTCGCCACAGCAGAATGAACAGCCAACTTATCCAGCATATGTTATATGTTTTATCACTGTGAAACATCCATACACACTCATTTACACACATACACTTATGGACAATTTTAGCTCAACCAATTCACCTATTACACATGTCTTTGGACTTGTGGGGGTAACCGGATCACCTGAAGGAAACCCATGCAAACACGGGGAGAACATGCAAACTCCACACAGAAATGCCAACTGACCCAGCCGAGGCTCGAACCAGTAAACCAACCTTCTTGCTGTGAGTCAACAGTGCTACCCACTGTGCCACCGCATTGCCCTGCTCAAATATTCATTGTATATAATTATTTACACAACTACTATACAGTGTTACAAAATTCCTGTGTTTGAATACTGTTTGACTCCCCTTAAAACACTGTTTATTTAATTAGTATATTTGCTCCATTGTATTTGTCTATGTTTGTAATTTGTTTGTTAGGCTATATTTTAATGCAGATACACCCCCACAAAGTCATCACAATCAATGTAAAATGATGAATTATTTCCAAATTATGCTATTCAGGTCATCTAGAGAAACTGCATGCATTATACTGAAAAGGAAAATATCACAATGTCAGTTTTTCCATAGCATGCAGCCCTATACTGATAATCAATAACCTTTAAAAAAAAACAGATGTGATAAGTCAAGCCTGTTTGGGATCATATGGTGATTTACAGTAGACTGTACAGTAAGATTTTTTTTTTTTTACAAAATAACAAAGAATCAATTTTAATTGTACATGTTTAGCTTGTTAAATTCTAAATTTAACCATATAATTCAGCATCCTTGTCTCCAATCTTCCTGATTTATGCACTGTAGTGTCATTATCCATCCTTGCTTGTAAAGGCACTACTGCAGAAAAAAAGCACTACTCCAGCCATCCAGCCAATGGAGGACGCGGGGCGGAGAACGCTCTGCAATTGAACTAAAGGACCGCAGGCAGCTGAACACGAGCATCCCTTCTACACACGCGCCTTCATCTCTTCTCACAGTCAATGGATTACACCTTCTCCATCAAAGTGCAGCGCCATCTGACCGTGTACCAGACGCACTTACACGAGGACTACAGCTTAGAGTTACAGGTATGTTTGTTAAAAGTCAAAGTCTGCGCTAGTTTGTGTAGCTGTGCCGAGCGCGGCTCCAAAATCATCGGTAAGAGTGCGCTCCTGGAGATACTTGTAAAACAAACGAGCCACATTAACAGAGCAGATGTTCTGTAGTAAAATGATATGGCGATGCGAGACGTTATTAGATGACGCTGTGATGCGTTAGCTGTATAAATGTGTCGCGTGGCGTGTTGTTTACATGATGAGGGACTCCGGAACTATAGTATCATACTTGGCATTTACTCAGAGAAATCACAACACAATCGTTTTCTTATGGTTTTTGTTGCTACAGTACAAGAAATAGTGATGACAGTCACATGAAAAGGTACATCTCGGTTCGTCAGTCTCACAGCTGTTTCATTTACTGCTAATAATCAATTATGTATTACTGTACAGTCTTGAGAACCCTATTGATGCAGTCAGTAGTGATATTTTTAGTAAAGAGCGCTTTGATCTTAGTTTTCACCTGTTGTGATCTGTGTAATTTACTGAGACTGGCAGTTTGATTGTTGTACCCTTGAATAAATTAGGATTTAATGTAGTGCCTTGGGCAACTGTTGGGTTATTACCTGTCCTTCATCTTGCTAACTGTAGAAGCAATTAATTTGGATCTTAAAAATTGTAGTCATATTTTATAGGAAACAAATTTCACCCATTATTCAAAGTAAATTAGTTTAGCTGTTTTATTCAGAAAGCTTTTTGTCTGAATGATCTTGCATATAAGCAAGTTTTCTTTAGGCACAGGTTGTCCTGTACAGTACATTGACTGTACAAATAAAGCAAAGAGAACATTGATCTTTTTGCTTTCCTTGTAATATTAATAAACTCTTTCCAAAAAGCATTGTCACCATGAGCAGTCATAGTTATTTCATAATCAGTTAATTTTGTTACATTAACAGTCATTATTTTACTGTTTATTACTGTGACAATTAAAAGAATCTGTATGTATGAAGCACTATTCAAACAAGTGTGATAGCATTCTTTGAGGAATTGGAAAATAAGTTGGTTTATAAATCATTTTTCTAAATAATGATACTAATATAATGCATATTCATGCATTTTCTGCCTTTGAAAGAGAGACTGTGCCTTTAAAGTCTCCTCCAGGTGCTGCTTAGATCATCTTTGTGCGGAACAATGGTAGCATTAATATTCTCTTTCATATTCCTTGGAGTGCACAAAAGCAGATGTCTTTTCTTAATAAGTGGCTTCCCTCTTTTTGTGTCCTGGTATGTACTTTGTTTGTCCAAAATTAGACCTGATATTTGCTTTAGTTAGTGAGGAAAAGCCAATCTTTTTCAGTTAGATTGAACTTCTGCATGTTCTTTTATGCTCTAGAATTATCATGCAGGATTATAAATGGATATTTTAAAGCCATTCATTACCGTGCTGCATAACAAGCTTGGCTAATAAGCAGTTGTTAGGAGAGAGCAGAGTGAGAGTAAGACGTGAAATATTGATGTTTTCTTGACACTGTTTTTCCTGTGTAGAGAACAGAGGCTCATCTTTAATTTCTGTTATTATGGCGTGATTACGAATTAATATTCTCTGCCTCCTAGCTAGTAAGTTGAAAACAGTATAAGCAGAAGTATAAATACGAGATACAACAGCGTCACTCTTATTGCATACATTCATTATATAGATGGATCATAGTCCAAACCGTCCCGCAGTAGTGTGCTTTTTAGTGATAAGGGAGTAGAACAACTTCAAAGTTTCTCAGCTGAACGCTATTTTTCCATCAGCATTCACACATGTGCCCCCGTGCCTCTTTTTGAAATTAAGTAATTTTCTCAGTATTTGGGGCAGTGAATGTACCCAGCTTTAAGTGGGTGGTTGGTTTAGATTCTCAAAGAAAATGTTCATTCATGCACCACAAGGTGGCTCTGTTAGCGTAAATTCACATACGCTCAGAAATAACTTTGTATGCAGATTTGTTTGGACTCTTGTCCCATACTTGCTCTTTTCTGTGAGGTTCATCTTCGTGAACTGTCTTGTTTATTTTCTAATACTTTATTATTTAATTTCCTGCTTAAAACATTGCAGAAACTGAGATTTCAGTGTTTAGATAATGATGTTTATCTCAGCAAATGTCTTCCATATTAATGAGCTGTAGCAGTCTTAGAGTCATACTTTTAATAAGGTTTTATTCCAACATGAGAAGAAAAGAAATCTCTCCATAACCAGAGCATGCATCATACAGTAATTCGCCTCCCAGGACTTCTGAGTCAGAAGTGACAGCCCATTGCCTCTCCAGTACCATTTTTTTTCCACTGGGAAGGACAAAGCCCACTCTTATGAAAAAGCTTATGGAGAGGAAAATGGCTTGCCAAAGCCGAGGGATATGATATGATATTATCTTTCTCCATTTATCTCCATTTCTGTTCACTGGAATTAAATGGCAGAACTGAGGTTTAGACTCTCAGCAATATTTACAGCAGATTTGCTGTTATCATTGACGCATCATGACCACATATGCTGATTACAGGGTTTGTTCACCCAAAGTTGAAAATTATCCCATGACGTTGTCACTCTTAAAGCATTCTCCCAGCAAGCATTTTTTGTTTTTTAAAGATGTCTTATAGATAGACATATAAACATAGCCGTATGGGCTAAAACAAGGCTACATTTGGGCTGTCGGTGAAAATCTAATAGATGTCTAAGAATAGGTCAAACTAGACTAGTCGTCAAATAAACAGAAATGAATGACTACACATATAAAGTCTGTCTAAATCAGAGGTGGCCAAAGTTGGCCCATGGTATCCTTTGGTTAGGCCTGCCATCCCATCTGAAAAGAGAGAGAGAATAATGGGGAGGTGGTTGGGGCGAATGCCTTTGACAGAGATCGTCATTTTGAATTTAATGTATACCCATTTGTTTCTCTGTTTAATTGAGGGGCTACAAAAAAGCCAACTAAAATTAAATGTTTCATATGAATCCGACTTTTAAAATATAAATACTGTCACTTGACAGATAGAGGACAATGCACAAGACACCAGTGAGCAAATCAAGGCAAAGACTAGTGTATTTAGTATTGAGCTCCATGTAATAAATGGGATTGTTTATGTTTTTACTAAAATAAGTTGATTAGAAAAAGTAAAAAAAAATATACTGCATTATCATTCAATATGTTTTAAAGCAACTTTTTCTAGTTATTTTTAAATAATAATTAAATATATGAGCAAATTTAATGTAGTACGGTTTGGTATATTTAACTTTAGCCCATAGTCCTCAATCAAGTTTGGGTTTTGGCCCTTTATAAGAAAAAGTTTGGGCACCCCTGGTCTAATCTGTCTATTTGACGACTAGTCTAGTTTTGGGATATTCTTAGATGTCTATTAGATTTTCACTGACAGGCTAGGTTTAGCCTTGTTTTAGCCAAGCTGTTTATGTTTAGATGTCTATTAGACGTCTATTAAACAAAAAATTGCTTGCTGGCCTAGCTATCTATGACTTTTTCTTTCAGTTGAATTCGAGTTATTTTGAAAATCTTGTGATTTTCCACCTCTACAGTGTCAACGGTCAGCTAATATTTATCAGCAGCCTAAAAGAAATTCAATAATGTGCATACATCCATAATAAAAAATGCCTCACTTGGCTCAGAGAAGTGAATAATGGTCTCCTGTAGGGAATTCATGCATTTTTGTAAAAAAATATTTACTTATTTAAAACTTTTTAAAACAATTTGTGTAACTTCCCGTGCTGACTATTTTCGTCTTCTCTTTTTTCTTTCCTCTGTTGCATTAGCATCATCAGCTGGACAGGACTGTGCTATATCGAGTGTGAAGTTGAAGAGTGACAAACAAAACACAGTCCTGTCCAGCTGGTTGCACTAAATGTTCAACAAAATGGTTTTAAAAGTTTAAATATGAATATTTTTCTTGCAAAAACACAAGGATTCTCAGCAGCAGACCATTATTCACACCCCTACCCCTGAAAAACCAATCAAAATTCAATCAAAATCGCAATTTGAAATTTAAAATAGATTAAAATCAAGCTTTTAATCTTAAAGGCTTTGATATGAACGCAGTATAAGTATTTAAACATATTTATACTCAGTGCGAGAGCAAATACATGACTTCTCTTTGTATGGCTTAACCTATAGAGTGGGCACAAAACAGGTCATGCCCACCATAAACTAACAGAGTGCAGGGAGAGATGATTGTGTCTCCTGAGTCAGAGGCATCATATAAACTTAGATTTTATTTACCAATGACTGAGTTTATACAAAGACTAAAGGGACTTTGGTTTAGAATACGTTTGGACAAATACATTAAACTCATCTGCTCTTGAAAAGACTGACTGATTACACAAGTTTCGTTCTCTGTGGAGGTTATGTCAGTGGATACGTAGCTGAGCCGATGCTCCATAAACTCCTTTACGAGCTGATGTTCGTGCATATGTGTTGACTATAAACCAAGCTTAAAAGCACCTGATATAATAAAAATACATTTATATATACATTTAAATAATGTTGTAACCATTTTATTTAAAGAGTGTGCTCCAATATTGAGCTGAAGCTTGACTTTATGAAATTGAATTGCAAATAAAATCACAATATCTGTCCAAATGATGACAATTATATATTTCCCCAAATTACCCAGGCTTACTTTAGGGGGAGGAAAACATGGGATAATGTTCATTTTTAGGTGAACTAATCTTTCAAAACTTCCTAATGTGACAAAGATGTTCTCATTAACTAAAAAATAAATAAATTTATTTCCAGTATTTTTTTCTGTAAAATAGGTCGACAAATAAAATTTCTGCCTAAATACTGTTTTTCACCAGTAAGGGTAGTTAGCTTTGAAAGAGAAAGGCTTTTTATAAGTCTTTGTGTCCTTAATTTGAACCCTTCCTCTGTTTTATCAGATGTTGGTGGAGTCTGTAGGATCCTAGTTTGATAAAAAAATTAGTTTTCTAATTTAATCAAATCTCTAATATGTACAGTATTCCACATAAAAGCCCAGTGTTAGTGTAAAGTGTTTGTCGTGTGGTTTCACACTGAGGGTGTATATTCTTAGCTGTGATTGAAAGCACCCTGCAGATATTAAACATGCAAAAATCGGTAGCTCTAAATGAAATGGCACAGTGCATAACTGATGAAGTTGTTCAAGGTCAGTTTTTGTCCTTACATCCAGTGAATGCATTTGTGGTTGGGAATGTTCTGAACTGACATTAGATAACAAGTATTGCAAAATAAGATTTGTTTGGGACTAAATAAAGGCAGATTTTTATCTTGTATTTGCTCTGGCTTTGGGCTAGTCATAGCTCAGGTGTGTGAGAGATGTGTGTCTTTCCAGCTTAAATTACAGCACCTTATTCTGATCAAATTTTGAAAGCAGCATAGATGTGTCTTTGCTGCCTGCAGTATCCCACAATCCTGCGCATTTCTGACAGTTGAGCTAAAAAAATGGTGTTTCAAAACACTGCTTGGGTGTCTATTTGTGTGTACATTTCGACATTTTCCAGTTTTGATGGCATTGTAGTGAGAAGTTAGTATTAAACAAATACTTCCTTAGTAGTCACTAAAGCTCTCTTTATTTTGTTGTACATAATTAAATCATTTTGCTGTCTCAGAAGTTTGTCTGAAGTCAAGTTTTACATGGTGCCTTCCTGCACAACACAGCCTCCAGAGTCACTGCCTGATAGGTCAGTGAGGCAACCAGTCAGCTGCCTGAGCTTTCAGATGGAGCCTTTGTGTCTCTGTGACAGTTTTTTTTTTTGTTCAAAGTTAAATTCAAGAAAGTCAGCTGATGATTGTTGTTTGGAAAAATACTTCATTGTCTAAATATAACCAAATATCTCCTCACAAATAACTCTTCACAGGACAAATATATTAAAACCAGAAAACATCTGAAAATAGGCAATTAGATATGGTTATTAAATAATATGCTATACTTGGGGGGGAAAAGCTAATTAGAAGCAAATTTAAATAGAATAAATAACGATCAGGATTTTTAGAAACATGATTTGGCATGTATATTTTAAATTGCCCATAGGTTTTTAAGATTTTCATTCATTTATTAATTTTCCTTCGGCTTAGTCTCTATTTCAGAGGTCGCAACAGTGGAGTGAACCATCAACTATTCCTGATAAACATTAAAATGAATGTAAACACCTCTTTGCCAGATATAATGAAGGCATCGAATAAATCAAGTGAAAAGGAGGCAAAAAATGATAAACAATATAGAAGCGATGTTGCAGCAGCTGCTGGACATCAGTTAATGTATTAATACTGTGAAGTTTATTGTACAAATTGACAAGGATTATTTTATATAGTGCAGGGATGGTATGTGTAAATATCCTGTTGATATTTAGAAATCTTGCTGTATTTATCTTTTAAATGCACGATTTTTCCAGCATGGTAAATCGTTATCTATTATTTTTATTTTTTGGGTCTTGTTGATTGCTAATTAAAAATAAAAACCTTTCTAAAAATGTATGCGTTGTTTACATGTTATTGTTCATATTTTACAAGTGTTATTTCTACCCCTGTGAAGATAACAAAAACCATCAGCCCTGGTATAAGAGAAATTTTTTTTTGTGCTCATATTAGTCTAACTCAGGCTAGAGTGTATGAAAGATTGTTTATTTCTGCAGTCCAACATGTATTGCCTTTATTAAATTATAACAGCTTACATTGCACAGTTTTTTATATATCATTATGCGTTTTTAAATGTAAGTGCTTATATTTACATTAGCGAGCGTTTGTTATAGTGCAGATACTGGCGGTCAAGTGAGAGGTTCGGTGGGCGTGGTTGATTTGACGTACAAGCGTTTGGTTTGAAGCGAGGCGTTTTGCCTTCAAAGCATTCAATGGGAAAAGGAGCTGTTGCGTCGTACATATTTTATACAGTCATTGCTCCCGCCTGGTCAATGAGCATTAGAAGGGATACGAGATCAGGTAGTTCTCTATAGCTTCCCAAGAATAGACCCCACCAGTGTGTACATATTAGGTGCTTGTGAATTTAAAGATTTGTTATGTCTTTAGACTGCGGAATGAAACCAGAGTACCCGGGGAAAGAAGGGATGGATGGGGGGGGGGGGTGTCTTCCAAATCAAAGATGAGGAATGAAGTTTAGGCTAAATGTTTATGTTAAATTTGGAATGATCCGATGTAGCTAATGATTATCGATAGGGACCAGCTGCAGTCAATGCTATCACATGCTCCTCTCGAAATTAGTTTGTGAAACTTCACTTAAAAATAGTTTAAAGTTCTCTTGAGACCCCATAAAAGCTTCTTTTGGGTCTTCTGATTGGGAATCACTGTTTAAGTGTATAGCATATGCACCATTCATATTCTGCTCAATAATACAATTAATTTGAGATCCAGCATTAATTGGCAGACCATTACAGCATTGCCACAGGCCCCCTAAGGGTCACCCACCTCCTGTCTGTCTAGTTATTTTTTTTCTTTTGCTCCCATGAAGCCCATCTGAATGTTGCACGTCTTCCAATTAAAGTGATAGAACGGGATAATGATATTTGACCTTCAGCTAGCCACAGGGAAGAAGCAATGAACAATGTTCTTGTTCTGAAAATTGAAACAGCATCACGTTTGCAAAGGTGAGAAGGGAAATAAGTGGATAATTTCTCCAGGTGCTTTTCCCTCAAGTAAACTAGTAATTATATTTTGTGTTGCTTCCATGCCGCATAGACGCCACTTAAAATGTCAGATATGTGATCGGATCTATTGTTAGTTGATTGCAAACAGATCCAGCTCCCCCAGCATGCATTTAAATTAGTTAGATGGTGGGTTGGCCGCAATATTACATAAAGCCATCTTAATTTACTCCGCGATAATCACACACCGTGACAAATTTATTATCTGCTGTCAGGAACAGGTTGCTTTTTTTCATCACGCTACAATAAATTCGATCACATCTCCTTGCTCCTCTGCACATGACAGCAGATGTTTTTCACATCCCCTGGACACATAACACCACTGTCTTCTGCAGGATGCTGGTGGAAAAAGCATTTTGTACTATCCACATAACAGCCCATGTCCATGGAGCATTCAAAATTCATGAGTCGGGCGAAGAGAGAGACTTTGTTCTTGTGCATGGAAACATCTGCTGTGTAAAAGAATCTCCTCTGTCGCTTTATTTCGGGGGTCAGGGGTTTTGGCATATTAAGCTGTTGCTGTTTGCGGGAAGTCAAGCAGCATATTTTTTCTCTCATTATTTATCTCACTATTGTACACAGGTTCTGAATTATCTATAAGCACTCAGAGGGAAGTTTCAAAACCCTGTCAGGGAGTCTAAACAACTATGTGAATATAACACAACATTAGAAAGATTAGCAGAGGAGAACAGGCAGACGCAGAGCAGTGCAAGGCTCTCTTTTCTCTTTCTTTTATATTATTCATTTTATTTTCTTGAGACGTTTTTCTTCTGTCAGTCCTGTTTACGCAGTACGATGAGCTACTCGGTGCCTGTTATTTTGTTTAGGGGAAAAGGGAACAAATCTCATACAAGTTGCCCTGAAGTTTTGTTTTCTTTTGGCTGTTTGTAAATCTACTTAAGGGATGTTCTGAATTGAACTTATGTAAAGTGTCATATAGTACTAGTTTGATGCCATTTGCTTTTCAAAATGAACTCTTTTAAACTTTAAATCCAGTTTTATACTGATCTTAAAATGTTTTCATCAGCTTTTGTCCTAATTTTTGTGTTGTATGTTTGTGTTGAATCTTCTGTTTCTGTCTAGAGTTTGTCAGTTAATGATGTTAAGTTGAATTAGGATAAAGTTTATATTATATTAGCCAGACCAATAATATAAGTTAAAAAATATTCTAATTTATTTAAATTCATTTTCTTCTTCTTATTATTATTATTAATAAGTATTAATATTAAAAAAAAAAAAAAAAACGATTAAATTGATCAAATCAGCCACTACAGACATATACAATCTTGTTAAAAATTTCTGTTTCAAATAAATAAAAATAAAACTTTCTTTTAATGCAAGTGTCCTAATTTCAGCAAGGATTGAATAAGAATCATAAAACCATCATATTAGAATTATATACACTGTTTTGCCAATAGACACATACATTTTATTGTAAAATGCGTAAGCACAATTAGTTATTTTCAAATAATGGTTCCATTTTTCAACGATAATTTCTAGGTAACTAAAAGTAATAGTGCTCATTGGAGATAAGTGCCCAGGACTACATGTTTTGAGAACCAGTAAATATGTACCCTGGGCTATATGTGTTTGCAGTTTTTGTTTTCACAAATCCACTAGAGGGTGCTTTGTATATTTTTGACAATCTTAAATACATAACAGGGGCACATTTTTTCATACATGCCATTTCTTATTCTCCCGAGGCTGCTGTTTACTTTTTTTTTCCAATCTCAGCGTAATTCTTGAGCTTGTTGTCATGCATAATATTTCAACTTGATGTCAACAGACCCACCTTCTTCTCTAAACCCAACCGATAGTGTTTCATAATCAAATGAGCAGGATTTTTTCGGGTTTCATTTTACTAGGATTATGGAACCGTCCTTTGTCGGACTTGAACCTTTGTCCACTCCGCTCTGCGTTCTAAAACAGAATTACTGTAGTTATTTAGCAAACAAATACTGCTCAATACCTTTCATGCATCAATTTAATAAAATCCATACTAAGGGCATACTCGCACTATGTACAGTTGCCTTAAACCGTGCCGAAGCATGCTTGTCCTCCTCCCCTCTCCCCCGACGACCTGCACTCACACTGCTTCCGAACGGAAGCAAGCTTACGTCATCGATGATGCGCTGTTCAGGTTAACAGAAAAGAAGAGCTGTCGCTCAGCTCAGTGGAGATTTCTTTAGTTGTATCATTTTAGTCGTTTGGGATGCAGTGACACACAGTCAAATATTTCGCAGAACAGATCACCCTCTTTTGACACTCATAAATAATCAAAAAAGTCATCGTTGCAGGTATTTGGAGGTTTGCTGAAGGTGCAGCTGTAGTTCAATGAGGGGTTTGCATCTTTAATAAACTATGACAGTTTGCGTTCATTGAAAATTAAGAATGATTAATAAATCCATATGAAACAGTCCCTTAAAAGTGACGTTGCATCTTCAGTTTTGGGCTCAGGCACGCTTTGCGCTCACACTACTAGCATACCGTGCCAAAGCTCAAGTGAACCACGCTCTGGCACATCTCTTCCAACTGGGTCAGGGCCCGGGACTCACACTTCTCAAATGAACCGGGAAACGCACCTAGGCACATTTCGGATAGCATAGTGTGAGTGGGCCCTATCACTTTAAGATTGATATGAAAAACTGTTCACACTGCCTTTCAATGACAATGACAATTTTATTTATATACTGTAGCACAGTTTTTAGAACTTTTGTTGGCCAAAATGCTTTTCAACAAATCAACATAACGACCACAAACAGACTAAAACAACGATCATACCTCCTAATAGCCAAATGTCTTTGAGAACAACTAAGTATTAAGTCTAGAGAACAACTAAGTATTAAGTCTAGTCTTAAAGCTGGAGATGGAAGGGGCTTGTAATATTGACATGGTAAAGCGTTCCAAAGCCAGGGAGCTGCCATGCAGAAATCATGATCTCCCCTACATTTAAGTCTTGATTTGAGGATGCACAGCAGATTCTTATTGGAGGGCTGAAGGGGTCTGGTAGGCTTGTGTGGTGTCAGAAGCTCAGTGCCCAAAATGTTGTTGGTCCTCCACATGCTACCAAAACAGCACTAACCGCAGAATCATAGACTCTAAGATGTGGGAAGCAGACAACAGTGGAAGTTGTTTGCCCCGTACAGTTGATCTTGGAGGCGATGGTAACATCTTGAACTCTTCTTCAAACCATTCCTGAGCAATATGTGCAGTGTGACAGAGCACATTATCCTGCTAAAAGACGATGTCCTGCTTCCACCAGGGATTGCCATTGTCATGATGGGTTGTACCGCATCTACAACAGTGTTATATGCACATGAGTAGCCAGAACAGGGATTTTTAGCAGAACATTGCCCAGAGCATCACACACTTTCCACCATATTCTTGTTATCTTGTTGTGAATTCTGGTGCCACAGCTTGACTATCTACATGGTATATATGCACTTAGCCATCCATATGATGTAAAAGAAATGGGGGCAACCTTTGTCCATTGCTCCAGGGCCTAGTTCATACATAAAGTACTGTAGATCTATTGTAGGCACATCAGATGGTAAACAAGGGTCATCAAAAGCACTCCTATCGGTCTGTGGTTTTGGAGCCCCATATCCAGTAGACATTGATGTACTATGTTGTGACATTCTACCCATAACTATCATTTAAATTGAGCTTAAATGAGCAACAGGAGACCTTTTGTTGGCTTGGACCAGATGGGATGATACTTGCTTTCCTTAACAGCTTATGAGTGTTAGGACTTCCAACACCTAAAACAATGGTAAATTCTCACCACTGCTGACCAGGAGAAAATCTCCTGCCATTTTAAAGATGCTCTACCCTAGTGATCCTGGCCCTAATAATTTAGCTTTTGCCTATCTATTTCTCCTTCACCCAGCACAGTGTTTGCAATAACTGATTGTTTGCTCACTAGACCTTAATATGTGGCTGTTGTTGGCGATAATCAACAATATTTCTTTCACTTTTGACTGGTCACGATGATCAACAATAACTGATTGTTTGCTCACTAGACCTTAATATGTGGCTGTTGTTGGCGATAATCAACAATATTTCTTTCACTTTTGACTGGTCACGATGATCAACAATAACTGATTGTTTGCTCACTAGACCTTAATATGTGGCTTTGTTTGGCGATGATCAACAATATTCTTCACTTTTGGCTGGTCACAATGATCATTTGCCACATCAATGCACACTCTGTAACAACAACTACTGTTTTATTGTTTATTTAATTGGGTTTTTTGCATTAAGGCATTCTAACGCAAGAGTTGTTTCTCCAGAGCCACCTGCTGCCTTACTCTTCTTATTAGCAGAGGACACACAGACACACTCCTTGTGATTCCAGTAGCTTTTCTTCGTGCACTGAGATGTGTTGCTTTAGAATGCTAATGAGCTCAAGTAGGACAAGAGGACATTACTCAGCAACCAGCATTGATGCGTCTGTGCATGCTTTTGTGTGTGTGCACATGTGGGTGTGTGGTCCTGGTATTCATCATGTTTTGGAAACCAACTGTCCACATGTAAAGGAATAATAGTAATTTTTGACCTTGAGGGGTCAAAATTTTGCTCCCCATGAAAAAAGGAACTATTAAATCATACATAATAAGGCATTTTGAAAATGTAAATCTGTTAACCGTTTACTTTGAGGGATGAATCTAGTAGTAGGTTTGGGTAAGGTGACAGAATATTCAGTCTTTACAGTAAAATAATAAGCATTGCATATATAGGGAGGTCCCTATAAACTATCAAAACCCAACGTGGTTGGTTATTTACAGGGAACAGAAATCTGTATAACGATATAGCAATGACCTAGTTTCACTTTATTAAGGTGGTTTATAAGATCATACCTTGTGTCCTCGTAATTCAAAACACTTAAAAATCATATTTTACTGGGTTTTTTCACATTGAAATTTTGTCACAGGCTTCCTTTAAGGGCTGGCATTAGGGCCAAATACTGTATAAGCATTTTTTACTGTATTAAACTACTTATTATATCTATGGAGAGTCCTCGTAAACCACTAATACCCACATGTGTGTGTTTATGTGTGTGGTTGTTTGAAGCACCAACAGGGAATGGAAACCTTCTGATTGGACTAGCATGCTTCTTTGCCTGGTTGCATCCTTTTGTAAATCTCTGGAGAATATTCAAACCCAATATACTCTGAGTATTACATAAGCAAGAGTGCATAGGGTCTAGGTCAAAGAAAGCAAAGCACCAAGCTGGTACAGAGTTTGTGATTTGCTGTTGTTTTTGAGAGCCTGTGAGTTTAGAAAGAGAGTCTGCAGTGGTGGTGAAAGAGGAAGACCTTGAAGCAGCAGGCGTCCAGCGCAGAACCTCCCTTCACTGATTACAGCACACCTCTGACAGCAGGGGCGTTTGTCAGGGCCGCCCACTGCACTGGCCTCTCATGCATGATCCTCACTGCGGACACTTGCTTGTAGTGTCACTTGCTAGTGTTTCATGTTTTCTGGTTCAATGCTTTCAGTGTGTGTTTTGAAATAGAGTTTGATTGATGGATGGATGGTTAGTTCTGGTCATTTTGTTTAGTCATTAGATGGTGATTTGTTTAAAAGCTAATGTAATGATATGTATGAAATGTTTAAACATATGGGATCAGTAAGAGATTGTACTTTTTTAAAAACAATTTATGTATGTCTTTTTTGCCATTTAAAGGTCTTAGAATGTTATAACAAGAATAAACCTTGTTCATGTCAGTTATTTTTATTTGTATTGATATTTATTCATTAGGATAAACCCACTGAGATGTACCATCTCATTTCCAAGAGGGTCCCACAATTAATCACAATCACATAATAATAACACAAGAAGGCAAAAACTAACAAACAAACAGAAAAAGAAGAAGGAAAAAAAAGTTGTATACATGCATACATGCATATACATCTACTCTCAGAAAAAATGGTACAATGTTGTACCAAAGAAGGTACAAACCCTTGTCACTGGGGCAGTACCTTTCTAAGGAACAGAATTGTACCTTAAGACAAAGAAACAAATTTGTACCATTGCAGTTTGTACCTTTTAAGGACATTATTTCTACCATGGGAAACCAAAATGGACCTTTGTTTTTTAAAACTTACAGATACAATATTGTACCTTCATTAAAGGTACAAATCTGATCCATGAAGGTACCACTGTTGTGGTACCACAAATGTGTTCCTTCAAGAAGCCATTCAAAAAACCGTTTTGCTATATCCAAAATGTGTCAATTTATTTTCAGTAAATATTAAACATCAAAAACATTTTAAACAATGTTTTCTTTTTGTGTACATGCACCTTTTCCATTTACAATAAAGAATAAAAAATACTTTAACATAAATCAAACGATCTATTTTTGCTAAACATTTCACAACACTTTTTACCAAAATGTTATTAGAAATACATTCTCCCATGTACAATATAAAAAATATTTTCTCCAATGTTGACACAACACTTTTGTAATCACTTAAAAGTTAACTTAATTTACTTCATTTCAAAAAAAGGATTGTAACAAGATATGCACAGTGTTTGATTACATTTACAATACTAAAATGTCTGCATGAGCACTTTGCAGGACGTCAGTAGGACTTTTGCCAGCTCACGTTTGTAGTGGAAAGCAAATGCCAAAAGGTGCGGATATCAATAATAAAAATGTAGTCATCAGAAAAAGCTTACCAAATGTTTATTAAAAATGCCTTAAATGTTTAGTTTACAATACCTATAGTTTTGTATTATAGAGCTTATTAATTAATGTTTTAGTTTCTTTAAACAGATGCTTTTAAATGATGATTCACGTTTTAATATGGAAATTATTCATAAAATCACTTTGCTTTTCCAGTAATATTTATTTTCATAGATCTTGTAATAAAGAAGGAGTTGTCCAACACTTATGTACCTTTTTTATTAGAGCAATTGTGTACCGTCATTTCAATTGTACCATAAAAGGTACAGAACAGTATCATAAGAGGTCTTTTCTGTACCATATATGGTACAGTTTTGACAAAGGTACAAAACTGTTCCTTAAGGAACATTATTTGTACAATTGTGCACTTTTTTCTGAGAGTGTAGTACAAAAACATGTACAAATCAGTGAATCAAATCACCACAAATAATAACATCCTCAGGAAAAACAAGTATAGTCCAAAGTAAAATATGACAGCAAAGTTTGCTTAAACACCTTAAATCATGCAATGGATCGAATGTTAGCAGGTAAATTATTCCAATCTATTGGACTCTTAAACATAAAAGCTCTTTTACCAATAGATTTTTTTAAAATGAGGAACAAAAAATAAGTCTGAACAGAATGTCTTACTTGATAATTTAAGGAAAAAAAACTAAATATTGTTGTAAATAATAAGGATACTTAAAATGAATACATTTAAATATAAATTAAAGCCAGTAAATACAGTAGGTGAGAGTTCAAAGTGGCTATTACCGCCGTGGCTTATACCGCCGCCGTTTGAAATAATTGCTGCTCTGTTTTTAGTGTAAGACCGCAGTTTGTGAAAAAGCCGCCAGGGGGCGCAAAGGGACGGGATGCGAACGGAAAGAAATAGCCTTTACAGCAGCTTTAAATATGCTACTGTGCTTGTAAATGATATTAAACAATAGGTCAAAGCATTATAAGTCCTTAATTAATCATTTAAAATTTGTTAACACACTTTATTATAAACTTTTTAAGTGCAAAGAGGACTCGTTTTGGAATTGAAGAAATAAAAGACAACTAACATGAAAGCACAAACATTCAGTACAATAAGTAGTCTTAAATAAATAAATAAAGCAGTCTTTAAGCCTGCTTTTAGTGTTTGCCGTTTTGATAGGACTAAGACAAGACTTTTTCATTTATGTTTTTATTTACATTTTCGTTGTTGATTATATTTTACTATCTTATTTTATGTCTGAATTATTGTACATAATAATAAACGAATAATGAAAATATGCCTAAATAAATAATTTATTTAAAGATATTGCGGCAAAACACTGAGAAACGGTCAGGGGCATGGTCTAAAGAGCTTAAGTTGAATGCTGCTTCATCAAAAGCAAAAAAAATAAATTGACCTACCTTAAGCAGATCACTAAAAGTATAATAAAAAATATTTTTTGCTCTCTCTCTCTCTCTCTCTCTCTCTCTCTCTCTCTATATATATATATATATACATATATATATATATATATATATATATATATATATATATATATATATATATATATATATATATATATATATATATATATATATATATAATTATGTATTTATTTCATTATATATAATTATAAATATATTCTTAATAAACTTCCCAGCCACAAATATTAAAAAACACAACTTGTATTAAAACTGGGCGAGGATTAGAAAGAATAAGATGCTTGTTATATAATTTAAAATGTTATTCCTCTTGTCCAATTTCTTTATGCACATTTTTTCACTCGCTACTCTGCCAGGAACTTCGCCGCTAAAGAGCACCTTCAAAAATCTCAATCTCATGGCTCATTCTTCACGAATATAGAATTAAAATAATGGCGCGTTTCATTGTGCATCCCGCGGGTGCAACCAACAAGAGTTGTGCATTTTAGTTTAACTTTTTGAGCTATAAAGCAGTTCGGTGTTAGTATTTATTTAAATATATCAAGCCGAAACTAAACAGCGCATTCTCTCCGCCTCCTCGTTCATAACCTGCAGGACCGGGAGGCACTGCTGAAGCAGGCAATAGAGAAACTCCGTCATTCATCATAATCTTAGCTGATGTTTCGGAGTCAAAAGAATATATTAAAGAGAAATGTTCTTTTAACAGTCACTATATATTTAATCTTTTTCTTTCTTTTTTTTCCTGTCATTTCTCTTCAGCAAATTATATTTTTTAAAGCTGCTTGATTCTTTTAAAACCGAAAGCAGAGCCCGTCAATTGGTGTTTTTCCATATACGTTTATCCTACGATAATTTATCCTCTGATCCTTTTGCATAAAGGTTTTAATAAAAAAAACAGGTCACTTAATTAATTTCGATGTGCTAAAATATTTGTTAAACGAATGTTATTTAAAAAAAGCATATGCACATATTACAATTGTAAAATAGTCTAAAATGCATGGTCTAATCAGAAATAAAGGAAATTAGTTATATTTAATGCATAAAATAGGCTAGCCTTTCTATAAATTGAGTTTAATTGATTTGAAACTTTTAATTGCATTTTAACGTCCTGTATAAATAATAAAAGTTGCATCAGATTGACGAAAAAACGAATATTAATGCCTGCAAACAGGGCCACGGTTACTTTTTTACGCGTCAGAAAAAAAACTGCTGAATCTCTGCGAATATTTGGTTAACTTATAAAACAAATGTCTGGTTTAGTGATGTTAGTAATGCATAGAAAAATGCAAAGCAGAATTCTCCTGAGCTCATTAAACCACTGATGAAAGCGACGGAATCACTGGCCCACCACGTTCTTACGAACATATTTTATTTATTAAAGGTATTATTTCATTGACCTGAACATAACCAGTTATAATATAATTACTAACCCATCGTCATCGTCCTCACCGGTGTGACATTGCGCCACGACATGGATTTTCTAATACCGTCAATACCGTAATAAATCAATTTTGCGCGGCTTGAACGGCTGCATTTACATCAATAATAGCTAATTCTAAATAATAAGGCATTCAATTTTCTTCAAACGATCAGTTGTGGTCTGAATACATGTCCTTATACTACAGGGCTCAAAATTGCAACCATTTTGGTCGCATGAGCGCCCGAAATTTAATATATGCGCCCTCATAATATATTTGGGAGCATTTGTGTGTCTGAATATAATGAATATAATGAACCGGGAGCTTTTGTTACTGCAGGAAGTGCAAACAGCTGAAGAGTGAAAAGTGCACAGGTTTGCAAACCTCACTTAAAGTTTTAATAATAATAATGGCGCAGATGACAGCGATCATGACATGAGGTAAATGTTGATCCGCCAGCTGAGATCAATCGAGTGTTTTCGGAGAAGGTGCCCGAATCTCGATGCGTTGCATTCACCGCGTGTTCAGCGCAAATGTCCGCTAAATATAAAATCTAACACTGTACACATCATCGCCAAAGAAACTCACCTTTACTAAGTTTACACTGAAACTACAGCTCATAACAAAGAGCGGAATTGCGCTGGTGGTCATCATGAGAATCCTGCTCTGTCTGCTCATAAATTGGTGCGGCTGACTCGCCTGCTTTATTCCACCAACACAGAGAAATGAAGATCAGCTCATAACGAGACTGAGCATTTACGACCCAAACCAAAACTTTTAAAGAGTGATAGAATTGAGACTTTCTTTTGTCCGTTCTTCCTTGAGATGTTTTTTATTTTGCTATTGAAAGTAATACCATGATATTATGCCGTCACCGTTCAAAAGATGAAAAATACCGTGATATTAATTTTAGGTCATATCGCCCACCCCTAACAGGTAGCCTAGTTCAGTTCAGAAGTTGTTGTGCATAGAAACATTCATTTTCATAAGGCCCCATATTTAATGCGGTTTCGTTCTTAAACGCATAGGTTTTGTTACGCCATCCGTCCTATAGGAGTTTTGGATTTTGTGTATTCATGTTTGTGAAAAACACTTAAGAGTGGAGACCCCTTCCCCCTTCTCATAACCAAAAGCTTGTCTGTCAGGTGTTAATGGGCATCAGTGAGGCCGAAATCATGTCGCGTTTTCACTGTCGGGCTAGCTGCATGCAAACCCTGCCCCCAGAACATCCCCGGAATTAGATGTTGCATATTATTCTGTGATCTTAAGGAAAGTGTTAAGTAGACTATTTAAGTGTCTTAAATATGGTGTATAGATTATTATGCGTTTTTGAAACATCAAGGGGGACGCAGCAAAGTCACTTATAAATTAAAATTGTATTATTTTATGCAATTTTATTATTTTATGCCGGTTCATTCCGCTGTGGCAATTACAGACTAATAAATGGACTAAGCCAAAAAGAAAATGAATGACGAATGAATAAATGAATAAATAAATAATAGTAATAAAATAAAAATAAGGTAATAATCTTTACACACAGATGCCGCGTAAGTGGCCTTTTTTAATTTAGAAATGGTACATTTGAATTGCCTCTGCCACTTCTTCCCCCACCTCAAACCTGAAAGTTGAAGAGAGAACTATAGCCTATTAACACCTTGATGCCTCAGCCTCAATAGCAACAGTTCACAGCCCATTTACGCCAAGACAGTGCAAGTTTAGCGGAAGAATGTCAAATCAAAATCACGCAGATGAAGCACACCAGCAACTACTATAATGAAACTATTAACATGGCATTGGCATAACTAAAATAAATGTTTATTTGCAGCAGCTTTTTTTCGCGCAACAGAAATGCGGCGTTGGGAAGCATTTAATAAATAAAAGCAGGGTTAATAGTGACGTGATTCAAATGATGGTTCTGCGACAGAGAAACTAAGGGTTTTGGGAAACACTCATCACTATATTCTTTCCCCCCCAAAACTATGCATAGTTCACCTGCAAGTTACTGTACGTCTTTGTTTGGGAAAGCACAGGTCCGCTGGTGCCGCGCGCCTCTTTCTCTGGGCCAAAGCGAGGTGATTTTAAAAATATTAAAGATATAGATTAATTAAATATTCAGCAAATGAGACATTTATTTAATATTTCACTATGCATTTCATCTGATAGGCTAATCTTTATAGCTTAATTAAACACATATTGTCAAAACCCACACATGTATGAAAATGAAAATGGCATTTATTTTATTATTAGACTCCGATTTGTTATTTGTTGCCTAGGCTATTTTCACATTTGAGGTGCTTTATTGGCATGACAAAAAACTGTACATTCGTATTGCCAAAGCAGTGCAGCGTCACTGGGGACAAAGACAGTGCAAAAAGGGCAGTAGTGCAAACAATTATGGATATAACACAAAGAAAATAAAATAAAAAAATAGAATAATAAAAATAAAAATAGAATCAGGGTAAAGGTAATGATATAGCCTATTATCAAAAGTAAGTCCACAAATAAAGAGTTCGAGTATTTGTGTGTTGTAGACAGTGGAGCGGGTATTGCTGGTTGAACGCACAACTAACAGCGCTTTGTGCTGGACTTTACACCTGCTTTGATCTGGTGCAGGCATAAATGCGCTTGCGGTGGAGGCGCACTCTAAACTCACACTGGAGAAAACTGGACTAGTGGATATCACGAAGACACGCAGCTTAATTTATTTCATGTTTTGCTAACTAATTCTTTGAATAAAACTATTGAGCTATAAAGGGAAAAAACGCAGAAGAAATTTGCCATTATATTAATTTTAGCACAGCTGCCAGTCATTTTCACATTAGTTTTTCAGTTAGGGATTGATATTAAAGTAGCCTAGTAAAAATGTCTATACTATAATATTATAATTTGTTATATCCATTATTATTATTATTATTATTATTATTATTATTATTATTATTATTATTATTATTATTAAGCTATACAATTGACAAAACGCAGAACCCTTAAAGAAATTTGCTTTCATTTTGACATAGCTAAAGCACACGTTTAAAGTTATGTAAAAAAAAACATCCCATTCTACAGCAGCAGTCAAGTTAGGACACTTAAAAATGCCTTTTGCGTTTGAAGATGATCGACCTGCGAAGTTATGTTTACAGTGTTATAAAAGAAAAAGGTAGGCTATTTAGTGCGTGTGGATTTACTGTAGACAGGCTTTCTGTTTGGCTAATGCCTAAAAATGTAACTAAGTAAAACATTAATTTTAGCAAATATTTTTAAATGGCATTTAAAATTTAAATTCATTTTTTTTAAATTTAATTTAACATTTAAATATAATTTAATTTAAAACATTTATTTTTTCCTCGCTGATTTTGGTTGGGTAATAAAGCGTGGTGACTCAGATATGATCTAGTTTAGCTTGCATGTGTGGGCATATTTTGACGTCTTTACCTAAAACTTTAAACATTTATAATATTTAAAATAAAACGGAAAGAAATAAGGAGACTAACATAATTTAAACCACTTGTTTGGTGCTTAAACCATGATCTTTCTGCATTAATGTAAACGGTATCGTTGCCTTCATTAATAAAATCGGTAATAGCGAAACTGCATTATTATTATTATAAAAAGTAGGACTATGTCGGTAATGAATGAATAAATAGCCTAAATAAAAGGAACAAGAAAGGACCAAATTCAGTCGTCAAGTGCAATGGGATTGCGCCCTTGCGCCCTCATTTATGATATCCTGCCGCCGGGCCTGCTATAGCGAAACTTTATTGTTTGAGAAGAAACAAAAACGGAAACTGTGCATGAAAACCTGGCTGGGAAGACGGCGATAACATGAATTTTCTGTTCTTCAACGAGAAAAAAAAATCGCAGACACGACACAATGACGGCGTTAATTATACAACGCAGTGTTTACGGTCATATTAACAACTAACATTAATATCAATAACTCCTCTGGCTTTAGACTTTACCTTTTAGAGCTTGTTCTTGTCGGCGCAATATAAGTTTACTGCATGTATAGCTCCGAATCAGATTATGAAGAATGATTAAGAGCATGCTTTTCCTTTATTTCATCCTTTCCGTAAGGTGTTTTATTTATTTATTTATTTATTTATAATTTTTTTAAATAATGATGACAATATTCACTGTCTAAGCATTCCTCGGTATACTACCAACAAATTACGCCCCTGTACCCAAGTAGCCTACCTAAGTTAATTTACATTTCATGTAAAACAATAAGAAATCAAAAAAGACCAAAGTATTATGCTAAATATCCGTACAAACGAACATGTTTGTTGTTTAACTTTCGTTGATAAAACAACACAATACAGCCTATAATAATGTAGGCTAGTTAAATAGAAATAACTTTAACTGCTTGAAACAGTAAACGTTACATTTTAGAAACTTCACAAATACTAATCAATAATAATATAAATAGTAACGAAGAACAAAAATATTAGCCTAGGCTTGTAACAACATAAGTCAGATGTTAAAAAAAACTGCGTCTCTCCGCCTTTTGTTTTCTATTCATATTTTAAATTCTTTGCCAGAAAAACTAACATGTTGACTTTGTTCGGTTTAAGCGGAGACTTATTTGAGATTACAATGTTTCCAGCAGCACTGAGACGGTGTGCGTAGCGCATACAGATACTTTTTCGCAACCGTGGCAAAGAGGGTATCCTGCTCCGCCGCCTGCATTTCTCGGAAACCAGCTCTACATCGCGGAGCGGCGCGTTTTTAACTACCAAATATGCTGCTTCATTTCTCATCAACGTCTACTATTTATCAGTTTCTCTTTGTGTTTGGCCATTTTTGAAAAGGCCTCTCTGCCATACCTGGCTGGACTAGCTGGGCATTTGCGTTCAGTAGATGACACCGGAGCTGGCTCCGCATTTCATGGGCTGGGTGACATGACCGCAGCTCTGGAGGTTCGACGTGTTTGTCCATTTAACACTTATTTTTCTGCCTTTTATGGTTGACAAAAAAAAGAAGCCCTGCACTCTTTTGTATGTCACTAGAAAACGACTGAATCAGCTGGTGTGGAGTCGAGTTGCTGTCGATGTTATAATTGTAATTTTAATAATATTGTAATATTTAAGATCTATAAATACAACTCTGGATAACTTGAAACAGCGACCACAAGTACTCTCCTCCATCTTTAAAAGTTTGCAATACTCACATTGACAACCCAAACCCCGCTGTCACCTCAACAGAAGTGCTTTCATTTGACTGAACAATGAAACAGAAGTAACACGCTTTTCCGCTCGAGCACACAGCACACAACGGCAAAACTTGAAGCGCGCTGAGCGAGCATAAGATCATGTTTATTACTAAGAAAACTAAATCAAAATTATATTTTAATTGAACACATCTGATCACATAAGGTACGCACAGAAAAGTCTGTTTAGTGTTGTGGAAAGGCAAAGCTGAATATCTGTGGTTAAACTGCCACCCAGCGGTCAAAAGCTGCTGGCGCACCAAGTACCGCTGTCGCCGCGGTATGAATGGCGCCATAAGGAACACATTGAAGTAGTAACATCTGTATGTCATCTTGTGTGCAAAGATGGCCACTGCAGTTGATCGTACATTATACAATGATGTGTACAAAAAGAACAGCCCAGAACAAATCCCCAATGTCCATTATATGCCGTATTACTTTTTCCGACTGCTTACACACTTTTTTTAAAATAGTGTCACCTTTTTTAAAAGACTCTACACACAATTCCCAAAACTGCACCCACGAAATGCAGAATGTCTCATATTTCCTTCAAAATGTAACTCTGCATTCAAAATACCATAAACGTGTGTCAGAATGAAGCATTTGCATCTTTCATAATAGTAAAGGTTTGAATACAACATGTCAACACTGTTGTTCTAAATCTAAAGCACTTTGCTCTTCCATAGGCTTATATCTACATTTTAATACAGTGTTCTGCAGTGACGGTAATCTGCTGAGTGGGGGAACAGGTACACTGTAAACACCAATGAAGACATGAAGAAACAACAAAAAAAGTTTATAAGGCCAAATATTACTGGTGTATACAGTAGCATACAACAAACCATAAACATACTGTATGGAAAAATGTAAAGAACACATGTAAAGCAAAAATATATTCTTTAAATTCAGTAAAGAACATAATTGTGTGTGGGGGTCTCAGTGTGAAAAGCATCCATTGCCTCAATAAGTGTCATGCAGGCATAGGGTTGGCCATCATAGACTTTCCAGCACCATGGTGAGAAGAATTCCACTATTTTTTTTTTGAGAAATTTAGAATTTGGAAAAGGTGAATATAGGTTAGGTACAAAACTACAAATTGTGAATAGGGTTTTTTTATTTTTTGTTTTTTGGACCAGAATAGCCTGGTGTCCTGACGCTTTTGATAGGCCTGTACTACAGTAAAGCAGTGATTGGTTAGTGATCAGTAAAGAAATTAATGCTTCCATTTGAGGAGTGTGTGTGCGTGACCATGTTCAATAAGTGTAGCATTTTGATTGTTTGTGTTTGGAAAAGGAAAGCAGCTTCCTGTTAGATTTTTGTGTTTTAGGTAGAGAATTGGGTGTAGTGTTTTGAAAAAAATGTTTTATTCAATTGAAGGCTGAGAAATAGCATCTGATTTTTGACATTTGCTGTGTAGTTTTGCATTTTGAGTGAGAGGTTTTAGAAATTGTGTGACAAGAAAAGATTTTGTGTGCAAGCAGCTGGAAGAAACTGTAAGAGGAGCAAGATCTAATTTCGATGCAGTCTGATAAACAATATCACAATAATCAAAAATTGGAAATTTAAGTTAAAGAGCAAGTTTCTTGCGAACACTAAATGAAAAACAATGTATAGACCGATATAAGGTACTAATTCCAAGGTTGACATTACTAACAATAAGATTAATGTGTGATTTAAAGGAAAGTTCAGTATCAAGCCACACTCCAAGGTATTAAATCGTGTCAACTTTACTGTACGCAAAGAAGTACCATCATTACATAATATAGAATAGGAGTAACATATTTATTTAGGAGAAAGTTTTTGTCTGCAAACAAAAATCATAATGTAAGACTTAGTTTTATTTAGCAATAATTTATTTAGCTAAAAGCCAATTTTATAAGAGATTAAAGGAGAGATTAAAGAGATTAAAATCATGCTTTGTATTGTTATTCTTGTGAGTTCATCTGCTACACATGTGGTTTAACAGCAACAGAGGCAAAGACAGTGCTTGATTGATGCTTCAGAAAACAAACTTCTGAGTAACTTGCCCTGATGGATCCTGTGCAATAAAGCCAGAGACATTTTATTAAGAAAGAAAATAGGGTAATTTTATATTAAAGGAAAGAAAATGGGGTAAATTTATATTAAGTTGTCTTTTAATCGCATTCACATGGCAATAATGGAAAACGCTCGCTGCATTTGCGAGGGAGAAAACTCCTCAGCCCTGTCATCCACATCTTTCTCTCTCTTTTAGCAGGCCTCAGACTGATTAATAATGCAATTGTTTCTTAGATGTGTGCTGTGTGTGCGTCTTCATCAGAGCAATGGTGCTTGTGCTCCAGTGATAGCATTTTGCTTATTTTATTCTGCTAAATTTATGCAGTTACCCCAGAGAGAGAAAGGATGAGCTTCTCTTTCTGTTTCCTTTTTTCATCCTCTCCCCTATTCTGCAGCAGCTAGAGTTATCTTTCACAGTTTTCTCCTCATCTCTGTGTGAACTCATGCTGCTGGAACTGTTGCCCAGAGCAACTTTAGGCACAACTGTGCAAACTTGTTGTCTCGATTTCAGCGCATCTCCAGACGTTTGTCGGAGAAGCTCGCCTTCTCTCTGATGACAGGTAAACTCAGGACTAAAACAGAGGGTTAAAGTAAAGACAATGTGTGGTATCCGCAATGTTACTGCATGCTTTTGTTGATTCAAAACAAGTGGAACAAGAAAGTACATTCAGCATAGTCCTACAAAGTTTCATATGAGAATCGGAACTGATATAGAGCGCTACTGAAGATTAACCTGAACTGTAAAACTGATGTATTTTAAGGAGATAGATAGATAGATAGATAGATAGATAGATAGATAGATAGATAGATAGATAGATAGATAGATAGATAGATAGATATGAACCACTGATTTTATTTATTTATTCATTTTCCTTCGGCTTGGTCTCTATTTCAAAGGTCGCGCTCGCCACAGTGGAATGAACCACCAACTATTTCAGCATTTTTACACAGTGGATGCCCTTCCAGCCAACACCCAGTATTGGGAATCACCCATACAGACCCATTTACACAAACACTCATGCACTACAGACAATTTAGCTTATTCAATTCACCTATACGTCATGTGTTTGAATTGTGGTGGAAACCGCAGGACCCGGAGGAAACCCACACAAACACAGAAATGTCACCTGGCCCAGCCAGCACTCGAACCAGCAACCTTCTTGCTGTGAGACGACAGTGCTAACCACTGTGCCGCCCCTGAAATAAACATTATAAGTAAGTTTATTATGAATCCGTTGAATATGTTAATGAAGTGACATTAAATATGTATTCATGAATTGTGGTAACAAACCCTATTTGTAACCTATTCAGTATGCTTATTTATTCTGTCTTAACGAAACTACAGTTATTAGCATTTGCAAATGCAGGCAATGAGAAATGTGGAAATTCCAATGTGTTAATCAGGTCTCCAACAAGAGCTTCAGTATAAAATAAAAGAAGCACAAAGAGCAAAATTGCAAGAAAGGAATCCACTATACTGGGAGACCTTACTCCACAGTAATGCATTAGTGTATTCTAATTACATTTTTGGGGAACGCAGTAATGTAGTGAATTACATTTTAAGTTTGTGTAATATGCTTACAGTTACTAAAGTCAGTGTAATTGTGTTACTTTCTTTACTAATATAGACCAATTACCAACCTACGTCACCCATGACGTCACTCAGGTCCCCGCGGTTGCAAAAAAAGTCAGGCTGCAATAGTAAAGATGACGTGTTGTGAGGTAGGAGGCCAAATTCGAAAATGTAACAAGTGAATGATGAGAGAATTTTATGTTTTGGGCTATAGTCAACCCATTGAAATGTTTGTCAGTGGATATTAAATTACTGAAAAGGCTGCAGTCTATTACTGTTTTAAAGTAGCTTAACCAACACTGCTGACACCAATTCTATATGCTGAATAAGGCCAACTCGATCCATCGTTAACCCAAAGAGAGGCGAAGTGTGGAACACATCAAACAAACTAGCCCAGGCCGATGCTGACCAACGGCCTGAAAAAAAGTCAACACACAACAGTTTCGGCTACCTTAAATAACAAAATACCCGAAAGTAAATAACATATTTCAGATTCACAAAAATATAAACATCTCCCCCTAGTGGTTTTGTTAAATGAAACATGCAAGGAAACGCAGAAAAAGTCATATAATTCATATAAACATATGTCATATAAAAACTGACTTTATATAAGTTATATAAAGTCAGTTCTTCTGTAACTAAA